>NC_090267.1:325418682-325744396 GCF_040414725.1 Anabrus simplex | reverse complement strand
GGGCACCCGGCCGTAAAACAGGGCCAAATACACATGTGCGGCACAGTACGAATAAAACATCGTCTCTAATTTATTTCAGGATTACCCAGTAAAAGCACACACACATATACACACAATTCTATTCAACTATGAATGACCATACTCATTAATTGCTGTCTATTTATAGGTCTTTGCCCTCTTCACATAGCAGTTAGTCTGGTTTGTTAGTAGGCTATAACCTGGGGTGGCTATATTCCTTATCGATAGGCTTGCCGTACTTTCAGTTTTGCTCACAAGTCCAGTCACTCCACACAGCAGCTGCGTGTAGACGTATAGGTTTGAACAAGGGCTGCTGCTGACCCCGACAACACACGATGTCTGTTCCTTGATTCGGTTCCAGAGAAAGTCCATTAACTCACACAGTTTTTTTTTTTTTTATTGCTAGTTGCTTTACGTCGCACCGACACAGATAGGTCTTATGGCGACGATGGGACAGGAAAGGGCTAGAAGTGGGAAGGAAGCGGCCGTGGCCTTAATTAAGGTACAGCCCCAGCATTTTCCTGGTGTGAAAATGGGAAACCACGGAAAACCATCTTCAGGGCTGCCGATAGTGGGATTCGAACCTACTATCTCCCGGATGCAAGCTCACAGCCGCGCGCCTCTACGCGCACGGCCAACTCGCCCGGTCAACAGTGTTAAACAGCAGGACAATACTCCTCACAACAACGACCATTAACCCTGCTCCAATTACACTCACGACAGATGCTCCACGCGCTGACTACACTACACGCTAGTACACACACAGTACTGCATACTCCAACACGATACTTAGGCAGGCACTGACTGACCACACACTCGACACTCCAACGCAACAACAACTCCTCGTTCAGACTCCGGCAGGACACTGGTGACAACCAGTCCACCTGTCGCTCCTCACCTCAACACACTGACTCCAACTCTAACACTAACTAATAACAGCTCGTGTGATGAGTACCGGAATCTTCCCGATGTGGTTAGAGTCGGAACATTCAAGTTGCATTACATAAAACGCGTTGGAAAACCAGACTAAGAGAACAATACGTGGAAAGACCGGCCAAGGCCTCAGGCTGGGAGCTCCCGTTTTACTCAGTAGTCCCTAATATTTATTATTATTATTATTATTATTATTATTATTATTATTATTATTATTATTATTATTATTATTATTATTATTATTATTATTATTTATGTGTTTAAAAGGTTCAAGACATGTTATTAAGTTTCGAAAATATGTTCTTAAATTTGTACTGTAAGTATACCTCCCAGTTCATCATCATCATCATCTGTTTACCCTCCAGGTTCGGTTTTCCCCCGGACTGAGCGAGGGATCCCACCTCTACCGCCTCAAGGGCAGTGTCCTGGAGCTTCAGACGCTTGGTCGGGGGATACAACTGGGGAGAATGACCAGTACCTCGCCCAGGCGGCCTCACCTGCTATGCTGAACAGGGGCCTTGTGGAGGGATGGGAAGATTGGAAGGGATAGGCAAGGAAGAGGGAAGGAAGCGGCCGTGGCCTGAAGTTAGGTACCATCCCGGCATTCGTCTGGAGGAGAAGTGGGAAACCACGGAAAACCACTTCCAGGATGGCTGAGGTGGGAATCGAACCCACCTCTACTCAGTTGACCTCCCGAGGCTGAGTGGACCCCGTTCCAGCCCTCGTACCACTTTTCAAATTTCGTGGCAGAGCCGGGAATCGAACCCGGACCTCCGGGGGTGGCAGCTAATCACGCTAACCACTACACCACAGAGGCGGACATTATTATTATTTATGTGTTTAAAAGGTTCAAGACATGTTATTAAGTTTCGAAAATATGTTCTTAAATTTGTACCTGCCGTGCGCGTAGAGGCGCGCGGCTGTGAGCTTGCATCCGGGAGATAGTAGGTTCGAATCCCACTATCGGCAGCCCTGAAAATGGTTTTCCGTGGTTTCCCATTTTCACACCAGGCGAATGCTGGGGCTGTACCTTAATTAAGGCCACGGCCGCTTCCTTCCAACTCCTAGGCCTTTCCTCTCCCATCGTCGCCATAAGATCTATCTGTGTCGGCGCGACGTAAAGCCCCTAGCAAAAAAAAAAGTTGTACTGTAAGTATACCTCCCAGTTACTCGATAATATTTCTTTAATGCTATTTGTTAGGGGCGTCGACCTAGAAAAAAATTTTTCCCTACTTGCACCATATGTGAGGTGTAAATGGCGTAAGTGGTAAAGTTTTGAGGACGACACAAACACCCAGTAGCCAGGTTAGGGATATTAATCATTTACAATTAAAAACCTCTGACCCGGCCGGGAATCGAACCCGAGGCCGCCGGGTGGCAGACGGACGCGTTGGCCCCTACACCGTGGGGCTGCGCTATTCGATAATACAGTTGAAACTTACAGCTGCTTGAACAAACTAGTCCACAGCACAAATATTCCGTCAGACGTACTTGCCGTTACTTTACAGGACGGCGTTTGCTGCAGTTACTGAATTCAATAGCGTCCGTCGTCTCGTCCACTGTAATCCACATTGTTGTGTTGTCACCAATTTACTATGAATTCTGTGCAATGTCTCAGAGTAAATTTTTGGTAAATAGTACTTACGCAGGTTGACTCGTTGAGGGGAGGAAGTTTTACGTAATTCTCTAACGTTTCAAGACCGGGCGAGATTGCGGTTAGGAGCGCGCAGCTGTGAGCTGTGAGCTTGCATCCGGAAGATAGTGGGTTCGAACCCCACTGTCGGCAGTCCTGAAGATGGTTTTCTGTGGTTTCCCATTTTCACATCAGGCAAATGCTGGGGCTGTACCGTAATTAAGGCTACGAACATTTTCTTCCCACTCCTAACACTTTCCTTCTCCATCGTCGCCATAAACTCTATCTATGTCGGTGAGACGTAAAGCAAAATGTAAAAATAAAAAATAAAAAAATTAAAAAAATTGAAAACTTACGTTTCGTAGCACTGGATCTTGCAGTATTTAAAGTGGCATATCAGCCGCAAGAAATGCTTGACATATATCTTGTGAGAACCGAACCAGGCCTCAAATCTTTCATTTCGGGAAGCAAACGTTGTGTAGACTTCTTTAGCAATGCACATTTCACGTTTTCTGCTGTCGCAATAAGTTGCAAACGCATGTCTACAGCTACGGGTTTCTCATAAATGTTCCAAAATGATACAGTCCCGTCAGTTTCAGAAACGTCCCCAAACTCCCACACAAAACGGTTCAAAGTAACACTTGACACTTTCGGGACGCATCGTATTAGTCGAAACGAGAACAGCACAGTGCCAGTCGATGTCTTACATGTTTGGCTGATTACGGTAATTTCAGGTAAAATTTCCTGTTAATATACAGACTAGAGGAGAGGGCAAAGGAGGCTTAATGAGACTCTGCCTGCTCCAGCCCCCTGGTACTCTTTGTGGCCGGAGAATTCCTGCCTGGAAATAGAATACAGAGACAAGTGTGCACTGACGAAACAGAGAAGCCATTTGCTGAAATTTACAAGGATCGAAAATGTGAGCAGGAGACATCTAAGAATAATGAATTAGAACATACCGCCGAATATATGAAACATGTAGGCTACTTATGAATACGGCAGAATGTGTAGTCTATTTAATTATGAAAACGGCAAAAATAGACTATGTAAATAAATAAAATATTTATTTAAATAAAAATATTTGAGCACTTAAATATCCGAGCTTACATACACCATTTAGTACAGAGCTAGTTGATGATGATGCTTGTTGCTTAAAGGTGATTAACATCTAAGGTCATCGGCCTACAGAGCTAGTTAGCCACGCGGTTAGCGTCGCGTAGATACGAGCTTGCATTCGGGAGATGGTAGGTTCGAATCCCACTGTCGGCAGACCTCAAGATAGTTTTCCATGGTTGTCCTTTTGCACATAAGGCAAATACTGGGGCTGTACCTTAATTTAGGGCACGTCCATTATCTCCCTACTCGTAGCCTTTTGCCACCCTTTCGTCGCCGAAAACCTTCAATATATTAGTGCATTGTTAAACCGCTAGCAAAAAGGAATCAACAACAGTTAGCCCATTTAGCATGCTTACTCAGCTGAATGCATCGGTACGAGGACTGGATGACTCAGGCAGGCCGACAGGAATCTCTTCTGGCGACCCATATTCCTCCCTCCCCACACCTCTGTTTCAAAACTATCTTCGAAGATCGATCTCCCTTAGTCAACTCTTGATCTTTTTTAAGCTCGATGTTATAATATTTGTGAGAGCTAGTGAGTTTTATTTTATCGTCTAGTGCGGTCCTTCGCTATTTTTAACAGATACCTACAGTACATGATTTGGAGTGTCGGGTATCTTCTCCTTTTCCTACGACTAGTGTTAGGAAGGGCGTATAATGTTTCCGTTTCGCTTTCTAAATAACAGTCGCCACAGCGCTCTGCTAGTCCTGACGAGTAGACGATAATAACAATTTGTTCCTCTCTTTTGGTTTATAAAAGCGAGCTGCAGCGGTAAAGCTCCTACTCTTGAGTTAATAACGGAGGTGAGGACAATGTAGGAGGAGTAGCCAATAAAGGCCCATTAAACTTGAGCGAGCTAATCCTCGCGATAGAACTCTGTCCCTTCCACACCTACAAAGGGTAGCACATGTTAAATAAGGGATTGCCTTTCTCCTGTGGCTTTAGCATCCGTCGTGTAGGGTGTGGTTACACTATAGCAACCCCTCCGCTCTCTCCACCACTTGACAACACATGTCGTGGCGAGCAACTAACACAGCTTCTGCCTTAATCGCCGGTTTTAAGCGAAAGGAAAATCATGTATCCTGCGCATTTATTTACTTGAAATGGATATTATAACTGCAGTCTCACAATATTGAAAACTGAAGGCTCGTTGATCGTTAGAAAGAAACTATTCGTGACCTGCGCATGGTGGATGAGCAGAAATTAAGTTCCTATTCGAATGTCACCAGTGTTCATACCACATATTTGTCCATCGGTGTAAATAATGGGCCTTTATAATTACTGTTCCTAATCTTCTACCTCCCTGTTTGGATCAGTTGTAGTGCTTTACACCCGGCTGAAACGTTGCTGGATCACCAACAGAATCCTCACAATGACAAGTAGGGGAAATGTTTGCAAGACCAAGTGGATCACCTCAGTAAAATCAGACCTGGAGGAACTGCACACCCATTAGAGACCACACAGAACCGATCTCTGTACAGACAGGCCATCCTAAATTTTCCCACTGTCCCTCACAAGCAAAAAGAGTACAGGGACCACCAGACCTAAGTGGAGGGGTGGAAGGAAGCTGGCACACAGCCAGATAATGAAAGCGCACTAGGCCAAGAAGAAGCAGAAGACCATAGCTAACAGTTAAGACGAGCCCCGTGGTCCCTAGTAGGCCATTACTAACCGAAAACAAAGTATGGTGTGTGGCCTCTGAAGATGTCTGAGGCAAGTTTTGAGTTGACGCCTTAGAGGCGTCCTGCACGTCTGTGAGAATGACGCGCTACCTATGATGAATTCTAATGCTGAAGACGGCATACACACACACAGCTCCCGAGCCACTGGAATTAACCAATAAAGGTTAAAATCTCCGAGCCGGCCGGGAATCGAACCCGGGACCCTCTCGGCCAAAGACCAGCACAACATTAAAACTCAGTCGTAGTTCACCCAAGAGAGTTCCCTTTTCTCTGTCTTCTGATGAAGGAAAAAGTAACATTGAAATTAACACACCGGCAACTTAGATAGCGTCAGATAAATATTTCTGCACACGATAGCAACATCTGCACATTGGAAACATTATTTTCTTAAAATAATTTCTCTGCGTGTAGTAGTGACCTGTATCAGTGGTCGAGCGTCGGACGCCGGATTCAATACCGTGGCCAGAAGAGGTCAAATTTTTGAAAGGTAAGAGGAAATCCATTGAGCACATCATGCTGTACAGTGTCGACATTCAAGGCTCTGTCGTGACACATTCGGTGCTAATCCCATAAAATCAATCAAACCTCAACCATACATCACCCAACAGAAATCGGACTGACACTGTCGTCTTGCGCACAGTAGCTGATACATTATTATTATTATTATTATTATTATTATTATTATTATTATTATTATTATTATTATTATTATTGGTGGTGGTGGCTTTACGTCGCACCGACACAGATAGGTCTTATGGCGACGATGGGATAGGAAAGGCCTAAAAGTGGGAAGGAAGCGGCCGTGGCCTTAATTAAGGTACATCCCGAGCATTTGCTGGTGTGAAAAAGGGAAACCACGGAAAAACATCTTCAGCGCTGCCAACAGTGGGATTCGAACCCACTATCTCCCGGATGCAAGCTCACAGCGCGTGCTCCTAACCGCACAGTCAACTCGCCCGGTCATTATTATTATTATTATTATTATTATTATTATTATTATTATTATTATTATTATTATTTCTTCCTTTCTTTCTTTCCTTCTTTCTTTCTTAATCCGTTTACCCTCCAGGCTTGGCTTTTTGCTCGGACTCAACGATGGACCCCACCTCTACCGCCTCAAGGGCAGTGTCCTGGAGCGTGAGACTTTGAGTCGGGTGATACAACTGGGGGAAGGACCAGTGCCTCACATAGGCGGCCTCACCTGTTATGCTGAACAGGGGCTTTGTGGGGGGATGAGAAGATTGGAAGGGATAGACAAGGAATAGGGAAAGAAACGGCCTTGGCGTAAGTTAGGGACCATCCCGGCATTTTGCCTGGAGGAGAAGTGGGAAACCACGGAAAACCACTTCGAGGATGGCTGAGGTAGGTTTTGAACCCCTCACCCCCGCCCCCACTCTATTCAGTTGACCTTCTGAGGCTGAGTGGAGCCGGTTCCAGCCTTCATACCACTTTAAATTTTGTGGCAGAGCCGGGAATCGAACTCGGGCCCCCGTAGGTAGCAGCTATTATTATTATTATTATTATTATTATTATTATTATTATTATTATTATTATTATTATCATTATTATTAAACTAGGTGTATTAATGAATTCCAATGGAAATCGACTTAAAATGTGTCAGCGATCAACTTCAATCAATGGTAGACCTAGTTAGAATAATTGAGATGTAACGTTCACTTCTTCTTATTCTACCGCTTTTCCTACGCCTCTGGGGTCGTGGATGCGAACTGTGTTGCACATGTGGATTTGACCTGTTTTACGACCAAATACCCTTCCTGACGCCAACCCTATATGGAGGGATGTCATTGCTATTGCGTGTTTCTGTGAAAATTGTAGTGTAATGCATTGTCTGAATAGGAAGAGGAAAGTGTTGGGACAAACACAAACAGCGAAAAGAATTAATTAGACGCGATTAAAATCCTCGACCCGGCCGGGAATCGAACACTGTACCCTCTGAACCGGAGGCTTGAACACTGACCTTTCAGCCAAGGAGGTGGACTGATATATAACGTTCACTGTAGGCCTATAAATTAAATTTACAACGTAACGTCCGAACTTACGACTGTAGGGCCTATCTCTTTTGGCAAAATTTAATGATATGTAGCACTGATTTTCTACTGTCGAAAAGTCCGCTTCCTTGGCTAAGTGGTCAGTGGCCTTCAGTTCATATTTAATTACCGTAGGCCTATTGTTGGAGTGAAAGTACCTCAAGGGGATCATAAGTAAGAAAATATCTTCGTTGGGGTAATCGCATTAACGAAGTTCTACATAAAGTTTACAGATCTCTTCATATGGTTATCAGTTATGAAGGTTTTTAGGGGAGGTAATAAGGATGTAATGGAGAGGGCGTATATATCAGTGGTAAGACCCTAGTTAGAGTATGGTTCCAGTATGTGGGACCCTCATCACATTTACTTGATTCGAGAACCGGAAAATAATAATAATGTCAGTGGCGTAGCCAGAATCGGCCTATTGGGGAGGGGGTGTTGTAGTTACAAAATGATGGTGGAACGCAATGAAGGTGCTTGCATGACTTGTCATTACAAGAGCACTGATATAAGTGAATTACAGATCTGTTGGTTGTACAAGTATGTCTCTGAATGTTTATTTAGTTTATTATTTATTGTCAGATTCTGTTTATTTCCTTTTTTGTAAACATTCCATGGAGGAGGAGGAGGGGGGGGGGTGTTCTAACACCCAGTAAACACCCTGGCTACGCCCCTGAATAATGTAATTTATTTTTACATCCCGGTAACTACATTTTTATGGTATTCGGAGACTGCGAGGTGCCGGAATTTAGTCCCTCAGAAGTTCTTTTACGTGCCAGTAAATCTACCGACACGAGGCTGACGTATTTGAGCACCTTCAAATACCACCACATTGAGCCAGGATCGAACCTGCCACGTAGGGGTCAGAAGGCCAGCCCCTCAACCGTCTGAGCCACTGAGCCCGGCAGACCTGGAAAAGATCCAAAGGAAAACAGCCTGATTTGTTCTGGGTGTTTCTTACAAAATACTTGTGTTGCAAAAAATGTTGCAAACGTTGTGCTGGGATAACTTGAGAGTACGGAGATAAGCTGTTCGACTAAGCGTATGTCCCGAACTGTCCGCGGAGAGGTGACGTATGGCATTAGTAGACGAGTAAAATTGAATGGAATCTTTTTTTAGTAAGAAAGATCATAACACGAAGATAAACTTGATATTCAAAACTACAAATTGGAGCAAATATTCGTTTATAGAAAATTTAGGGATTGGAATAATATACCTAGCGAGATGTTCGATAAATTTCCAGGTTCTTTGAAATCGTATAAGAAAAGACTAGCTCAATAACTTATTTGATAAGGAATCTGCCACCTGAGCGACAGCCCTAAATGATGTTCAATGGTGACTGATTGATACAGAGGCTCCAAGTTCTATTCCCGGCCTGGCCGGGGGTTTTAATAGCGTTTGGTCAATTCCGATAACTCAGAGGCTGGATGATTGTAATCATCTAAATACACACCTTATCACGTACAAGCTAACACCCAATATAGAAACACGGAATAGTGAAAACATCCCTACTCTAGGGTTCGTGTCAGGAAAGACAACCACTGGACGCAGCTGAGAGCTTATATCTGGGGATCAAACCCTACTGTCGGCAGCCCTGAAGATCGTTTCCCGTCTTCTCCCATTTTCACACTAGGTAAATGCTGAAGCTGTACCTCAATTAAGGCCACGGCCGCTTCCATCCCACTCCTAGCCCTTCCCTACCCCATTGTCGCCAAAAGACCTATCTGTGTCGGTGCGACGTAAAGCAAATTGAAAAAAGGAATGGCAACCTGTCGTAAAACTGGACTCGATCCAGACTATTCAGTACTTTAGGTTGGGAAAATGTTAGGAAACAAGGGGAAAAAAGGAAAATAATAATACTGGTAATATCGAAAGTATTTTCCCGCTAGGAGTTAATGTTAAATCATTTATAATAACAACTGTCTAATGTTAGTCTACTGGTTTTGCGTCCCACTAACTACTTTCACTGTTTTCGGAGACGCTAAGGTGCCGGAATTTTTTTCCCTCAGGAGTTCAGTTACGTTTTGATAAATCTACCAACATGAGGTTGACGTGTTTCAGTACCTTCAAGTACCACCAGACTGAACCGGGATTGAACCCGCCAACTTGATCTCAGAAGGCCATTGCTCTACCGGCTGAGCTATTTAGCCCGATTGAATTATTTATACAACATAATTTCATATTCTGAGAACTCTTTATATACACACAACACAGCGCACTACGTACAAGCACAGAAACATACAGCAGTGAATAGATCTACATCCCTTCACATAAGACCGACGTCAGGAAGGGCATCCGGCCGTAACGTATGGCGAAGTCCACTTTCGCGATACAATTCATAGTCGAGACCCCACCAGGGTATGAAAAAAAATTCAGTGGAAGAAAAAGAATTTTCATGCTCTGGGAAATAAGGTTGAAGATCTGTCCAGTGACAAAACTGTAACCATGATCATCATGGAAGGATAAAGTTAGGAAGGACTAAACTTCAGTCCTCTATGTTAGCAATTAATACTGCAAGTTCAGATGATGGTCTCTTCTACGAGAAAATTCTTGTCATTTTTGTAGCCTAGTCTTCGTTTCTCAACGATCCATACCTGCACCAGCGTGGCTGGTAGAACACATGTTACTTTATTGACTCAGATGTCAACATCAGGGTAAGTGTACCGTATCGTATGCTCCGGACGGACGAGGTTGAGAGTGAGGGGAAAGCATATTGGTAGTTTTCACCAGCTTATTCATCACTCGGAAGAAAAATATAGACTACAGAGAAATAAAAACATCTGAAGTCATTAAGACCTTAGTTCAACCTTGATCCTTTCCGGGCAATTTGAAGCAATATATCTCAACAAACGTTATCATGGATGCTCTTCATATTCTTCTTCTTCTTCTTTGTCTTGTTATTATTAATTTTATTTGTTTTACGTCCCTTTAACTAGCCTACATTCTGTGGTTTTCGAGTAGCCGGAATTTTGTCCCGCAGGAGTTCTTTTGGTGCCAATAAATCTGGGGCCTACCTATACGACGCTGACGTATGACACCACCTTAAAATACCGCCAAACTGAGCCAGGCTCAAACCAGCCAAGCTGGGCTCAGAAAGCTAGACCTCTACTGCCTGAGCTACTCAACCCATTACTATTATTAGACTCCTATTATTATTATTATTATTATTATTATTATTATTATTATTATTATTATTATTATTATTATTATTATTATTATTATTATTATTATTATTATTTGTCCCATTTTTCTGAACTTACTGGTGTCGGCTCTTGATGTAGATGAGCCAGTTATACGGCCGGATGTCATTCATATGTAGAGGAATTTGTTCACTACTGTGTGTTTCTGTAGTGATTAGTAGTGTGATGAGTTGTATGTAGATGAAAGGAAATGTATTAAGGCGAACACAAACAAGCAGTCCCCGCGCTAGAGAAAATCCCCGGCCCCGCCGAGAATCTAAGCCGGAGCCGTCAGAACCGAACGCCACTACCCTGACAATTCAGCCAGCGAGCCGGAGAACATTCGTTACAGTGGATCTCAAAGCTAAATCACTGAACGGTGCGGTTTAAGTGAAGATATCAAGGCTGCGATCTCCTAATTGACAAGCCATACATTACATTTCGTGAACTTTTACAAGTAGCCTAATATAGGAATTGCGTCGTATGAAAGTGGCGGTGGTGATTGTTGTTTTAAGAGGAAGTACAACTAGGCTACCATTCTCTATATAACACTAATCATAGAGAAAAATTGGAAGGGATCCGACACTTCGAAAAATGAAGGATCGGCCAGAGGAAGACAAGGGCCTCGAAAGGCGGAAATCGAGACTCCCTAGGCCTCGGAAAGCCAGCATCGTCAGGATCGGAAAAGAACAAGAGTTGACCAAGATTGGTCCGATAGCATAGATGAAAATGAGGAGCCTTTCACTTGTTTTGTAGTTCATCGTCAAACACATACCTTAAGCATCTAATCTGAGTAACTTTTTAAAGTGAAATGTAATCTCATGAAAGAACATGCAACGAAGAGAAAGGAGGAAAGAAAGAAAAGAAAAAGAAAAAAGAAAGAATAACGATTATTTAAAAATAGAAAAGGAAAGGGACGAAAAGGAAAATAGAGAAAGGAAAAAGGAATAGGCATATAGAAAATGATTTAATTTCATTGTTATTGGTTTGACGACCCACTAACAATTGTTTTGTTTGCAAAGACGCCATGGTGGTGCCATATTGTCCCACCGGAGTTCATTTACGTCCGGTAAATCTACCGACACGGGGGTGACGTATTTGAGCACCAGCGGACTGAGCCAGGATCGAACCCGTCACCTTGATCTCAGCGGGCCAGCACTCTACCGTCGGCTATTTAGCCCGACTATAGAAAAAAGAAGGATAAAAATAAGGAATAAAGAAAGAGATAGGGGCAGAGAGTGAAATAAGGAGGGAAATAGTGATGATGATGATGAAAATGAAATGGCGTATAGCCTTTAGTGCCGGGAGTGACCGAGGACAAGTTCGGCTCGCCAGATGCAGATCTTTTGATTTGACTCCCGTAGGCGACCTGCGCGTCGTGATGAGGATGAAATTATGATGGAGGCAACACACACACACCCAGCTCCCGTGCCAGCGAAATTAACCAATTGTGCTTAAAATTCGCGACCCTGCCAAGAATCGAACGCGGGACCCCTCTGAACATAGGCCAGCATACTAACCATTTAGCCATGGAGCTGGACAATGATCATGATGAGGGTCGTTTACGAAGTGTGCGTCGGTGACTCAATGATGGAGCATGCGACTCAAGATCCCAATGCAAAGTCATGTCCCTGTGTTTGTTTCCATAACGAAAGTAAATGTCAAATGAGATGCAGAAATATACACACACTAGCAGAACATTGATGGGTAAAATAATACTTAGCGTGTGGCTGTCCGGAAGTGAGTGACAGAAGAGTGTCAAGTTCCACAGCTGCGACCTCAATGCAGGCAGTCAATAGCACCTGTCTCAATAAACAAGGGACTTGTGACCTGCTCTGCCGAGGCTAACTTATAACGTTGTGCCTCAAAAAGGTACAACGAGGATCTACGAACGGGCTGATCATTCCTATGAGCGATGGAAAACTGTTGGCTCCCGCGGTCAACAAACCATCCCACTTGGCTCCGAGGTCAGTTTAAGCTGTATCCCCTGTTTGCTCTTATTGCTTTTTGTACGTGGAACGTCACTCTAAATAAGGTCAAGTGGCCTCCGGCAAAAAATTTATTTGACGCTGAAAAAATGAAATGGCTTTTAATGCCGGGAGTGTCCGACAACAAGTTCGGCTCGCCAGGTGCAAATGTTTTGATTTGACGCCCATAGGCGACCCGCGCGTCGTGATGAAGATGAAATGATGATGAAGTCGACACATAGGCCTACACCCAGCCCCCGTGCCAGTGAAATTAACAATGATGGTTAAAATTCCCGACCCTGCCGGGAATTGAACCCAGGACTCCTGTGGCCAAAGGCCAGCACGCTAACCATTTAGCCATGGAGCCGGACGACGATTTGACGCTTTTAGCGTTACGCAAAACATGTCTGTAACTCAAAAAGGATTAGCCTATATTAGTCTACAATTTGCTTTACGTCGCACCGACACATAACTTAAGTCTTACGGCGACGATGGGTTAGTAAATGGCTAAAAGTGGGAAGGAAGCCGCCGTGGCCCCGTCATTTTCCTGGTGTGAAAATGGGAAACCGCGGAATACCATACTCAGGGCTGCCGATAGTGGGCTCGAACCCACTCTCTCCCGAATTCAAGGTGATAGATACGTACCCAAATTGCACAGCCACTTGCTCGGTAAATGTTATAGGCCTATAACTTATACGGAAATGGTTAACGATGAATGCAAAATACATGTGACCGGGGTAGTTGACGCTGTGCGCATGACATCATTATAATATGGCCACCTGTTTGAGGTAACGTATGTTTTTGGCGGTCGAATGTCGGTTACTCAGTGGTGTAGCTTGGCGTGCCGGGAGGGTAGCTCAGGCGGTAGAGTAGGTAGGTAAGGGTTATTCTGCCCGAAGGCAGGTCCGAACCTCCGCAGAGGTGTTCCTGAGCCGGAGTTTACGTGCGGTAGGGTGGCCAGTTCTTTTCCGCTCCTCCATTCCCTTACCCCCCACCAACAGCGCGTGGCAACCCATCCAACTCCTGACCACGCCCAATGTTGCTTAACTTCGGAGATCTCACGGGATCCGGTGTTTCAACACGGCTACGGCCGTTGGCAGGTGGTAGAGTGCTGGCCTTCAATTTGGTGGATTCGATCCCGGCCCAGACCGGTGGTAGTTGAAGTTGCTCAAATACGTCCAGCCTCGTGTCGATAGATTTACTGGCACGTTAAAGAACTGATGCGTAGTCGAAGGGACGTAAAACCGATCCCGTATTTTTATTTTTTTATTTCTTTTACAATTTGCTTTACGTCGCACCGTCAATGATAGGTTTTATACCGACAACTGGAGAGAAAATTGTTGGGAGTGGTAAGGAAGCGACCGTGGACTTAATTAAGATAGGCTACATCCCTGAATTTTCTTGGTGTGAAACGGGAACCCACGGGAAAAAGTTGCTCCTCTGCAGACAGTGGAGTTCGAACCCACTATATCTAGTGATGGCAAAACTTTTCATAATATCGATATATCGGTTTTTCGATACATCGGTATTAAAATATCGATGTCATTGAAATATCGGTCTTCAAAATATCGATATATCGCCGATATATATGTTTTTAAAATATTGGTGCTTTTATCCATTATTGTAAGTCTAGTTTCACATTTAACACAATGATTAAAGGATTCATTAGGTTTAATAAATCTTGACACAGATCAGAAAACAAGTTTCAAACAATGACCAAGTAACATGACTTTTTCACTACAATGACATATTATAAAAACATTTACAGCCGAAAGATGTTATGATACATAGAAAAACAGTATATGCAAGGTGTGTAGTAACGAGCTAATATCTTACACCGAAAAACTATAAGAAAAACTACAAACGTATAATTTGTGTACAAAGTATATCTGATAATTACCAGAGCTCTATAAAAATAATAAAACATTTTCTTCCCAACTTCTTCCTCAGCACTGCAATTCCATTTGTTCGCAAAATAAAAACATGATGATGATCTTAGGTTAATTTCCAATACCTGTTAGGTAATAAGCCATTTAGAAAAAGCAGCTTGGATAACAGTTTACCATTTAATCGGTTTCTATTTTTCCTGATGGTGTTACCAGCCTTTGAAAACAGTCTCTCTGCTGGGACAGAGGTCGCTATAATGCTCAAGTATTGCCTAGCTAACGTGTGAAGCTATGCATACAAGGTATGCACGATGAATGAGTTGTGATATAATCAATGTATTCACCGAAGTGACTTGAGAAATGAAAATTCAAATTTCGTAACTGTAGCATGCAAATATTGAAAGGGTCTGAAAAATAATCATATCGTAGCCAAAAGTATTAAATTAGACAGAAATATCGATACATTGGGTATAAAATATCGATATCGAAAATATAGCGGACCTCAAAATATCGATGACGATATATCGATATTTCCATCTCAAAATATCGATATTTCCGATATATCGATATTCGTTTGCCATCTCTAACTATATCCCGATTGCAAGCTGATAGCTACGTAATCCAAAACGCACAGCAACTTGCTCGATAACAACATAAGAAAACACAAGCAAAATGTACATTAGGGCTATCTGTAAAAGAAAGTGTAGGGCTCTACTGAAGGTTTAGTTATTCAAAATGGACTAATTTTGATTTACCTTACAAAAATGTCCAACTAGGCCTATAATTAATAAGTGGATAGAAAACGTATGCACGACGAAACTAGATTCAGAAATTTATCGAAAGTACATTTGCTGAGTGAAAGTGGTGGCTACGAGAGCGTCGCAAACTTGAACTTGCCCTGAAGAGGGTTTTCCGTGGTTTCCCATTTTCACACCAGGCAACTGCTGGACATGTTCCTTATTTAAGGCCATGGCCGCTACCTTCTGATTCCTAGCCCTTTTCCGACGGGTTGGAGCGACATTAAACCACTAAAAGAAAAATACATTTCAAATCATCCTGAACCTGCAGTGCTGGTCTCTTGTTAAAACAAACGACAAGAAAGGTAAGCGCGATAATTGGAGATCAACAGTTCATGTCAGCAGTTCGTTCATAGCTGCGGAGAAGTAAAAATAGAGTCGCATATTCACTATTAGGTGGTTGAATCGTTACAGAAATCTGTTCAAAACTGATCTCATTGTTGTAATGTTGACCTTGTAATGAGAAGGTAGCGGCCATGGCCTTAAATAAGGAACATCTCCAGCAGTTGCCTGGTCACCACATGTACTGCGCGAATAAAAACGGCAAGGAATGCGAAAAACGATATGAACTTATTTATTATCTCTAATTATAGTACACGATGGACGTTTCACGTAAATAACCACGTCTTTTGAAACTCCCAAATCTAGATACGAACCACATACATTGTCAGGCTTCACTCCGGAGATCAGATCTTCTTTAGTAGGCCTATATTTGATGTACGCATTTCCCCCTCATCCTACAAAATTGTGCAAATTGTTAGACTCAAAGGGGAAGATGAAAATAAAATCGCCTTAGTTTTAGCTATTGAGTTCAATTTTCCTTCTACTAGGTAGCATGGAACTCCCTGTCTTTCAGCCAAATACTAATCCGACTGACTAAAATTTGTGAAATACTGTATTATTCATAATTTTTAAAATATTACGTTGAGATTATATCTTTCTGTTTGGTCTGTTGACAATTCTAGAAGAGCAGTTTCCGACAATATTGGATAGTAAGCAGTACAAGCACAATGATTCATACCAGCGATCAAGTAAAGCGAATTATCACACAAACACTTCATGTGATTTCATTTTATCTAATTATAGAGGGATTAAAAATCTTCAACATTGGGCTTTAATATTGATACACAAGTCTAAATTCGCTATAAAATCATCACTGATAGCCTATAATTTAAAGAAAATATCACTTGTGTCTTACAATATTATTTTAAACAAACAACAGGTAACATGTAAAAGAACCCCACTGCAGCCCAGAATGGTTTACGTCTAATATATTAGAACATCAATTGAGCATGCTTTGCTAGTTGCCAGATTGCAACATATTAATTTAAAAAATACACACAAAAAAGCACGTGATTTTAAACGCCTAGAAGTTTTATTCTTCTCGGTCATTTCTACAATTTATTCCGGTCAGCATTTGATGTAGATTTTGTGTAGATTTGGCCCTGCCACCAACCTATTTGGGAGGATACATTCACTACTAGCCTACGTATTTCTGCGGTGGTTAGTAATGTGGTGTGTTGTATGTGGAAGAGAAATGGATTAAGAAGAACACAAACACCTATTCCCTGAGCCAGAGGAATTCTCTACGAACCATGTGACCTGGCCGCAGTGGGGAGGCTTGCGTGTTCCAATGACGCAGATAGCCGAGCCGCAGGTGCAACCATATCGGATGGGTTTCTGTTGAGAGACCAGACTAAGGAATGGTTCGTCGAAAGGTTGTAACCGTCCAGGCTTCTCCAGCCCTACTAATTTAATATAATATCATTTGATATCAAGTTTATCCGCCATCGGTAATTATTCGTAATACCATATTTATTCAACGTCAATCATTTGTAATCAAGGCCTTTAGGAATCATATTGTATATATGATAACGTCGTTTTATTATTTAAATTATTATATTATGTAGGATAGGAATTCGTTATGTTGTAAATACGGTCAATATGTTGAGACATAGTTGTTTTCATTTCATCTCATGTTTGTGTATACGGAGGGTTATTCTTGAAGCTGGGGATTTTGCGTGACTCATGGGTTTGGGGAAGGCAGTAAACAGTGACCCGTGCGCGAGGCTTGCATACCAGCAGAGTACATCATCGCCACGCCTACTGCACTCGACAAGAAAGGAGAGAAGGGGAGATGATAATGCGATCTACGAATCAGATGTTTCGTTATATAGAGATCTGAGATGAAGCTGTTACCTAGAGTGGGGGAGCCCGGTGATATTATCAGGTGCGGAGCGAGATACTTAGGGATACTCCATCACTACTACTTCTACTGTGAACATTTACTTTGAACGACGTGATTTGATTTTTGAAACAGTGTGTGGTCGCTCCGCGACATAGTTATTTTTGTACAATGTGTTGTCGCTTCGATACAGTACTCAGCTGCGGTAATGTTATCGGATCTGCGTGAAACGAAACAAGCTTACGGCTTGTGTTATTTTCAGTAAATATGCTGAACGAAAAACTATGTTTAGTTCAAGTCTACGGAATTTGGTACAAGTCTGTACCGTATAAATAGTATAGCTCAGTTGGATTGGGATTTCTACTAATATGGAAAAATTCATATCTCTGAATTTTCTCCTCATACGATCAACGCTGATCAGTTTTTAAAAGTATAGGGCCAATGTCAAAGTAAAGACTAGGCAATTAGGGAGTGTTAGTCCAGATAGCCCATACTACATCAGAGAAGGAAGGAAGGATGCCCATGCAGCAAATTCTACATCGAGAAGAAGAGAACGAGCAACCACGGAAACTAGATGACTTCAACGGAAGCTGTAATTGGTGAGCTTCAATTAGATAAAGCAAGCAACATTAAATTCAGTAAAGTAAATTCTAAATTCCTCCACGCTGTAAGGAACTTTTCCGATTCATCTCATTTTTTTTGTATAATAAATTCATTTGTATTTTATATTGCGTTAATTTTCTTTCTTAAGCGATACTTAATGGTTAATTATTTAAAATCCTACCCCTGTGTTTAAGTATAAGTCTCTATGCTAGTAAATATAAATTTTGGTTTACAGTTTTGTTTAAAACTGTAACCCTGGCGCCCAAACATCACATAGAGAAATGGGAAACCATGGAATGTTAATTGTTTCTATTTGCGTGGCAATTTGCGGGCAAGCCACAAATAGTTTATTTGATATTCATGTGTCCCAAGATAATAACTTTCATCTCCTCATGTGTTTTGATGAGAGGGAACAGTTACAAGGTGGGGGTAGCAGCCTTTCGGAATTTGCAAGGGTGATCTGGATGATTGACTGATATGGCCTTGTAATAATACTCAACATGGCTTCGCTGTGTTGATACTGCTACACGGCTGAAAGCAACGGGAAACTACAGCCGTAACTAACTCCCGAGGACATGCAGCACTCTCTGTATGAATGATGTACTGGTGAAGGCCTCCTCCCGGGTAAAATATTCAGGAGGTAAACTAGTCCCCCATTCGGATCTCCGAGTGGGGACTACTCGAGAGGGGGCGATCATCAGGAAGATGGATACTGACATTGCGAGTCGGAGCAATGTTTGAATCGTTGTGGTAGATTAGAGATTCTGAAAAGGGAGATGAACAGACTCAAGTTAGATGTAGTTGGTATAAGTGAAGTACGTTGGCAGGAAAAACAGGATTTTTGGTCAGGCGAATACCGAATTACCAACACAAAATCAAACAGAGGAAATGCAGGAGTTGATTTAATAATGAATAAGAAAATAGGGCAGCGGGTAAGCTACTACGACCAGCATAGTGAAGGAATTTTTGTCGTCAAGATAGACACCAAACCAATGCCCACCACAATAGTGCAGGTCTATATGCCTACTAGCTCAGCGGATGATGAGGAAAATCGAAAGAACATATGAATAAATAGAAGATTTAATACAATATGTAAAAGGTGACGAGAATCTAATTGTGATGGGAGACTGGAATGCAGTGGTAGGCCAAGGAAGAGAAGGTAATACAGTAGGAGAATTCGGATTGGGACAAAGGAACGAAAGAGAAAGTCGGCTGGTTGACTTCTGCGCTGATCATAATTTAGTCCTTGCCAATACTTGGTTCAAACACCACAAACGACGGCTTTATACGTGGACGAGACCTGGAGATACTGGAAGGTATCAAATAGACTTCATTGTGATTAGGCAGAGATTCAGAAACCAGGTGTTGGATTGCAAAACTTTCCCAGGAGCAGACGTGGACTCTGACCACAACTTGTTGGCCATGAAATGCCATCTGAAGCTGAAGAAATTGAAGAAAGGAAAGTATGCAAAAATATGGGGTCTAGACAAGTTGAAAGAAAAGAGTGTGAGGGATTATTTCAAGGAACATGTTGCAAAAGGACTAAATGAAAAGGCTGAAGGAAACACAATAGAGGAAGAGTGGATAGTCATGAAAAATGAAGTCAGCAGAGCTGCTGAAGAAGTGTTAGGAAGGAAGAAAAGATCAACTAAGAATCAGTGGATAACTCAGGAGATACTAGATCTGTACGATGAACGATGAAAATACAAGAATGCCAGAAAAGAAGAGGGCAGAAAAGAATACAGGCGATTAAAGAATGAAGTGGATAGAAAGTGCAAGGTAGCTAAGAGAAGTGCAAGGATGTCAAAGGTTGTATGGTCCTAGGAAAGGTAGATGCTGTATACAGGAAAATCAAGGAAACCTTTGCAGAAAGGAAATCTAGGTGTATGAATATTAAGAGCTCAGATGGAAAGCCACTTCTAGGGAAAGAAGACAAAGCAGAAAGATGGCAGGAACATATCCAACAGTTGTATCACGGTGAAGATATAGATAATTTGGTTCTGGAACAAGAAGAGGCTGCTGATTCTGATGAAATGAGAGACCCAATTTTGAGGTCAGAGATTGACAGAGCTGTGAGCGACCTAAATAGGAACAAGGCACCTGGAATTGATGACATTCCCTCTGAAAAACTGACTGCCTTAAGAGAAACCAGCATGGCAAGGTTATTCCATTTAGTGTGTAAGATGTGTGAGACAGAAGAAGTCCCATCCAATTTTCGGCAGAATGTTGTTATACCTATTCCCAAGATAGCCGGTGCTGACAGTTGTGAAAACTATCGGACCATTTGTTTAGTATCTCATGCCTGCAAAATGTTAACACGTATTGTTTACAGAAGAATGGAAAAACAAGTTGAAGCTGAGTCGGGAGAAGATCAATTTGGCTTCAGAAGCAATGTAGAAACACGTGAAGCAATCCTAACTTTACGTCTGATCTTAGAGGATCGAATCAAGAAGGACAAGCCCACGTACATGGCATTCGTAGATCTAGAAAAGTCATTCGATAATGTTGATTGGACCAAGCTATTTAAGATTCTGAAGGTGACTGGGATCAGATACCGAGAACGAAGTATTATCTACAATCTGTATAAAATCCGTCTGCAGTGATAAGAATCGAGGGCTTTGAAAAAGAAGCAGCAATCCAGAAATGAGTGAGGCAAGGCTGCAGTTTGTTCCCCCTCCTTTTCAATGTTTACATAAAACAGGCAGTAAAGGAAATCAAAGAAAAATTTGGAAAGGGAATCACAATCCAAGAAGAGGAAACCGAAACCTTGAGATTTGCCGATGATATTGTTATTTTATCTGAGACTGCATAAGATCTCGAGAAGCTGCTGAATAGTATGGACGAAGTCTTGGGTAAGGAGTACAAGATAAAAATAAATAAGTCCAAAACAAAAGTAATGGAATGCAGTCGAACGAAGGCAGTTGATGCAGGAAATATTAAATTAGGAAATTAAGTCTTAAAGGAAGTAGATGAATATTGTTACTTGGGTAGTAAAATAACTAACGATAGCAGAAGTAAGGAGGACATAAAATGCAGACTAGCACAAGCAAGGAAGAGCTTTCTTAAGAAAAGGAATGTGCTCACTTCATTATTGATATAGGAATTAGAAAGATGTTTTTGAAGACTTTCGTGTGGAGCATGGCATTGTATGGAAGTGAAACGTGGACGATAACTAGCTCAGAAAGAGGGAGAATAGAAGCTTTTGAAATGTGGTGTTACAGAAGAATGCTGAAGGTGAGATGGATAAATCGAATCACAAATGAAGAGATATTGAATCGAATTGGCGAGAGAAGATCGATTTGGCTAAATTTGACGACAAGAAGAGATAGAATGATAGGACACATCTTAACACACCCAGGACTTGTTCAGTTGATTTTTGAAGGAAGTGTAGGTAGTAAAAACGGTAGGGGTAGACCATGGTATGAATATGACAAGCAGATTAGAGCAGATGTAGGATGCTGTAGTTACGTAGAAATGAAAAGGTTAGCACGGGATAGGGTGGCATGGAGAGCTGCATCAAACCAGTCTAGGGTCCGATGACTCAAACAACAACAGTTCAAATCTCCGGCCCATTGGGAATCGGATTCGGAGCCCTCTGAAGTGAAGGCCAGTACGCTTACGATCAGGCAAGAATCTAGACAGACGTCAGCAAAACTGATGAACTAAAGTATCCAGAGTGTATCTAAATATTTAGTCTGCAGCAAACGTACGATGGCTATTCCCGGGATGATAATAAGAAACAATTGCCCTATGAACGTATGTCCTACGATGCGTCGTTACTGAGTTACAGGACGTACATTGGGCACATCACAGTAGATGCTCAAAATGTCCTCCATGAGCAGCCTCAACACTGACTGACGAAGTCGTTCGAAGATACCTACATAGTTCCTGTCGAACAGCTATGTGGGTGTTATTTACTCGCTGTTCTAGGTCATTTATATCGTTAACCCGAGTAGCGTACTCCACACTTTTCATATGTCCCCATGGATAGAAGTCCAGTGGATTAAGGGCAGAAGACCGGGGAGGCCAGTGCACTGGACCTAGACGCCGAACCACTGTCGTGGGAAGTTGTTCACCATAAATCCCGCCGTGCATGCGCAATGAAGTGCTCTGGAGCCCCATCATGCTAGCATGTAGGCCTACTCATGCGTCGATCAGTTGATCATTGATAGGCCTAATACAACACCACACTACTCATTGCGTTCAAAGCGTTGTTGACGATTAGCGACAATTATACTATAGGGATTTTCAACTGCTCACGTATGTCTGTTATGCAAGTTTTATAATGCCACCTCTTACGAACACGGCTTCGTCGGTAAACAAAACGGACGGTGGACGACAGAAATGTCAGTATGGTGGGGGTCATGTGCAAAGCCTGTGCCTCAATACCAAAGCATTAGCCTATAGGACATACATTCAGAGGGACTTCTTTAGTTGTTTCGTCCCCAGGAATCACCCCCTCCCCCCCTCCAACTTCGTTACAATTGTTTAGATACGCCCTGTATTATCTTCAGATTATGACCTATTTGATAAAACACAAGTACGGTATGTGATAGTTTAAACACCTAAAACCCATGAGAAACTATAAAACATTGCTGTCGTATTACCTATATACTGCAATAGCCTATACAAATCAAATTACGCAGACTTAAAATCATGAGATATTTAAAACTCTAGATAAACGGACGAACTCAAATAGGCTACAGTGGCATGTGTTCAACCATTTATCACTATGAGGTCTTTGTCTTTTCACCGACACAGATAGGTCTTCTGGCGACGATGGGACAGAAAAGGGCTAGGAATGGAAAGGAAGCGGTCTTAATTAATGTACTGCCCCAGCATTTGCCTCGTGTGAAAATGGGAAACAACGGAATATTGTGCTGGTTAGTAGACTACTGTTCAGTTGTTGCTGTTATGTGATCGCAGTTTTGTTGTCAATGTTGAATAGTTCACTTTGTTGAGCGACCACGTTAAATGGATATGTGAGCGACGGACTTCTCTGGTGTCGAGCCAAGGAACTGCCGTCGTGCATCGTAATTTTAATAGACTGTGTTCGAACCTGTCTGCGTGCAGCTGTTGTGTGAAGTAGTGGCTATACTGATCCCCATCTACACCAGCGCTGCTGGGGCAAAGAATTTTGCATTTTCATTTGGAATCTTAACGTTTAAAATTGTTTAAATCAAGTTCAAAGAACTGCGAACAGCTTTACAGCAGTCCAGCCCTCACCAGCGAAATGGGTTTCCTTGCAGGCACAAAAAGAGAGCCACCCCAGTGGTTGCTGAGTTGAGGCTTGCGTGTCAAGCCACCTTGGTCTGGTGAATCAGGGAGTGTGTGTGTGTGGGCTGTAGGCGTACCGGGAGATTCACAGCGTATCATGGTGATAGACTAGCTAGCTAGGGTAAAGTAGTGTTGCGCCACAAATTAATTTTAATTCAAGCAGTATTTTTTTTATTTCTACTTGCATAAAAATTTGTGATCTATTCATTGATGGTACGTGTTGAGGATGTTTTTCAATACACGCAGAAAATATGTAGGTTGTCCAGCATGAACACAGCGCCAAGCGCGAAGTACAAGAATTTTGTATTTTGTTGCTGTGAAATCTTATAGTGTTCTACTTGAATTATAGGTGAAGTTTTCACGAGTTTTGTGGCATTCTCCGTGAATATAACAGTGCTTGAGGAATACTTTCGTCTTTCGTCTCTGTACCTACACGGTGTGAATGAATGAAACTGTAAAACTTCGGCTACGGTAAAATACCTCGTAACTTTTGCTCGATCAATTTAGATAAGGATTTTCGGTTAAAAAACAAAATGTAAGTCCTAGTACATTTCTGTTAAAACATGACTGTACGGTTATGTAGCCTCACTAGGTGAAACTGTAAATACGTTGTTTAAAACCTGGTGTAACTTCTGTTATGATGGCGCCGTGAATACCAATTTGGAAACAGACATCTGGTGGGGCTGCGACTACTGCTTAATTCTTTACATGTGGGGTAACGAATGTGTTCACCACACGCTACTGGTGTGAAGCCACTGAACCTGCTAAAGGGAAGTGAAAAGTGAGACCTGTCAGTGATGATTATCGCTCGTTCCAGGTAATACCACCGAGCCGGACTGCCTGCTCTGTGAGCACTAGAGACTTATAGATAGTGACTAATTAAGGAGCTGTCGTCATCCATTCTCAAATATTGTGAGTGTGTATATACAGGGTGTATCAGAACAGTACGGAAAAAAGTATCAGAGATGCTCTTCGTGGAATATTAAGAATGGTAGTGCAATTGGATTGGCGGAGAAAAATGTTCTTTTCGAGAAAATGAGGTTTCCCTGTTACTTCCGGGTTCGCGATACAAATTGACGAACTCGCCGTATTTGTTATGCCAGAGCGCAAGCCACTACTGTGCTTCAGGGAAGAGAAGGGGAGGGAGGGGAAGTGGGATGTATGATGGAGACGGAGATAATGGTCCACGCGTATGCACAAGTTTCCTCGTTCGACTCGCACAATAGTCGCTTAAGTGCGGCCAGTATCCAGTGTTCGGGAGATAGTAGGTTCGAACCCCACTATCGACAGCCCTGAAGATGGTTTTCCGTGGTTTCCCATTTTCACACCAGGCAAATGCTGGGGCAAATGCCATGGCCGCTTCCTTCCCACTCCTAGCCCTTCCCTGCCCCATCGTCGCCATAAGACCTGTCTGTGTCGGTGCGACGTAAAGCAACTAGCGACTCGCACAAGAGTGCCCCTTCTCTCTTACAGGCAATATCCACAGTACGTTTAATAAACACAGTACAAGAACACACTGTAATTAAGACACACATGTCAGTCAAGGAATGCACCAGATCGTTTCTCCTCTCGCCTGTTAGTCGCAGTAACGTTCTTTATTGTTTAACATGCTCGAAGATTCAACGCTGTCGCCCCACGGTTGTGTATTCCTTCCCTCACAGCATTGTAAATGGAATGAAATACTGAATGAATGAAACAATATGCCCAATGACAAAAAAATATGGTTTCCGATTGAGATGACTACATAAAATTCAGGAAACTCAATCGTCAAAAATACCATGTTCCGCCCCAGTGTGGCATGGGTTCATCAGTTGGATAACGCACCTTCCCAAGACACTGGCCGGCTAACACGCCGGTAGGGACACCACTGCAAGCCATACATGTGATAAGCACAATGCAGTACCAACGTACTAGGGGGGAATTGCACCTCCACTTGCTATATACGCCCTCCTGGGCTAGCATGACCAAAAATATGGCTTCTGAGTGAGATGGCTAAAAAAAATTCAGAAAACTCAATCGTCAAAAATTCCCAGAGTTTCGTCCCAGTGTTTCTACCCTAGCACGTCGGTACTGCATTGTGCTTATCACATGTATAGCTTGCAGTGGTGTCGCTGCCGGCGTGCTAGCCGGCCAGTGTCTTGGGAAGGTGCGTTATCCAACTGATGAACCCATGCCGCACTGGGGCGGAACACTGGTAATTTTTGACGATTATAGTTTCCTTAATTTTAATACGTCCAATGGTTTGATTACAGTAGATGTTCAATAAGCCCCCCCTCCCCCCCCCCCCACCTGCTTAGACCGCACAGTTCACAAGTGACCTTTGGACTCTGTTCAGGACGTATGGTGTGTAGCGAACGACCTGGAAAGCTGCCTGTATTCTTGGTACAAGTTCATCTTCCCTTTTTACGGGTTCGCATAGTAGTCGATTTGTGCAGAACAAACTGTACACTGCCAACTGGGGCTGAGAAGCGACTATGACAAACCAACGATAAACTTGTGCATTCGCACCGAGCATTACCTCTGTCTCCCACTTCCCTTCCCTCCTCTGTCGCAAAGCAACAGGAAGCTGCTGGCTCTGTGGCATTGCAAGTACGGCAAGATCGTCAATTTATAATCGCGCACCCGGAAGGGACAAAGTAAGCTCATTCTCTAGAAAAGAATAATTTTCTATGCCAATCCGATTGCACCATCGTTCTTAAAATGAAACGAAGAACATGCCTGATTATTTTAGGTATAGTTCTGATACACCCTGCGTGTGTGCGGACTAGGTTAATTCGGTCAACATTAAATTAGTTCCATAAAACAGTATTTTATTCGTAACACTGTTAGTTTGCGTAGAGGAATTCTGTATCACCATATTTGATATCTCACTCGACTCGCGACTCCATTACTATTCTTCTGAGTAGGCCCATTGGGATATAGGCTACTCACGGACTAGGTAGACACATGAGTCCAAATTCCTCCGTCATCGATCTTAGGGGCGCAGTCAGTTAATTTAATTCTCAAGGTAACTACTATTGATTGAGGACGGTGGCATGCCACAGCTATGTGTCCTTGATTACCGATGCATTATAAAAACTCGTTCGGGAAAATGTCGTACACCACGA
Source organism: Anabrus simplex (assembly GCF_040414725.1). Taxonomy (NCBI): domain Eukaryota; kingdom Metazoa; phylum Arthropoda; class Insecta; order Orthoptera; family Tettigoniidae; genus Anabrus; species Anabrus simplex. The sequence continues at coordinate 325,717,964 of NC_090267.1, read as the reverse complement.
CGTCTCTTAAATTCTATAGATATCCAAGGGACGTTAAGCAAATTATTAAGGCCTAACTTATATTTTCAGCCGGCCCCGTGGTGTAGGGGTAGCGTGCCTGCCTCTTACCTGGAGGCCCCGGGTTCGATTCCCGGCCGGGTCAGGGATTTTTACCTAGACCTGAGGGCTGGTTCGAGGTCCATTCAGCCTACGTGATTAGAGTTGAGGAGCTATCTGACGATGAGATGGCGGCCCCGGTCTAGAAAGCCAAGAATAACGGCCGAGAGGATTCGTCCTGCTGACCAGACGACACCTCGTAATTTGCAGGCCTTCGGGCTGAGCAGCGGTCGCTTCGTAGGCCAAGGCCCTTCAAGGGCTGTAGTGCCATGGGGTTTGGTTTGGTTTTTAACTTATATTTTTAACTCTTCTATCAGCCATTCTGACATTTGATTTCCTGTTTCCTGATTTTAAATCCTGTAAAATTTTAGAATAGTAGGCACCCTACGTTTCTTTTTTTTTTTAATCCCACTCCCAACGAATTAAACTGTACAAGCAAAACTGCATTGGCAACACCGTAAGTCACATTTTATCAGACAAATTTTCCCCCTCGACAGGCCTATGCATATAGAGCTATTGACCACAATGTTGTCTCTAAAAACACCAATAAAACTCCCAATATTTCAAATAATTTCCAGAACAGGAGGTAGAAAATGACAAAAGAGTGGTAGGAGCATTCAATTCCTAGTTTTCATTTAGCACAGGAGGTAAAAGTAATCATTGTCTTAGAATTCATAAAAATGTGGTCAAATGAGTCCCACTTATCGGTGACGAGGCTATCAGGTCTATCATTTGTTGTTATCCAAATTCAGTGCAAGATTACGAGACATTGGTTGGCCATTTCCTAACATTCTAGAACACATTAAGTATATAAAATGTGTTATTGCACATGATTAGTTCTTAACTCTGACACACCCAGCGCATGAAATTTCATGTTTGAAAAAACGTTTAATTTAAAAATCTAACGTAGATTACTTAAAAATTCCTGTTTCCCGCCCTATTAGGTCTGGACTTAACATCTCTGTGGAATATACGTTGACCCTGATGTAGGCTATAGGCTACTGCACGACACGATTGCTGAAAACGCCTATATGAGGTGCAAGTGTCGTGAAAAAACGTTCTACCTAACATCAATCTTTTCACAAGAAGGAGATATAAGCTAGTGTAACTGACACATTCATAAATAATCCGTCAGTGTATTATAGTTCTGCAATCACAGCGTCGTAAGCCTAAGTAGACCAAAACATTCTACTGATATCCTAAGATTTGACTATTCTTTTCATACAGTTAGAAAAAAAAATTCAAGTAAGCAAATATTTCATAAATATAATCGATTGATCATTTCCAAATGTACCTAAAGCACACATCCCTCTCCCTGCTGGATGATGTAACAACTTAATCGTATTTCAACACAACTAATCCTATAGCTAGTATTCGTGATATATAGATTTATTTGTAACATTATTCACTGCTTTGAGACAAATACCTTTCCATAGCGACGGTTATTTCAACTTTTACTAACAAAATTAATACCGATTATTTATCTGCTATAGGACGTATTCAATTATTTTACCTTTTACTGATAGTTTTGAGTAACTAACAGTGTACAGTATCTAATCAAATTATAAAGACCTATAAAATAGTTAATTTCCTACAATTTCTTTTTAATTTTTAATTTTAGATCAAGTTACGATGATTAAACTCTATGATGATGATGATGATGATGATGATGATGATGATGATGATGATGATGATTGTTGTTTAAAGGGGCCTAACATCTAATGTCATTGGCCCCAGATCAAGTTACCGTCATTAAATAACTTTCAAATTCACGAACGGTAGAAAGATAAGTGTATTAACGACTGCCTTGACACACTACCCTTTTTCACAGCCTCAAGAGTTTTACTCATTGGCCTAGTGTGAGTACTGCAGTAGGCCTATTTTGTTTTGAGTCATGTTTAATTCGACTTTAGTGAACTGTAGCCCATTACGGTACATTACTAAATAAAGAAAGAAAGAAAGAAAGAAAGAAAGAAAGAAGGAAGGAAGGAAGGAAGGAAGGAAGGAAGGAAGGAAGGAAGGAAAGAAAGAAAGAAATATGTCTTTTTCTACGCATAACTTGAGAGTTAGGTACCAAAATATGACATCTCCGTGTCAACTTTCGGTTTCAAAGGCAACATGTATTTAAATTTACAGCATAGCTCTGCGATTTAAGACCATCAAATAATGTAACATCATTTTTATTTACACAATACCTAATGCCATTATTTCCCACCAACTTATGCTTATAAGTAAATAAATAAATTAATTAATTAAATAAATAAATTAAATAACTGGCGATCTCCTGAATCACGACAATAATGTAATTTCGGCGCGGAGTTGTAGATTTCGGTAGACGAATACGGGCCTTATATTTACAGGAATGGCAAACATTCGCTTGTAAATCGAGGAACTGGTCGTTGGAATCCACCTCTTCTGTATTCCACATTAGGCTTGTATATCCCGAAAGTAATTCCGATTCACCCTTCGCTTAGTTTCAGCCAAGGAAGAAGAAAATCATGTCGATATAAATTGAAAGGTTACCAAAAAATTTAAAAAAAACATAAGCCACGTATAACCTACACCAGTCTTTGAGCCATTATCTAAAAATATAAGATGCTTCAAGCCTCCGTGGCTCAGACGGCAGCGCGTCGGCCTCTCACCGCTGGATACCGTGGTTCAAATCCCGGTCACTCCATGTGAAATTTGTGCTGGACAAAGCGGAGGCGGGACAGGTTTTTCTCCGGGTACTCCGGTTTTCCCTGTCACCTTTCATTCCAGCAACACTCTCCATTCTCATTTCATTGCATCTATCATTCATTAATAAATCACTTTGGGAGTGGCGACCCCATCGTACTAACAGCCTATATCTGCTTCATTCATTACATCCCTGACCCGGTCAATGACTGGAGAGCAGGTTGTAGGTTTTCATTTTCATAAGATGCTTCAGTTTTTTGGTACATTTCTACTATGAGTGAGTATCCTATTTAAATCGTAATGTTAAGGCGTTGGAAATATTTAAGTTTCCTGTGAATTTGTACACTATGTAATGATGATTTAAAATGTTAAGCTAGTAGTAAGTCATTGTACTGCTCAGTCTACTGTAGACCGGGCGAGTTGGCCGTGCGCGTAGAGGCGCGCGGTTGTGAGCTTGCATCCGGGAAATAGTAGGTTCGAATCCCACTATCGGCAGCCCAGAAAAATGGTTTTCCGTGGTTTCACATTTTCACACCAGGCAAATGCTGGGGCTGTACCTTAATTAAGGCCACGGCCGCTTCCTTCCAACTCCTAGGCCTTTCCTATCCCATCGTCGCCATAAGACCTATCTGTGTCGGTGCGACGTAAAGCCCCTAGAAAAAAAGTCTACTGTAGGCCTAAGTCGTAATGTTAAGGCATTGGAAATATTTAAGTTTGGTGCGAATTAATGTGTGTGATTTCCTTGCCACTAACTTATTATTGTAATGGAATATTTCGTAAATTTTGAGTCAGTTTCTAAGTGACTGCATTGTAATTATGTTGTATTGTAATTGTAATTGTAATTATCACAGGTAAAGGAATATTTTGAGTTTTTTCCCCGCAAATATCGCATTAATTTGCTTGTCATTGCTTTTAATGTTACACTAATTATACACCACTTTTTATTGTCAGGCTTTTCTATTTCTTAATTTAATGTAAGCCTATTTTATTTTTATTCGTCTTTTGTTATAGTGAAATTTCTTGTTTCGATATAATTTCTTGTAATATTTGGTTTTCATGGAATTGTTTTCCCGGCTCCGTGACTTAATGGATAGCATGTAGGCGTTTTGTAAAAGGGGTCCCTGCTTGATTTCCGGCAGATTCCGAGATTTTAACCATTGGTTGATTCCGATGGCTCTCGGGCTGGGTGTGTGTGCTAACTTCAGCATCAAGACCCCATCTTCACAGACGCCCAGGTCCCAATAACGTGTCAGCTCGAAAGAACTGTACCAGGCCTCTCTGAAAGTGACACACCAAAAAGAATGGAATTGTTTGTTGTAGGCTATATTTGTTGTTGAAGATGTTGTTATTCATTTCATGTTTGAAATTCACTTCAAAGTCATACTGTAGATCTAAGTAGAGCCTAGGCATTGAATAAAAGCATTTTTTTAAAAATCATAGAACTAGGCCTCATTTAAAATATGATAGCCTATAGGTCTAAGAGGAATGGATAATTAATTTAAGCCGCACAACCAACAAGATCAGCAGTTCTTAACGTAAGAATGTCCGACTCGTTGGCTGAACGGTCAGCGTACTGGCCTTCGGTGCAGAGGGTCCCGGGTTCGATCCCTGGCCGGGTCGGGGATTTTAACCTTAATTGGTTAATTCCTACGGCACGGGGGCTGGGTGTATGTGTTGTCTTCATCATCATTTCATCCTCATCACGACACGCAGGTCGCCTACGGGCGTGAAATAGAAAGACCTGCACCTGGCGAGCCGAACCCGTCCTGGGATATCCCGGCACTAAAAGCCATACGACATTTCAACGTAAGAATGAATGTTAAAGGAAAGGGGAAAGTTACTCAGATCTCAAATCGGAACTCTGTTTTCATAATAATGTAGATATAGTTAGTTTGTAGACTAATATCTCTGTTTAGACTATAGAACATGTGACTTGCATTATTCTAAGTACCTCGGTTTGCCAAGACGACTGCTGCCTATTCAGATATTCGTGGTCAGCCTGACGGGATTCTCTACCGTATTCTTTCGCCTTCGTGACAGAGTAGGCTACTCAGCTTCGCACAATTCCTCAATTGGTCACGGGACTAAGCGAACCCTGTTTAAGGCACAGTTCAGAAATAAAATAGGCCTACCTGGACTGGCCGGAAATCGAACAGAGTAAGAGGCAAGTTCGCTACCGCCAATCTTTAAATACAAGACGTAAAGGAACATAAACTGAGTCTAAAGAAACATTCCCTACTTTCTATATTTAAATAGAATAAACCAGAAGCATGTAGGGATTGCGTACAAACATGGCTAAGAAAAAAAAAAATGGATAAGACTAAAGAGGGGAAGCGGAAGGGAACTACTGAATGTTGCTTACCAACATCAGATGAAACATTTACACAAAAATAACGGGGTAAGCCTAAACATGTTAGCCAGAATACAGTAGGAATGGCAGACTGCTTGAATAACGAGATTCATAACGAAGAACAAGAGTAAAAGATATTGAGAAACAGATGACCATGACAGAATATAAGACAAAAGGAATATTACTATAATTCTGTCCGGCTCCATGGCTAAATGGTTAGCGTGCTGCCCTTTGGCCACAGGGGTCCCGGGTTCGATTCCCGACAGGGTCGGGAATTTTAACCATAATTGGTTAATTCCCCTGGCACGGGGGCTGGGTGTATGTGTCGTCTTCATCATCCTCATTACGACACGCAGGTCACCTACGGACGTCAATATGTCCTCGGACATTCCCGGGACTAAAGGCCATACGCCATTATTAGACTATAGGCCTACTAGAATTCTGCGAAATTAGCAGAAAGTTGACAATTAATAAAGGAAAATAGAGAAGTAAGAGGTATGGCATTGTGGTTAATGAGATCAAAGTTAAAATGTTGACGAGATTCGTTTGTTGTGTGGAGGAACAGGGGAAGAGCGTCTGTAGGGAGCAGCTCGTCTCCTTGTCTTCCCAGCCTTAAGTTTGCAACATGTAGCCTGCGTAACACTACTCTTCTGAAGGAAATCATCCAGAACAGATCGTGCTGCTTTCCTTTGGATCTTTTCCAGTTCTCATATCAACTAATCCTGCTGTGAGTTCCATACACTGAAATCATGCTCTAAATGCTCTAAGTGCTGTAAGTAACTACAGTATGTCCATCCCCGCGGTGTAGGGGGCAAAGCGTCCGCCTGTCACCCAGCGGCCTCGGGTTCGGTTCCCGGCCGGGTCAAGGGCTTTTAATTGTAAATGAATAATATCTCTGGCCTGGGGATTGGGTGTTTGTGTCGTCCTTAACGTTCCTTTCCTCACATTGAACACTTTACACTTCCGCAATTTCCAAATACACGCAGCTTCCTAACATATGGTGCAAGTAGGGGCAAAAGATCTTTCCAGGTCGACGCCCCGACAAACAGCATTTTTTTAAAAAAAAACGACAGTATCGTAAAGTTCCACTTTCCTCATTGGTGGTGGTGGTGGTGATTATTGTTTTAAGAGAGAGTATGTTACAAACCACTATCTGCCGTGCAAGCCATCCACTAGTAGCCTAACACTAATCAGAGGGCAGAAATGGAAGGGATCCGACACTTTGAAAAATGAAGGTATCGACAAAGAAAGGACAAGGGCCACGAAGAGCATGAAAATGAAATACCGTCGGGATCGGAAAAGAATAAAAGTTGACTAAGTGTGGTTGGATAAGATAGATGAAAGTGAGGATCCCGGCACAAGTAAGTGGAAGCAATGCCAGGACTCATCTAAGATCCCCGTGTTCGCCAACCCATTCACTCAAGTTAGGAGCCCCTGGGGCCCCTTTTAGACGCCTCTTACGACAGGCAGGGGATACCGTAGGTGTTATGTTAATGCCTTCCCACGCACTAGGGAAACTTTCCATATTATTTTGATGAATATAAACATTTGAAATTCCATAGTGTGAAATTAAGGTCAATTAACTAGCCTATTTATACGTTATGCAGTGCTTATAGCATGATAGAATATGTAGACTAGATATTACTTTTGAACCTAATATTACGTTCTATTCCCTGATAAGGACAGAACGTCTGAGTTGTAAGTACGGGCGGTAGCATGTGTCATGCTAGTCCCATGAGGTGAGAGGGCTGTCCACATGCTGACCCAGCTGGTCGTGTGACTACCCCTCCCTAAAGCCTGAGGGGCGCGGCCTCGCACCACAGCATATGTCTGTTGTAGTAGCCACACCCCGTCCGTTGTAGGTCCCGCCCCTTTCCGCCGCGCCTGTGCGAGCAACAGGCTCCGCACGCTGCCTGCAAGACCTCAACAAAATTCTAACAGCTGCATGAGAAACGCTAAGTAACCGCAGATATGGATATCAGCTGCGTGTCAGTTGGAAGGGCGAAGCGTACCCAGCAATGAATAACTCAAAAACGAAGCCCTCATCTCACGCCATGTTACAGCAGAAACATAAGACGCCTTTATAGGCGTAGATACTCAAGGTGTTAATTAAATTAATCTACTTACCGCATATAGGCCTAGTGAGTAACCACAACGTCAAGGTGTCAGTACGGCAGATAGTATTATGTCACTCTAAGTACTTTTACGAATTTTGGAGTCGTCGAGGTGCAGGACTTTCGTCCCACAAGAGTTCTTTTACGTGCCGATGAATATACCGACACGAGTCTGGCCTTCAAATACCACAGAACTGAGCCGGAATTGAACACGTCAACTTGGGCTCAAAAAATCTCCATTCTACAGTCTAAACCACACAGACCAGCTGATATCTGGTTTTAAAGTTTACTCTCAGCATCCATTGAAATTATCTGTAAGTAATAATTATCAAGAGGGGAGGGAATCAGAGCAAAGTGATACAAATAATTGACGAAACACATAAATACACTGAAATTAATAAAATAATTGCTAATAGACTCATATGGTCTACGCTTAATGTTTTAAAAGCAAGGTAGGGCCTAGAAAGATGCTCTTAGTCTACAAACTATCTAATTTTGAAATTTGAGCCTATGCTGAGGTATTGAGAGATTGAAAATGTGAGTTTAGTATCGAAATAGACAATAGAGGACACCGCTAGTAAGTTTAGAGAATTCGGAAAAGAATTGAGGTAAGGTGATGCTAATAGACTACTGACAGTTATTGTACGTTATAAACTTCATATTAGAGCCCGTATTGTCAAAGTATCAAATTTTCACAAGTTGATACTGACAGTTAGATGAGGAAAGATTAGACATATTTTCATATTCTGGATTTTGGGAAACAATGACTGAGGCTACAGATAAAATATATTTTGGGTACATTTTCCGAACTGTAACGGGTCTACTGTAGGCTACGTCGTGTGAGAAAGTAGTCAATATGACTAGGCCTATATTTTAAAACAGTAGGGCCTATCTCAGGAACTGTAAATTACTTTTAGGTGAAACAGGGTTTGTAGAATTGTGACAATTCCGTGAGGTAGTCTGCAGCAAATTTTTGAAACATATTTCCAACCTAGCTTTGTACGTAGGCTGATGAGCTGAGCATAGTCCAGATCTTTATCCCCAACCTTCTCCTTCATCATCCTCATTCTACCTGACATAAATACGGTAGTTAAAAACTAGAAATCCTTTTATTAAGTACTATCAAGTTAGAAGCATCTTCACTGATGAAATCCTATAACATAGCAAGACCTAATCTAACCCCATGGCACTACAGCCCTGAAGGGCTTTGGTCTACCAAGTGACCACTGCTCAGCCCGAAGACCTGCAGATTATGAGGTAGCGTGCTGTCAGCACAACGAATCCTCTCGGCCGTTATTCTTGGCTTTCTAGAGTGGAGCCGCTATTTCACCGTCAAATAGACTCAACTGTAATCACGGAGGCTGAGTGGACCTCGAACCAGCCCTCTGATCCAGGTAAATATCCCTGACCTGGCCGGATATCGAACCCGAGTCCTCAGGGTAAGAGGTAGGCACGCTACCCCTACACCACGGGGCCGGCAACATAGTAAGACACTGTTTGAAATTGGTTCAAATGTTTCTTTTTTAGTCTATATGACTTTTGTACACACCGACATTCTGGTCTCTCTGTAAACTTTGCGCAACTATGTGGATAGGACCGATTTGAGTGAAAGGAAAACGGTAATTTCACGAAATATTAGTTTATTTCATTTCGAAAAGAAATGACGTAAAAGACAGCAACGTTTCGAAAAAGAAATGCGCCTTTGGGTAATTTATTATTTATTTATTTATTTATCGTATGGCATATACATGAACAGTACAATAAATTACAGGTTTAGCCTATATCTACATTATTTACATAGGTACCGAGCTCGATAGCTGCAGTCGCTTAAGTGCGGCCAGTATCCAGTATTCGGGAGATAGTAGGTTCGAATCCCACTGTCGGCAGCCCTGAAAATGGTTTTCCGTGGTTTCCCATTTTCACACCAGGCAAATGCTGGGGCTGTACCTTAATTAAGGCCACGGCCGCATCCTTCCCACTCCTAGCCCTTCCCTGTCCAATCGTCGCCATAAGACCTATCTGTGTCGGTGCGACGTAAAGCAAAAAAATACATAGGTAATCCCCTGTGGTGTCGCCAGAAAAAATTCACTTGTTTCTCCACTGAAACGTCTCAGTGGGCATTCTTGTGTGATGTGCTTCACAGTTTGCCTCTCAGCACCACAGTCGCAGCAGGATGACGACTTTTTCTTCCATTTATACAGAAGATCTGCACACACACCATGGTTAGTCCGGATCCGGTTTAACTTGGACCATACTTTCCGCGGTTGTTCAAAGCCAGGTACCTTCTGTGCAATGCATGGCATATTTAAGGATTCTGCTGAAGCAAATTGTCTCCATTCATTAGACCATCTCTCAGTCAGATTGAAATGACTGGCTACAAGGTTCTCCGCCGTCTGTCTATATGTAGGTGGGGGATATCCTCATGAATGGGCAATCTTTGATTATTCTGGATCTTATTGTATTTATTCATCAGAGCAATGCTTCTACGGAGGTGGGGTGGAGGAATATGGCTTAGTACGGGCAACCATTGAATTGGAGTTGATCTGATCGTGCCAGTGGGTAATAAGTGGGTTGAACGCATCGTCCCAAATGATTCTGTATTATCCTAGAACGGCAATGTATCTTTCTCCCGTATGAAAACATGGTCAGTTAGGCGAATTGTTAAGTTCTATCTGTTAAGTTTTCATCCAGGGATGGTTGGATCACCAATAAGTAGGCCTACTACGAAAGATTATGTGGTTGTTTTCTATCGAGAGAATAAAAATTACTTTTGCGTCATTTCGCCGCAGCACATCTGCATGTAAACAAAATTATTTCCCTGCTTGTCAGACTGTAGTGGCCTAAGGCACCGTATGTCTCAAAAGCAAACTCACAGTTACCAAATCCAGCTGTGATCATTCACCCAAACAACTACGAATTTCTTAAATTAGTTTGCAACAGGCTATAGGTATATAAGAAATGGCATATTTCTGATCACTAAAACTGTTGCCCACAGTTCTTTTCGGGGATCTTCAACTGCTTACGAAATCTGGTATATTTAAAGTTGACGAATATACATTTGTTTCTGTGAGAAATAAGCTCATTATAATTGTATTTAGCCCCTGCTTGTCTCTCCTCACCTTTGACTTCACAAGTAAACTATTGAACAATAATATGATTTTGTTATTCTTTAAATATTTATTAGTTATTTTAATTTCGAACTCTTACTAGTATTTACAAACATATCCTTTATTCCTCTTATTTCTGACCTTTTCCCAATTTACTGCGGTCGTCACTTAATGTAGACTTGGTGCAGTTTTACAGCTGGATGCCCTATGCACTATGTGGTGGTTGATATTAGCCTATGGTGTGCTGTATGTAGGTGAATAAATTGTATCAAAATGAATACAAACAACCAGTCCCCGAGCCAGAGGAATCAAGCACACTCATTGTCAGTTAAAATTTCCAGCCCGGCCACGATTCGAACCTGGGGCCTTGTTAACCGAAGGCCAGTTGACTGACCATTCAGCCACGTCAAATTCAAACACAAACAAATCTTTCACTCTTGGCTTCTAATTATCTATTATTTATGTAAGTTCATTTACACTTCCCATAATCGCCTATTATGACGAAGTATGCAAATTCACATTTGTATTATTTAAGATTAATAAAATAGCGCATGGGTAGGACTTAAGTTATAGGCTTACAAATAAATTACAAGTGAAAACTCATTCAATATTGAATTTTAAATGTGGTGTTCACCTAAGCGTTTGCACGTAGTAGGGACTATTAACCAAAACCTGAGTATAAGGTCGATTTTGATTTTAACAAAATATTATATGTATTCTTCTGTTCTAATCAATAACTTTAGGCCAATAGGCTAGTGGTGGTGATTATTACCTTAAGTAGAATACATCGAGATAACGCTCCATTCCATCTGAAACTTATATTCCCAATTTGAAACGAAATTCTGAAATGCTCTTCATTAGCTCATGCTCTAAACGTTAGGGCCTAACCCTTGTCGGTGCAAACACAGAGATCTGACTTGAGCTGTTCGCTTTAGCTCTAACATAACGTCTACCTAAGAGACTCAGATCATTCAGGTGGCCAATATTTCGAAATAAAAACCGAACGGTTAGGGTTCCGCAGCTATGAGCTTGCATTCGGGAGATAGAGGATTTGAATCCCACCGTCGGCAGCCTTGAAGATTGCTTTCCGTAGTTTCCCATTTTCACACCAGGCAAAACCGGGGCTGTAGGGGCCTACCTTAATTAAGACCACAACCACTACCTTCCCAATCCTAGCCCTTCGATGTGTTAGTGCGACGTTAAACTAGTAAAAATACAGTCGGCATTTGTGGTGTGTGAGGAACAATTAACAAGTAAAGAAAGGTTTACAGTGATGCTAGGAGCTGATATGACGGGAACCGAAAAACTAAAACTTCTAACGATCAGAAAATCGGCGAAGTCTCACTGTTTCTCGGATGTGAATTAGTTACCGGTCACGTAAGAAAGCAACCCCCGAATTCGCGGACGGCAAGCTACATTTACGAATGTCGCCTGCGTGGTATTGACGAGATGTTTCAACGTGAAGGGAGGAAAGTTTGACAGTAACAAATAGAGGAGACTAGCGGATTTTTTCCAAAAGTGTTAACCGAGGTGTATTTTTTTGTTTCACTACTGCATGTAGCCTACTGTATCCGTTCTTCTAAAAAGTTACTATAATAAGGGTTATAATTAAAGTGATGCCGTAAAATAGAGTTTGTTTGTATATTTTAAATAGACCTTATTGTTAAAAATAATGTAGGCGTATTTAGTATAAGCCCGTAGATACATTATGATGCATGCTATTATGAGCTATACATCCTTAAAAACGGTATTCTATATATCTCAAAATTTCGGAAACTCGAAATAAAATTTAGCTCCCGAGGTGATTCGGGATATCGATGTTCCACTGTAATCAAAATAAATAGGATTCTATTCCCCTCTTGCCAATAACTTTTCTTTCGAAGATATTCAAAGAAGTTACCATAGACCTATCTAAAAATGTATCCAGGGCTCTTGCCTTCCTCCTTTCACTCTTTCACGAGGTTTCTTTTTTATCTACCTTTTTCCCTGTGTCCAGATTTTTAGTCATCTTTATGAAAACAAATTCAAATTGTTTGCATTCCATACGGATATTTAATTTAATTTAATTTATTGCTTGCTACAGGATTTTCATCCCAATTACAGAAGCATTATTTGTGATACACAGATAAATTACAAATAATTATTACTTAATATTATCTAGCCTAATTTAAATCTATTCTAAACTAATCTTAATCTATTCCTTTTTACTGGAAAACTGGACGACTTTCTAGACATTCTGCATTGCATAAGCACAAAGTTTAACTGCATAAATAAATGTATCACAATTAATAACAATTAATAACACAGTATACAGTCTACAGCATTAACATTTGGAAACACAAGAAAATAATATTAAAGAACAAGAAGCATACATTGCTTATTAGAACATTAACGGGAATATAAGGGCTGGCACGTGTGCTGCTCCATTCTGACTATGGATTCAATTACATAGCCTTTCTTGCTCCCTTTTAAAAATATTGTACGTTGGTACTGAAATCACGAGCATTATTTTTCCAAGATGCACTGTTATAGATAGGCTACTGCATAGTCTGTAAAGTGGTGAATTTTGATTTAGCATTTTTATTTGAAGACGTTAAATGAAACCTCTAATTTGGGCGAAACACATCGAAATTCAGGAGCTAAGGGAACTCAGGATTAAAAATTTTCGAATTTGTTAATATGTATATTAACTTTGTCGCATCTTTCTGCTTTCGATCCTCTAAACTTTCCATTTTATATTTAACAAAAACTCGTTGTACGAAACAATTTGAGGATACTGAGATGTTCTTTTAAAATGTAAATATTTCTCAAGTTGATATAGGCCTACATGCATTTTGCACCTAGGGCTCCAAACCACGCTCACGTATTCCAGTTTTGGCCTGACCAAGACGTTGCACAACTTAATACATGTTTTTGAATGTTTTCAAAGAAATGCCCTCAAATTGTTAACTGTTCGAGAAAGAAATCTTTGTTGTAGCTCTTATCGTAATAATCGTTGTTTTGTTGTTGTTGTTGTTGTTGTTGTCGTATTTGCTGTTTAAATGAAAGGGGCTTGGGACTTCACAATCAATAACATCGTTTGCTTAGCGTTCGTAAAATATCGTCTAATAACAAATATTGATACGGCTACCAGATTGTACGCAACATGGGACCACACGAGTCAAACAGCGAAAGAATGCAGATTCCTAAAATGAATCAACAGTAAGTAAAATAGGAAATGGAATTCAGTTCACTTAAATGCTTGGTAATAAGTTTATTATTGATTTTGCGTCCCACTAACCCCTTCTATGGTTTTCGGATATGCCGAAGTGCCAGAATCTCTTTTTCTGTAAAACTTGTTTCACGGCCGGTAAATCTACCGAAACGATAGACCACCGAAGAGAACCAGGATCAAATCTTGCCACCTTGGGCTCAGAAAGTCTGCTCTTTACTGTCTGAGCCCCACAGTCAGGTGAGTGAAAATGCAGTGTGTTGTTTGGATTATGTCGACGAATTAATTCGCACTATAGGTTGCGTCGATTACTTGTAGACCCTAATCAAAGAGATCCACCTTGAATCCTGAAGATAAACACAATGAAAACAGTATGATACGATAACAAACATCTCCAAGACTAAAATGATGTCGACTGGCTAGCAAACAATGTCATCTTAGGACTTTGAAATTGAAGTTGGTGGACAGTTCAGATGTCTGGCTCCTTAGCTCCGTGGTCATCGTAACGGGATTCGGTTCACAACGTTCTGGATCCCATTCCCAATCGGGCCTTGGGATTTAACCGCGTCTGGTTAGCTCCTCTGGTTCGGGGACTAGGCATTTGTGTTCATATGATTACACACTTTTTCATATAACTTACACACAACCAACCACCAACAACCACCACGGAAACGCACTATAGTGCATAGGGTTGGCGTCAGGAGGGCATCTGTTCGTAAAACAGGGTAAATTCCACATGTAGCACCGACCCTTAGTAATTAAGAAATGACCAGCAAGAAGAAAAGAAGAAGAACAATTAAGATGTAAGGGATCAATGTTCTTCTTGGATGTAGAATAGGCCTAAATATGCACATCAGTCCCTCATTAATATGAGTAATTAGGCCTATAGGTTACTCATGATACAAATACAGTAGCCTAATGATAATGGTCTTAGCTGACTACATAGGCAGTTTAGTAATTTCGTTTGGAAATTATTTTAACTCTACGCAGGTATGATTATTATGGAATTGTTTTATATTAACTTATTTTAAATTAAAATGTAATTTACAGCACATAGTTCTAATGAAGTTCCAGAGCATGGATTAAATTGTCATCGTTTGTTATTTCAACGGGATATGCGGTTTGTAAATTCAAACGTGTTAAACTGTTACATTGTACAAATAATGATAAAGTACACACTGTATCACTGGTCATAGACCTACATTTCTTTATGAGCAACACGTATTAGACGAAATTTCTCAGCTTTGTAAATAAGAAACAAAATTACTTTAATACTGATTGGCTTTTCTAACAACTTTCGAAACAGAGATTTTTTCTTTCATTTTTGTTTGTGGTTTAAATTCGTACGAACATAAGCAGGATTACTATGACGATGGACTGGAGAAGAGCTAGGACTGGACAGAAATGGTCGTAGCCCCAATGAACGCACAGTCCCATCATTTACCTTACGTGAAAACTGTAAACTCATCTTCAGGGTAGCCGATGTGGGTTCGAACCCACCATCCCCCGAGTATAAGCTTGCATAAACCGACCAAAACACGTAGCCAACTAGCTCGTAAAAGAAATGTCTCCCTATATATATATATATATATATATATATATGCGATCTGCTTTGTGTCGCATCGACACACAGACAGGTCTTATGGTGACGATGGGATAGGAAAGGCCTAGAAGTGGGAGGGAAGCGGCCGTGGCCTTAATTAAGATACAGCCCCAGAGTTTGCCTGGTGTAAAAATGGGAAACCACGAAAAAACATATTCAGGGCTGCCGACAGTAGGGTTCGGAACCACTACAGTATCTCCCGAATGCAAACAGTCCCGGAGCCGAGGGAATTAACCATTTAGGTTACAATATCCGACCCGACCGGAAATCGAACCCGGGACCCTATGAACCGAAGAGCACTGCGTTGACCATTCAGCCAAGGAGCCAGACTATGATGAGTGCATTAACTCGACATCTCTTTGTAATAAGGTTAATGCAGTGATTTTGCAGTTGCAATCTACAAAATTTTCCAAGAAGGAAATGGGTTCACGGAGCAAATTATCCTTATAAAGCTCTGTTTCCGGCCGTCTTTGCTGTACGAGAGTGACTTTTGGGGCTCGTGATATTTTATTCATAAACTAAATAGGCTTTACGGCACAATTCTTATCCTCGCCGCTAGATGGGGCTTCATTCGTTCCATTCCTGACCCGGTCGATTGACAGAAAACAGGCTGCGGATTTTTATTTTCATTCTATGTCCTCTCATCGTGCCTAACTTACAACCATTTACCCCGTTGTTCTTTTCCAGACTTTAACAAGTTTACAATTCCCAGAAGGAAACCATAACTTAGTCTAATTTCATCATCTGCATGTTAAAAATATTTAAGCTCTTCAGACCTTTTCAGATATAATAATTGCTCTCTTATAATCGCGTTTACCGGGCGAGTTGGCCGTGCGCGTAGAGGCGCGCGGCTGTGAGCTTGCATCCAGGAGATAGTAGGTTCAAATCCCACTATCGGCAGCCCTGAAAATGGTTTTCCGTGGTTTCCCATTTTCACACCAGGCAAATGCTGGGGCTGTACCTTAATTAAGGCCACGGCCGCTTCCTTCCAACTCCTAGGACTTTCCTATCCCATCGTCGCCATAAGACCTATCTGTGTCGGCGCGACGTAAAGCCCCTAGCAAAAAAAAAAAATCGCGTTTGTGGGCCTGACAGCTGAATGGCGTGACTGCTGGCTTCTCACCAAGCCGGGCGCCGTTCGAATCCCGGCCAATGCATGTGGAACTTATGAAATGGAAAATATCGTTCCTGCGGTTCGGATTCCACGTAATATTTGAGGTACCGTGATTATTTTCCCGATATCAACAGTCACGTAAAACTAGAAGCTTAGCTTTGGTTTAATCGTATTTCTTGATTGCTAAGTAGGCCCTTCTTCTTCTTCTTCTTCTTCTTCTTTATCTGGTTATCATCGCGGGTCGGTTTTTCCCTCGGACTCAGCGAGGGATCCCATCTCTACCGTCTCAAGGACAGTGTCCTGGAGCTTCAGACTCTGGGTCGGGGGATACAACTGGGAAGGTTGAACAATATCTCGCCCAGGCGGCCTCACCTGTTATGTTGAGTAGGGGCCTTGTGGGGGGGATGAGAAGTTTGGAAGGGATAGACAAGGAAGAGGGAAGGAAGCGGCCGTGGCCTTAAGTTAGGTACCATCCCGGTATTTGCCTGGAGGAGAAGTGGGAAACCACGGAAAACCACTTGCAGGATGGCTGAGGAGGGAATCGAACGCCCCTCTACTCAGTTGACCTCCCGAGGCTGAGTGTACCCCGTTCCAGCCCTCGTACCACTTTTGAAATTTCGTGGCAGAGCCGGGAATCGAACCCGGGCCTCTGGGGGTGGCAACTAATCGTACTAACCACTACACCAGAGAGACGGACATTATTATTATTATTATTATTATTATTATTATTATTATTATTATTATTATTATTATTATTATTATTATTATTATTGTACCGGGCGGTACACCTCCACACCGCTAATTCAAAATGTGCGCCAGTTGAAACTCCTCTGTTGGAGGAAGTCTGAACTTTATCTACGCTATTAATTCTCTACTTTCTCTGAAGATGTCACCACATGGAAAACTTTGAGTTTTTGAACTGTGTCATTTTTGATGTGTTTTTGTTTCGCTTGAAGTAAGAAGTGTGAACTTTCTCTTCTAGAGGACACTACTGAAGATCAACAATAGTGCAACCTAGTGCGCAGTGAAAGAACAATTTTGTTGGAGAAATTTTTATTTCAAATGTTTGTTCTTTGCTAAATTTCCTTCTGTTATTGTTTAAGTTGGCTGTATACCCCTCTTTTTCCCCTTGTTTTAGATTTATCCAATCCCGAATTTCTTTGAGTTTTTTCTCGACCAATCCGATGTATCTTCCCCCTACTTGGATATGTTTCTGTACCCTAGCCAATAAAGAATGTGCGGGAGGGTGTTTTCATTCCCCTAATGCCTAGAAACTTCTGCGAGAGGATATGAACTGCTGATTTTAGGGTCTCCGGGCCACTTCTGTTCCATCTTTCAGTGTATTAAGTACATAGCAGGAGGCGGGAAGCGCCTCTTTCCTCGGCAGCGGTCAACAACAAGGTAATGGCCGATTAATAACTTCTTTCTTTGCTAGCTCAGCAGTTTAACTCTCGGGGCGGGTTCTAAGCTTTCCACCATGTAACCGTTTCCTAAATGTAACTACTCTTTTCATTTATTCTCTTTTAAAGCTACATACTGGGATAGAGAGTGCTAACCCTCTCGAGCTCCCACTCATATTGTTTTGAGGTGAACTTATTTTTCTCAACCTATTCTTCGATAACGTAAAACAAATTGTTCTCTTCTTAAGTCACCTCTTTAGTATGGGATTAGCCCTTGTATTAACGGACTAGTGCCAAGTAGGTCTTAATCAAAGTGTATTAGGAGTGCAAGTTCGCCTCCTCTCAAATTGTTATTTTAGAGGTCATTTAATTAACCTGCTTTTCATTTAATAGACCTCAGTAGATTGGGTATTTTACCCCTGTGTTTATGTCCGTTGAGGACAACTTGAAGGTGGAGTTTGGTGTGGCCTGGGAGAGGCTTAAATTTGAGAGCGAGTGGCTCTTTTGAAAATTGAGTGTTGTACGCCTCGTGGAGGCTTTTCAGTGCAATTTGGAGCAAGGGCTCCTAGGCATGAATGGGGTTTTCTGCCCCTCTGTTGAAACTTGTGTTTGGGGTAAAACTGAGCTGATTGCCCAAGCAGTGTAAAGTCAGGGCGCGAAGCCCAAATTCTGTAAATATTGTAACTACCCTTTTGATTTGCTACTTTGTACCTGCCATGCTTGTTATTTCTTGTTTTTGAAAAGAAAATATAACCTTGTTAAATTTTACATTAACTTTGATTCCGTAGTTTGAGACCCGTTCACGCCCGCACCTTCTTTCACGCATAACTACCACGGATATCTCCGTAACAAGTGGTAGCAGAGCGTGGTTGAATGGGTCTCAATTTAGCCCCTTTGACGGCTAAACATTGTTTTGTTCCGAACTCTAACTATTTTCCCAGTTGCTGGAATCTTTTGAGTTTTTCAAAATTGTTCTGTCACCATGCCCGGCCCTCGCGATGTTCTCCATCTTAACTATTTGCGCAAGGAGGAGTTGATCTATGAATTGACTATTAGAAATGTACAATCTGGAGGCACGGTTGCAGTAGACACAAACAAGCTTAGAGAGTCCCTAGATTTGCCCATTTCCATCCCCAATTTGGGAGAGAAAGAAATTGACGACTCTCTTTCCACGATCACGGAGAATATTACTGGGCTAGCTTCTGTAGTTAGTTTTTTGATGAAAATGATCCTTCTCCTAATCAAATTAAGCGTGTGCAAGCTAGGCTGTTTCATTTTTCAAATAGAGTTAACGATCTATTGTCTCTAAAGTTGAATGACGTTCAGAAGAAGGAAGCTAGTACGCTGCTTGAAAATATGTCTGAATTATCTAGCAAGGTCACTCAATTGTTAACAGGGGAGGTTCCTCCAAAAGCGATCTACCCACCACAGTGAATGTAGGTAGCGAGGAAGAGCCTCATAAGGGAGAAGTTAATAGGATAACCGTTGCTGCTCAAACTATCTCTACCCCATTGGACAACGAATCTGAACGCCGTGCATCGTTGAGTAACATCCGTTCGGAATTAACTTCCTTGCCTTTGAAACCTTTACCTACTATGTCACCCGGGTTTAGCAGCTTGCCTCATCCATTGGCAATGTTGCTAAGAGGTATCTCTAAGTTTTCGGTTAATACCACCAGTGAAGTAATTTCATTTTTAAGATTTCTGGTTGAATTTCAGGATCATGCACTTGTGTTTTCTCTTTCTCCATGTCAAATTTTGCAAATTATCTATCCGTATGCTATTGGTATTCTCTCAGATAAAATCGTAAGAGCCATTGCCGAGCAATCATCTATTGAGGATTTCCATGCCCACTTGCTAGCTAACTTCATCCCGGCTAGGGCCAGGTCCTCCCTTATTCAGAAGTACTATTATCGTGTACAGCGCTTGGATGAGAACTTGGCTGATTTCATACAGGACATTAAGTTTTATACTAGGGTGTTTGCTCTGCACTTCCCTGAGGACCAGATTGTACAGGCTATTGTAGAAGGCATTTCACCATCTTATAGGTCATATTTGTGTTTCGCGGCGTGCCCGCAAACTTTCTCTGAACTTGAAGCGTTGGCCGTCTCAGCGGAAGGAGTTAGGTACGCTGATTCTTTGCGTGTGGCAAAAGAACCCCCTCCTTCGTTTAGTAATACTCGGCCTCCACCTCGCCGACCAGTCACACCCCGTAAATGTTATGCTTGCGGGTCGCCTGACCATCTTCGCAATAAATGTCCATTGGTCAAAACTAGTAGGGCAAATAATGGAGCTGGTTCAGCACAAGGCTGTTTTAAATGTGGGGCTTTCTCACATATCGCCAAGAATTGCCCAAACTCGAATAGCACCCCCTCCTGCTCAACTTCTGGTGCAAATTCTACCTATGCCAATAATAAAAAGTGACTAGTGGCTTCGGCTGAGTCGACTAATCCATCTTCCCGAGACTCAGCCCCTGGTAAACAGGTTGTAAATTCAGGGAACGAGCAATTTTCAAATTTATCTTTTGAAGGTCCCAAAGAGTGTCTTAGGATTGCGGCGGATTCCCCCGCACCGGTTCCTTTTCTTAAGATCGAGTTAAATAACGAGCCTATAACAGCTCTCTTAGATTCAGGCAGTGTTTGTTCGATTATTTCGGCTGAATGGTATTCTAAATTGAAATCTGTTTGTAAACTACCTGACTATGTCTCATCTCCTGTTCAATATGTTTCGGCTAATTCATCCCCATTAGAAATTCTCGGTTCCTTATATATCAAAATTCGTATTTTTAAATTCACATGGAAAGTTAAATTGTTTGTGGCCAAGCTCTTGTCTTGTCCCATTATATTGGGAGCGGACTTTATTTCTCACACTGGTCTTGTGCTCGATCTTCAGAGTAGGTCTTGCACTTTCAAATTTGCCTCTAATTTTAACATCCCTTTATTAAAGTGTAATTCTGCATTATGTTCTTCTATTTCGCCTACCCAGGATGAGATGTTGTTAGACCTTAGACATCTACCTGAGGAGCAGGCTGATAGTATTCGCAAATTGTGTCAGTCGTTTCCCGAGGTGTTCTCTGATACTCTTGGTGTTACTGACCTGATCGAATACAAAATTGAGGTCACGGATTCGATTCCTGTCCGTTTTCCACCGTATAGGCTATCTCCACCTAAAATGAAGGCTCTGAAAGAAATTATCGATCAGATGTTGAAGGATGGTATTATTAGGCCCTCTAAGTCGGCGTTATTCTTCGCCTATTTTTCTAGTTCCGAAGCCCCAAGGAGGCTTCAGGCCTGTCATTGATTATAGGGCTCTCAATCGGAAGGTGGTGTTGCAATCTGTGCCCCTTCCTGACCTTCATTCTTGTTTTTCATGGTTTCGTAAGGCCAAGTTCTTTACTATCTTGGACTTGAATCAGGCCTACAATCAAATTCCCCTTGCCGAAGAGTCTAAACACCTTACAGCGTTTGCCACGGACTGGAATTTATATGAATACAACCGCGTGCCTTTCGGGCTCCCCACGGGAGCAGCTGTACTCACTAGGCTACTAGATAGGGTCTTCTCCGACATCAAATTTGAGTACTTATATCACTACTTGGATGATGTCGTCGTATTTTCAGAGACTTTTGAAGAGCATCTAGATCATCTGCGAGAAGTTCTCGATCGCCTTCGTAAGGCTGGGTTAACTGTTAAGTTGTCCAAGGTTGCCTTCGCTAAGCCCTCTATGTCTTTCCTAGGGCATATTGTGTCACCTGATGGTGTAGCTGTCGATCATTCTAGAACACAGGCCATCCGTGATTTTAAACCTCCCAAGGACATCAAAGGCATCGCCAGGTTTATTGGTATGGTGAATTTCTTCAGGAAGTTTATTCCTAACTTCGCTAATAGAGCGGCGCCTTTAAACCTTATTCGTAGGAAAGGCATCAAATTCGAGTGGGGACCTTCTCAACAAGCCGCTTTTGAAGACCTTAAATTAGCTCTTTGTAATGCCCCTGTACTTGCTATGCCTGATTTCTCGAAGAAATTCATCGTCCAAACCGACGCGTCGTCGTCAGCAGTAGCGGCAGTCCTTCTTCAAGAGACTGAACTAGGGAGGCGACCCATCGCCTATGCATCTAGGACTTTGTCGGCTCAAGAAGCCAAGTATTCCATATATGAGCTAGAAGGTTTGGCAGTCTTATTCGCCTTAGAGAAGTTCCGTCTCTATCTGGAACATGTTAAATTCGACCTGGAGACAGATAATCAAGCCTTAAGCTGGGTCTTAGGTAGGCCGCGTCGTACTGGTCGTATAGCCCGTTGGGCCATCCGTATTTCTGCCTTCTAATTCGATGTCAGGCATATCAGAGGTACCGAAAATGTTGTTGCTGATGGACTCAGTCGTATGTTTTCAAACGATGTTGAGATCCATGAACCGGTCGACCGTTCATCACCTCCCGAGTCCACACTATTTGATGTTAATACCATCTTAACGGATGCCCCCATGCTCTTTAGGGATATCGAGAAATACCAACGTGAAGATCCGACGCTGGCTCCGATAATGGAAACCCTTTCTTCTGGGGAACATGTTGTCCCTTATGTTCTGCGGAATGGTGTTTTATGTTGCCCTTCGAGGCATGACAAGATGATGAAGGTTGTCGTTCCAGCTGTTCTTGTGCCTATGATCTTCAAGTACTATCATGAGACACCATTAGGGGGGCATCTTGGAAACTTTAAAACTCGTGAAAAGATTCGTGAAAGGTTCATTTGGAAAGGTATGGACGGTGAAATCCGTGAACTAGTAAAGGCTTGTAAATCCTGTTTGATTAGTAAACCAACCATGTCCACCAAGGTAGGCCTTTTGTCTTCCCATCAAGCGTCGCGCCCCATGGAACGCCTGTACATTGATTATGTAGGACCCTTCCCCCAGTCAAAGGGTAATGCTAACAAGTTCATCTTTGTATGCGTAGATGGTTTTACCAGATTTTCTTGGTTATTTCCGACTAAGCTGGCTACCGCTCGGTCCACCATTACTTGCCTAAATTCTATTTTTGCTTCTTTTGGTCCGTGCCAATATATTGTGTCTGATTACGCTAAGGCGTTTACATCAAATCTTTCTCGTAAATTCTGTTTTGATTTATCCATCTCTCATGTAACTACTTCCGCTTATTACCCTCAACCATCTCTGGCTGAACGGGTTAATCGTAATCTCAGGTCCGCACTTATTGCCTATCATCATGAAGATCATTCCAGGTGGGACACGTCCCTGCATTGGTTAGCTTTTGCTTTGAATTCGGCGGTTCATGAATCACATAAATTCACTCCAGCCTCTTTAATGTTCAAATTTGTTCCCAACTCGCCGCTCTCTAACCTCTGGTCTCTGAGTGACATTCTACCCGAGACAATAGATCCGGATAACATTAAAGATCTTTGGAAGAAGGCTAAAGCCAATCTTAAGGTATCTCATGAAAAGGTTAGGGAAAGGTATGATCGTGGACGGAGACCCACCACTTTGAAGGTAGGTGACCAGGTGATGGTCAAGAACTTTGTTCCCGCGGGCAAGCTTGCCCCCAGATTCCATGGGCCATGCATTATTCTGGATTTCCTTACGCCGGTTACCTTATTGTTAAGTAATCCAGCCACCGAGAGGATATTTAGAGTTCACCTGTCCCAGGTGAAACCGGTGTAATTTCTGTGTTAACTTGCTTCATATTATTTTGAAAGGAATATGAAGGTTATATTTTTTTTTTGAGTTTCACTTTTAAGGCTTTCTGCCCCTTCTATAATATTTTGTTTTATATGTAAGCATTTGTGTGAAACCTCCCCCGAATTGTTAAACTGCCATTCTGTCCTTGCCTCGGCCATTACCACGCTCCCGTCTCCTGCTCCAATATACACTGTGGCTTGATTGCATTGAATGCCATGGACAACTGCACGCCGCTGACCCCTCAACCTTTTCACCAAGACTGTGCCCTCAAAAAAATGATGATGGTCCAACAATATTCTGCCGCCTAGCTTTAATGTTTCAGTGCCCCCGCAGCCGCGCGGCGCTGTGCCGCGACTGGGTTCGAGGACGGGCCCCCTCGGCCCCAGCGAGGACGACATGTGCACGGCGAGCCGGAGCTCTCCTCCCGGCCAAGGCTGATGTGCGGCGCACGACCTGCTACTTGCCCGCAGCCTGTATTCCTTCACCGCGGGCGCGGCGTGTTTCAACACCACTGCTCCCCTCATAGTGCGGGTGAGCGGTATCTCAGGGTACTTGAGGGGTCCGAGCGGCCTCCTTTGGACGCAAGCTGCAACGGCCGGTCTGGCCATCCAACTTCATCAACATCAACTACATGGACAGTTACGATAAGCAATGACTACACTTGGGAATTCAACAGCAATATTTGGTGGACATTGCAAAATTTTTCATCACTTTTAGTATTAAAAGGTTATCTTCAGAATTCTACTTCTACAAACTTAAAAACTATACTTCATCTGCAACAACAAAATTTTGAAACTAAATCAAACCAAACTAAGAAAATCTTATAATTTTTTTTTTGGCAATTAATCTCCATATCTACATCAAAACTTGGACCTTGTTTTCAAACCATTTCATGTGTCACCCCGGGAGGAACTTTTGGGGGGGGAGGTCTGTACCGGGCGGTACACCTCCACACCGCTAATTCAAAATGTGCGCCAGTTGAAACTCCTCTGTTGGAGGAAGTCTGAACTTTATCTACGCTATTAATTCTCTACTTTCTCTGAAGATGTCACCACATGGAAAACTTTGAGTTTTTGAACTGTGTCATTTTTGATGTGTTTTTGTTTCGCTTGAAGTAAGAAGTGTGAACTTTCTCTTCTAGAGGACACTACTGAAGATCAACAATAGTGCAACCTAGTGCGCAGTGAAAGAACAATTTTGTTGGAGAAATTTTTATTTCAAATGTTTGTTCTTTGCTAAATTTCCTTCTGTTATTGTTTAAGTTGGCTGTATACCCCTCTTTTTCCCCTTGTTTTAGATTTATCCAATCCCGAATTTCTTTGAGTTTTTTCTCGACCAATCCGATGTATCTTCCCCCTACTTGGATATGTTTCTGTACCCTAGCCAATAAAGAATGTGCGGGAGGGTGTTTTCATTCCCCTAATGCCTAGAAACTTCTGCGAGAGGATATGAACTGCTGATTTTAGGGTCTCCGGGCCACTTCTGTTCCATCTTTCAGTGTATTAAGTACATAGCAGGAGGCGGGAAGCGCCTCTTTCCTCGGCAGCGGTCAACAACAAGGTAATGGCCGATTAATAACTTCTTTCTTTGCTAGCTCAGCAGTTTAACTCTCGGGGCGGGTTCTAAGCTTTCCACCATGTAACCGTTTCCTAAATGTAACTACTCTTTTCATTTATTCTCTTTTAAAGCTACATACTGGGATAGAGAGTGCTAACCCTCTCGAGCTCCCACTCATATTGTTTTGAGGTGAACTTATTTTTCTCAACCTATTCTTCGATAACGTAAAACAAATTGTTCTCTTCTTAAGTCACCTCTTTAGTATGGGATTAGCCCTTGTATTAACGGACTAGTGCCAAGTAGGTCTTAATCAAAGTGTATTAGGAGTGCAAGTTCGCCTCCTCTCAAATTGTTATTTTAGAGGTCATTTAATTAACCTGCTTTTCATTTAATAGACCTCAGTAGATGGGGTATTTTACCCCTGTGTTTATGTCCGTTGAGGACAACTTGAAGGTGGAGTTTGGTGTGGCCTGGGAGAGGCTTAAATTTGAGAGCGAGTGGCTCTTTTGAAAATTGAGTGTTGTACGCCTCGTGGAGGCTTTTCAGTGCAATTTGGAGCAAGGGCTCCTAGGCATGAATGGGGTTTTCTGCCCCTCTGTTGAAACTTGTGTTTGGGGTAAAACTGAGCTGATTGCCCAAGCAGTGTAAAGTCAGGGCGCGAAGCCCAAATTCTGTAAATATTGTAACTACCCTTTTGATTTGCTACTTTGTACCTGCCATGCTTGTTATTTCTTTGTTTTTGAAAAGAAAATATAACCTTGTTAAATTTTACATTAACTTTGATTCCGTAGTTTGAGACCCGTTTACGCCCGCACCTTCTTTCACGCATAACTACCACGGATATCTCCGTAACAATTATTATTATTATTATTATTATTATTATCATTATGTTCATCTGGCTGAGAAGTTCTCTTCACATTCGCGCTGGTAATAGGTCGATACTGGGAAGCAGGTCGTCTAACCTACGTAACGAATTCTATTAGCTAACTGTTGCACGTAGACGTAGCTTACTGTTAGGCTCTGAATACTAAATTTCTAGGCTGACGTATTCGAGCACCTTCAAATATAACCGGACTGAGCCAGGATCGAACCTGCCGAGTTGGGGTCAGAAGGCCAGAGCCTCAACAGTCTGAGTCCCTCAGTCCGTCTATAACGTGAACAAAATTAAACTTAGGCCTAAGAGATGTTATTAGATACAGGATAAAATGTTTCGTCCATTCAAGTGGACATCCTTACATTACTCAAATCACAGTCAACAGTGTAAAGGAATCACTTCGAAAAAATTATAGGCTAAAAGCGTTATCCCTAATTAAAAAAATAATTTTAAAAACCCGTTAAGAATTGTTACGAGGTGTAACAATCCAACCGATGAGCCCACTGCTACACTAGAGCGAAACGCTGGTAGGCTAATTTCACTACTGAAAAGGTCTGAAGGACTTGAATGTTTTTAACATTTGCAATCGATAAAATTAAATTATGGTTTCGTTCTAGGAATTGTAAACGTCTTAAAGTCTGGAAAAGAACAACAGTGTAAATGGTTGTACGTTAGACACGATGGGAGGACATACAATGAAAATGAAAATCCGCATCCTGTTTTCTGTCATTCTACCTGGTCAGGAATGGAATGAATGAAGCTCCCATCTAGCGTCGAGGATAGGAATTGTGTGGCTGCCGAAGTCTGTCGCACTCACACGCAATGATTAATGACTGACAGATGAAATGAAATAATAGTGGAGAGTGTTGCTTAAATGAAAGATTACAGGGAAAACAGGAGTACCGAAGAGAAACCTGCCCCGCCTCCGCTTTGTCCAGCATAAATCTCACATGGAATGACCAGGATTTGAAAAACGAAACCCAGCGGTGAGAGGCCGGCGCGCTGCCGTCTGGGCCACGGGGGCTTTAGGGCATATAATAAGGTAAGTAAATCAAGTGTATAAAGCAAAAGCAAAAAGCAAATTCACCTCCGTACAGGCCATGAACGCCCTCAGAGGAGTGGAACGTAAAGGCTTCCACCATTGTTAACCTCGGCACGTGTTGGGGTAGAGTGGTTCGCTCTACGCCCGGCCGCCTTGCCCCCAGGAATTAACCTGGTACTCATTGTTGGTGTAGGCTGAATGAACCTCAAGGCCATATGCACCTCCGGAAGTGGAAATCTCGTTTCTTAAATTTTACTACTTCCTGACGGGGATTCGAAACCACGTCCTTCCGGGCGGACCGAGGACGCCTTTACCGCCTCGGCCAGGCAGCCCCTAAATCAAGGGTAGGCCTATACAGCACACATTTATAACCTACAACGTTATTTCGTATTTCTCTGCTGGTTGATAATGTGGCATGTTGTGCGTGAATCAACACAGACCGATACATCCAGTCTCCAAACTTAGAGGAATAAAGCACACTACGCTCACCATTCAGACAAGGAATTATTATTATTATTATTATTATTATTATTATTATTATTATTATTATTATTATTATTATTGCGGAAAAGTTGTTAGAGTGCAATTTTGTGCAGGTATTCACTTTTACAGTCATTTCTGTGTCAGGTTTCAACGATGGTTCCATCGTAGCCAACATTTTCATCTGAAAAGAATAAAAGGAGGAAACTCGATTCGCTATATTTTCTTGCGGATAAGTTAAATACTTTTTGGTCACTCAGTAGGAGGCGATTTAGTATGTTCAAAAGATAGGCCTAACATTAATTTCAAATCCCCCAAATACACTTATCCACAATAGGTTAGCCAGAGTATTCGTTTTAGGCCCTACTTGTCGCAAATTTAGGGTTAAACAAAGTACCTCAAAGACTATGTGATGATAGGTTAAATAAAATATTTTGTATAACATCTGAAATGTTATTCAATGACCTGGTAGAATATAAAAAAACCTTTTGGTAATACCGATCGGCAGGTCAATGCAGGGTTGTCGGCGTCAGTCGTTCTCCCGAAATTTAGCCTTTTCCTTAAGAAGATTTTGAGTATTCAGTTGGAGTTATTTTTATAGATTTAGCTGTTTAAAATGTGTGATACAGCAAATTGCTAACATTTCTACTATGTGCAGCACAGGGTTATTATGTACAATCAACGACAGGGTGTTTTAGGTTTTTCTTATAGATCAACTACAACTTACTCAGAGAGGAAAGAATGCAGGCCTAGTAAACCCACACGCGTTGAAATTGTATGCATCTCGTCGGGTAAACTACTATACAGCCTACTGGTCACGTGAGATATTACATTACTCAACTAATGGAAATGTTTAGCAAATAATGAGGTCATGGAAAAAGTTCAATTATAGGCCTACTTCTTATTCTTCTAGGGAGTGGAGTAAACATTAGTGATTTGGGAGAAAGAGAAAAATGCTATATCCTTTTGGTTCTAAGTGAAGGAGTATAGCCTAACAATTCTAGTGGAGAAAATCCTTTCCTTGAACTTTCTACCTGGTATAGAAAATCAAGAATAATGGCCGAGATGATTCGTCGTGCTCACCGAACGACACCTCATAATCTGCGGGCCTTCGGGCTGATCAGCGGTCCCTTGGTAGGCCAAGCCCCTTATGGAATGTTGCGCCATGGGGTATAGTTTGGTTTGAACTTTTCAATTAGCGTTATGTCTACTTATCTTGCCGTGGTCAAATCAGGAATTAGAAAGTGAATTTAATCAATTAAACGTTGTGAAATCAGTTTTTCGCAAGAGTTAAATATGATATGTTATGGTCAATTTTCTCCTCACTACACACGTACAGTAGTTCTGAGATGAGTAGGAAAATGTTCTAGTGGCTTTTAATTTCCTATAAGTATATCAGTGTTAAATGATTTCACGTCCCACTTACTACAGTTTTTTTTTTCGGATTTCAGAGACGTCTGGGTGGTGGAATAATTTCCTTGGGCAGTTCTCTTAGGCTACTTTCGCACCCGGCGAATCTACTGACACAAGGCTGGCGTATTTGAGCACCTTCAAATGTTAGGCTATAGGATTGATCCAAGATCAACCACCTTAACATAAGCTCAGAAATCTAGCGTTGTACCTGTTAGCCACTCGGCCCGGAATGTATACACCGATGAGCAATAGAATTAGCTACTTTTAACTAAATGGCTCTATGGTACGCTAAGTAACTGTGATAGTGCGGGTATCGTTCACATTGGGTGAAATGAAACCCCTGGTACATCCGCCAACGTCCCTCAATGGCGAACGGTGCAGGAACTTCCGTCAGGCGATGTCCACCCGTTTGTTATCCTCCAGCATCCTGCGAGAGACTTGTAGGCCTACCTATAGCAAGACAATGCGCTGGCGTATCGCTCCAAGAGTGTCACCGAATGGTTCCATGAACACTCTAAGAACATGAGGTGTCTTGTCTGGCCCTCAAGGTCATATGATCTCAATCCTATTTTTAACTCAACATGTCGCCAACCCTGTATAGTTTTAATTAGCTGCAAGCTTTATCGATTACTGAAGCGTTTGTTCATAGCTTAAGATATTTAATTTTTTAAAGGAGCATTTTGTTAGGATTAAGCACAACATATTAAGGCATATATTAACTAATAATAGAGTACTTGAATCAGAAAAATAATTTATGAAGTTTAATTAGATCTTGTTCAATACTGGGGTAAAACACCCCAATCTATCCATCTGCGATGAGATGCTGGCTGGATGGGCGCGGTGAGCTATGAGCAAAGAGGCAGCTTGATGACTTACACCCCCAGAGTGTGACCGGTCTCCCCCACCACCCCTTCCAACCTCCATCATAAATGCACATAATATACCGCTCTCATATTAACCATTGTTATTGTATCAGGCGCGCAGATCTTGTTGAGGAGGGAGACGCTATCTGGCCATGCATCACGACAGCTTCACGCTTCCCTTATCGCCCCCCGCCAAGTGACATTCTGGTAACTATATTAAGAGTCCCTTGTGAATTACGGTTTAGTTCACAACTTTTTTTGTAAATCACACTTCGGCCAACCAGAGTGCTAACTTACCTTATTTGATTATTTAAACTGACCTTTTCATTATAGCCCATTTAAAAATATGACTTCCGGGAGATAGTAGGTTCGAATCCCACTATCGGCAGCCCTGAAAATGGTTTTCCGTGGTTTCCCATTTCCACACCAGGCAAATGCCGGGGCTGTACCTTAATTAAGGCCACGGCCGCTTCCTTCCAACTCCTAGGCCTTTCCTATCCCATCGTCGCCAGAAGACCTATCTGTGTCGGCGCGACGTAAAGCCCCTAGCAAAAAAAAAATATGACTGGGCCGATGACCTCGATGTTAGGCCCCTTTAAACAGCAAGCATCATCATCATCATCATCATCATCATCATCATCATCATCATCATCAAAATATGACTACATGTCTAATCCATTTCGTCATGAATCGAAAAAGCGGGAGAAAACAGAAAGTGAAATTCAAGGAAATGACTCACTATGGTTTCCTCACTTTTGCTTCTAGTGAATGCCATCATGGTATCTGACATAGTGGTTACAACCTATCCCTTTCCAGTTCTGCCTACTTCAGTGGCGGAGTCGTTTAACCGCTGTCCACCTGTTCCTAAGGTAGCCGGTTCGTTCCTCGTTAAGGTCGAAAGTATTTGAGGGTATCTAAAAGGTAAGGGTGTATTCTGCCCGAAGGCAGGTCAGAACCTCCACAGAGGTGTGCCTGAGCCGGAGTTAACGTACGGTAGGGTGGTCAGTTCCGTTCCGCTCCAACATCCTCTTACCCCCCCCCCCAACAGCACGTGGCAGCCCATCCAAATCTCGAGCACGCCCAATGTTGCTTAACTTCGGATATCTCACGAGATCCGGTGTTTCAACACGGCAACCGCCGTTGGCTGACGGTGTCTAAATACGAAATAATGGTCTCATTGCACTCCGAAGCATTAAAAAAGAGATCTGTGAGGCAAAATTCGAACATCCCAATGACTGTTAAGTGCGATTCTGATGGTCGTGATTACTCGCGGGTAGTACACGACTAGCGATCACCACAGTTCGATTACCCCGTGAGTAATTTTAGGGGTCCAACAAGCCGAGACGTGTGTGAATCACTCGAAAGGACGCGGATTCGATTCTGTGTCAGGCAGTCAAACAATTAAGAAATTAAACCTCAACTTCTGAAAGGCATATGGAACTTTGGTCCACTCAGCCTACACAAAAAATGACTACGAGATTGATTCCTGGACACAAAGGTGGCTAACTGCCCTATTCCACTTAGCGACAAGGTTAGGGATAATGGAAGCCTTTAACTTCTATTCCTCCATGGCCTTCGTGATCTGTACGGAGGGATCCCACCTTTACCGCCTCAAGGGCAGTGTCCTGGAGCTTCAGACTCTTGGTCGGGGATACAACTGGGGAGAATGACCAGTACCTCGCCCAGGCCTCACCTGCTATGCTGAACAGGGGCCTTGTGGAGGGATGGGAAGATTGGAAGGGATAGGCAAGGAAGAGGGAAGAAAGCGGCCGTGGCCTTATGTTAGGTACCATCCCGGCATTCGCTTGGAGGAGAAGTGGGAAACCACGGAAAACCACTTCCACTCAGTTGACCTCCCGAGGCTGAGTGGACCCCGTTCCAGCCCTCATACCACTTTTCAAATTTCGTGGCAGAGCCGGGAATCGAACCCGGGCCTCCGGGGGTGGCAGCTAATCACGCTAACCACTACACCACAGAGGCGGACTAATTGTAAATCACTAGTCATTATTATTATTATTAACTCATAAGGTGACCTCAGTGACGTAGTGAGTTAGTAGTTGTTCTGTTCCCAAGATAATGGGTTCGATCCTGACTGAGGTCGGTAGTATTTGAAGATTTATAAGTTAAATGCGACAACTCCGTGACGTTGTCTTCGTCACGCTAAACAATCCCCGAGAGAAACATTCTGTCACCATGGTGTCTTTTGAAAGTTATAGCTGTTTAACAGGCGTTAAACCAAAAACATTATTATTATTATTATTATTATTATTATTATTATTATTATTATTATTATTATTATTATTATTATTATTATATTGCAACTCTTATCTAGGGCCAGGCAAATAAGCAACAGTCGGACATGCTGTCAAAGGTTTCCAATCTACAGGTAAGTTTCCGCTCAACACTTTGGCCATTCCCAAGCACAAAATTTCACCTTCAGACTACTTTCAACCAGTAATTTCTGAACAGACTACTAATTCAACAAACAGTATTCCACTATCCCGAAGTCACCTGATTTACCAAAAATAGGAGAAAAGAAATCTCCCTTCAGTAATTCCAACCCCAGAAAAAAAGCAGTCTATGAAAGAAGCGCAGAAGAACTCAAGAAACCAAGCACCTCACATCAGATACGAACTTTCAAAGAGGCAAGGGAGAAACGTAGTTAAAAATTCGATAAGGGAAATAAAGGAAAGTTTGCTAAGAAATTGCACAAGAAGTTGTGAGACTGGCCTAAATATATTCGAACGTGTCAAGGAAGACAGGCCATGTGGATTTTGTGGCGTAACTTTCTATTTGATTTATAATTCTTGCAATTTAAAATGAGCGGAATGGCCTCGCCCTACACTAATAATAATAATAATAATAATAATAATAATAATAATAATAATAATAATGTTTTTGGTTTAACGCCTGATAAACTGCTATAACTTTCAAAAGAAGCCATGGTGACAGAATGTTTCTCTCAGAGATTGTTTAGCGTGCCGAAGACAACGTCACGGAGTTGTCGCATTTAACTTATATATGAATCTTCAAATGCTACCGACCTCAGTCAGGATCGAACCCATTATCTTGGGAACAGAACAACTACTAACTCACAACGTCACTGAGGTCACCTTATGAGTTAATGGCATTATTCTTGCTATACTATATTTTAAAATGTTCCTCTTCTATGCTGGTTTGAGACCGTATTACTACTTGAATTGGAAGATCTAAATATAGACCAACTTATACTGCCTAACAAAACAAAAAACAAAACAAAAATGAAGCATCCAGAAACTTTGCGTGTTGAGAAGGTTTGTGATGTTATTTCAGTGTTTACAAAATCAAGTCAAATTTACAAAGAACTTGGCAGTACGAGCCCACTTATCAGTATGACGTTGAATCCCATCTGCCCTGGATGCATGCACTGATTCGGTTGGGAAGGATGTCATAGAGCCGTTGTGTCCTCTCCTGAGGCACCCTGGCCCACAACTGTTGTAACGGGTCCTTGATATGCTGGATACTGGTTCCACACGTTCCGTGTGTGGACGAGCATCGTCCTTGAAAAATGGCACCACGACACTGTCACATGAGAGGTAACACATGAGGTCGCAGGATGTCCGTGACATACCATGGTGATTTCAGAGTTCCCTCAATCACTACCAGTCGTGACCTCAAGTCATACCCAATGGCTGTCCATACTATGACACCAGGAGTAACACGGCTGTGCCTCTCCAGAATATTTGAAGAATGCGACCTCTCCCCAGGTCGTCGCCATACTCAAAGACGATGGTCATCCGGAGTAGTGCAGAAAGGTGATTCGTCGCTGAATACACTGTGACGCCATTCATCAGCATTCCATGTTTCCCGATCACTGCACCCCTCCAAACGCAGCCGTTTGTACTGTGGTGTAAACGACAACCTACGCATGGGACGGTAATTCCCTCGTCCGGCTGTTGCTAGTCTCCGGCCAATGGTGCGGGATGACACAGAATGTTGCAGAGAGTCCATTCCTTGTTCTTGGATGGCAGGCACAGATATGAAGGGGTTACGATGTGCTTGGTGCACAATACGGCGATCCTCACTTGTGGTGCTCAGGCGTGGTCCACTGGAACCTTGACGACGAGTATGCCTGCCCTCACGTTCCCATGCAGTCCAACATCGGACCACTGTCACATCCACAAATGTGGATATTGCACGATTCGACCAGCCGGCTAAATGGAGACCCACAATGATGGCCCTTTGAAATGCTGTCAGTTGCTGTATAACGAGTACGCGGCATCTCCGTGTTCTTCACAGTGATCACTCAACATCTGACGATGTTCACGCCCCCTTATGCCTTACCAGACCTGGTAACAACATTAAGCACGAACAACACTAATGCACTCTGCTCCCCGTTCTACCAGCCACAGAGAAATGCAACTCTAATCATTTACCTTCCCGCCCATTTTTTCAGGGTGCTTCTATTTTTGTCAGGCAGTGTAGTTTGATGTGCATTCTGTACTGTATTTCCATAATGCAGTATTTCTGTGTGTATACACAACACTGACTTTGAAAAGTGTTGGTTCTTAAAAAATCTGGAATACACTGACTGACAGAGCAAATGCAACACCAAGAAGGAGTGGTTCGAAAGGGATGAAAGTTGGGGAAAAAACAGAGACGGCACGGACGAATAATTGATGTTTATTTCAAACCGATATGCAGGTTACACAATGCGCACGGCATCGACTCAGTAGGATGTAGGACCACCGCGAGCGGCGATGCACGCAGAAACACGTCGAGGTACAGAGTCAATAAGAGTGCGGATGGTGTCCTGAGGGATGGTTCTCCATTCTCTGTCAAGTATTTGCCACAGTTGGTCGTCCGTACGAGGCTGGGGCAGAGTTTGCAAACGGCGTCCAATGAGATCCCACACGTGTTCGATTGGTGAGAGATCCGGAGAGTACGCTGGCCACGGAAGCATCTGTACACCTCGTAGAGCCTGTTGGGAGATGCGAGCAGTGTGTGGGCGGGCATTATCCTGCTGAAACAGAGCTTTGGGCAGCCACTGAAGGTATGGGAGTGCCACCGGCCGCAGCACATGCTGCACGTAGCGGTGGGCATTTAACGTGCCTTGAATACGCACTAGAGGTGACGTGGAATCATACGCAATAGCGCCCCAAACCATGATGCCGCGTTGTCTAGCGGTAGGGCGCTCCACAGTTACTGCCGGATTTGACCTTTCTCCACGCCGACGCCACACTCGTCTGCGGTGACTATCACTGACAGAACAGAAGCGTGACTCATCGGAGAACACGACGTTCCGCCATTCCCTCATCCAAGTCGCTCTAGCCCGGCACCATGCCAGGCGTGCACGTCTATGCTGTGGAGTCAATGGTAGTCTTCTGAGCGGACGCCGGGAGTGCAGGCCTCCTTCAACCAATCGACGGGAAATTGTTCTGGTCGATATTGGAACAGCCAGGGTGTCTTGCACATGCTGAAGAATGGCGGTTGACGTGGCGTGCGGGGCTGCCACCGCTTGGCGGCGGATGCGCCGATCCTCGCGTGCTGACGTCACTCGGGCTGCGCCTGGACCCCTCGCACGTGCCACATGTCCCTGCGCCAACCATCTTCGCCACAGGCGCTGCACCGTGGACACATCCATATGGGTATCGGCTGCGATTTGACGAAGCGACCAACCTGCCCTTCTCAGCCCGATCACCATACCCCTCGTAAAGTCGTCTGTCTGCTGGAAATGCCTCCGTTGACGGCGGCCTGGCATTCTTAGCTATACACGTGTCCTGTGGCACACGACAACACGTTCTACAATGACTGTCGGCTGAGAAATCACGGTACGAAGTGGGCCATTCGCCAACGCCGTGTCCCATTTATCGTTCGCTACGTGCGCAGCACAGCGGCGCATTTCACATCATGAGCATACCTCAGTGACGTCAGTCTACCCTGCAATTGGCATAAAGTTCTGACCACGCCTTCTTGGTGTTGCATTTGCTCTGTCAGTCAGTGTATTTGCCGTGCTTCAGTCAGCTGTTGTAAGTTTTTAATGTCCGTTTAGGGTAGTATATTTTGTTAATACCATACATATTTTGAGAAATAATGTGTATTTATTGTAATCAGGGGTTGCTTGACTGGCGGGACACAGTATGACCTTACTTCTTCGTTCCTGTCACCCTGTTCGATGGGCAGTCTTGCTTGAAGTGCTGTCCCATAATAGTCAAATCGATGTTATATGATAATCGATCGTGCCTTTATCCTAAGGTATACTAGACATGAAGATATGTGAGGAAGTTCGTCATTCCTTTCCTTACTGGGCCAGAAGTGCTACTGTAACACGACTAACTATGAGTTGCATTTTCACAGCATCCCGACGCACTGAATGTCAACATTACTCAGCAACACACACAGCCATAAATAAAACTGAGACTGGGGTGTGCTAGCAAAGTGGCATAGGTATAGGGTTTTCACCAACGCAGCCACAGTTCGAATCCCATTTAGTACATGAAGGATTTTTGAAATAAATAAGTCACATCCCCGTGGTTCAATTTCCACGTAAAATTTGAAGTCCCATGGCTATGATAACGATCACATAAAACTACAAGTTTGCTCCTAATATTCCTACATAACTTGAACTTATAGTCCGCCTCTAAGTTGCAGTGGTTAGTGTGATTAGTTGCCAACCCCGCAGGCCCGGGTTCGATTCCCGGCTCTGCCACGAAAATTGAAAAGTGGTACGAGGGCTGGACCGGGGTCTACTCAGCCTCGGGAGGTCAAATGAGTAGAGGTGGGTTCGATTCCTACCTCATCCATCCTGGAAGTAGTTTTCTATAGTTTCCCCACTTCTCCACCAGGCAAATGCGGGGATGGTACCTAGCTTATTGCCACGCCCGATTCCTTCCTTCCTTCTTCCTTGTCTATACATTTCAATATACCCACCCCCACCCAGGCCCCTCTTCAGCATAGCAGGTGAGGCACCCTGGACTAGGTTCTGGTCATCCTGCTCAGTTGTATCCACGACTCATTGTCTCAGGCTCCAGGACACTGCCCTTGAGGCGATAGAGGTGGGATCCCTCGCTGAGTCGGAGAGAAAAACCAACCCTGGAGGGTAACCAGATTAAGAAAGAAAGAGAACTTGAACGTATTAAGCTGAATCAAGATTTGTTCCGTACATTTTTCACTTTACTGTAATTCGAGTAGAATATTAGACTTCATTTATTTTCTGTTAGGTAGCACTGTTGAATTCAAAATTCTAAACAATTTCTCATCTACTGTATATTCGTGAATGTATGAGCAATTCTGAAAGAAAACAATGAAATGTTCAAACCTGTTCGTTCCCATTCGAGACAAATCACTTCCATTCGGGCAATATTTCGTAGAAAGATGGCTGAGGTATTCCGAAGGTCGGTTTAAATCTCTTACATCTCTTAAAACACCGTTTCGATATGTCTTTAACTGTCATTATTTTAAAGTTGCTAAAGTTTACTGTTTCACCACACACGGATTGTAACTACACTAGCCCTGAGCCACATGCCCCGGCTCCATTCCTCTCATCAGGTAAGGCCTCGGCGTGTACCTACACTCGCTCGCAGCAGAGTTGGTGGTCAAGAAAATATTTTATTAGTTTATATACGACTTTGCTTTTTACAAGGAATTCCATTGGAGTTAGGCCTAATAATGTTTAGTATATATGTGTGTATGTGTGTGTGTATCACATCATTAGGTTTGTGCCTGTTCAAGCACAATAAATAAATAAACAAATAAATAAATAATATAAAGGTAATGTAAGTTATTAAAAAGTGAGCTGAGTCCGCCTCTGCGGTGTAGTGGTTAGTGTGATTAGCTGCCACCCTTGGAGGCCCGAGTTCGATTTCCGGCTCTGCCACGAAATTTCAGAAGTGGTACGAGGACTGGAACGGGGTACACTCAGCCTCGGGAGGTCAAGTGAGTAGAGGGGGATTCGAGTCTCTCCTCAGCCAAACTCGAAGTGGCTTTTCGTGGTTTTCAACTTCTCCTCCAGGCAAATGCCAGGATGGTACCTAACTTAAGGCCACGGACACTTCCTTTCCTATTCCTTGCATATCCCTTCCGGTATTACCATCCCCCGCAAGGCCTCTGTAC
The DNA here is from genome assembly GCF_040414725.1 of Anabrus simplex. Taxonomy (NCBI): domain Eukaryota; kingdom Metazoa; phylum Arthropoda; class Insecta; order Orthoptera; family Tettigoniidae; genus Anabrus; species Anabrus simplex. Next base: position 325,680,294 of record NC_090267.1, on the reverse strand, counting down.
AGCACAGCAGATGAAGCTGCAAGGTGGAGGTACTGATCCTCCTCCCCAGTTTCATCTTCCCGACCCAAAGTCTCACGCTCAAGGACACTGCCCTTGAGGCGGTAGAGGTGGGATCCTTCGATGAGTCCGAGGGAAAAACAAACCCTGGAGGGTAAACGGATAAAGAAAAAAAAAGAAAGAAAGAAAGAAAGAAAGAAAGAAAGAAAGAAAGAAAGAAAGAAAGAAACGAAGAAAGGAAAAAGTGAGCTAAAATTCCTTACTTTTATCAGATCTTTGTTTATCTGATTATTAAGTTTAAAGGTCATCTGTATCAAAGATCTTCACCCCATTACTGAAGAAGAAGAATAATAATAAGAAGAAGCAGATATATAACTCCTTGAAGAATGAGACTAACGGAGAAATTTCTGGTCGATGATTGGTGGTAAATTGAGGATTCCGTAAACCTCTATGCATATAACTTCATATCGTCGAAATCGGACGAGAATGAGGTTTGATTAAGGGAGGTCTCATAGGGGAAATGTAAAGGACATATAAGTTGTGAAACAAGAAGACCTAAGAGGGAGAAATACTAGGTCCACTTCGTAGCTTCGTGACAAGCGATCTTGCCAGTTGTGAATGTAAAAACCTGGACTTTAATATGTAGTTTATTTTAGATTTATAGCACTCATTGTGCTTCAGTCCATTAGTCTAGGCTCTTCACTGTTGTATTCTAGCCAGCGCTGGTGTTGAGTACTAGAGTGCTATCTCTTTATAAGCAAGCTTGCGTGTTCGATGCCGTCCGTGGTAGATATAGACTAGGCCTATATTTCAAGACTAGAAAATAAGTAGCATGCCATGTCTTTCTCGTCGAAATGCAAAGGAACTCTGATAGATGTTTGCTTTCGGCAGCCCTTGAATATGGTTTTCCATGGATTCCCATTTTCACACTGGAAAGTGTTGCGGCTGTACCTTAATTAAAACCACGGTCACTTCCTTGGCACTCCTTGACCTTTCCTATACCATCGTCGCTATAAGACCTATCTGTGTCGGTACGACGTACAGCAGAATTGTAAAAAAATCAGCTATCATTCTAATCTGTTTACGGAGAGACTGATAATACAAGTAACTTACTTACTAGTTAACTGGCGCCATTCATACGTCTTGTGTAGAAACATGGAATCATCATCGAATTGAATTTATGAGTTGAAATCAATAATTAAGTTGAGAGTAAATAGCAGCATTCTTATGACGGTAAATGTTATTAATTAACACTTACTGTAAGTACAATCTATGTTGATGTTTTGATGTTTATGGACAGTCATCAGTCTACCTCAACAGTGCTCAGCTGGGCGCCCGTTGAGGCTAGCCCAGTGTGGCCGGGCTGGTGTGACGTAGATGCGGGCAGCCTACGTCACAGTGAAGAGATTTTTTTTTGCTAGTTGCTTTACGTCGCACCGACACAGATAGGTCTTATGGCGACGATGGGACAGGGAAGGGCTAGGAGTGGGAAGGAAGCGGCCGTGGCCTTAATTAAGGTACAGCCCCAGCATTTGCCTGGTGTGAAAATGGGAAACCACGGAAAACCATTTTCAGGGCTGCCGACAGTGGGGTTCGAACCTACTATCTCCCGAATACTGGATACTGGCCGCACTTAAGCGACTGCAGCTATCGAGCTCGGTACAGTGAAGAGAGAGAGAGAGAGCAAACACACTTGGCAGGGAAGTGAAGCAGTGTCGTTCGATTGTGACTACGAAGCTCTCCTCCAGTATTCAGCGAAATGATGATTCGGGTAGGCCTACAGTATTACAAATACTAAAATTTAAAAAAAGCTATAATCGCAAGAAAACCAACCTTCTCAACATAGACTATACCGCTTTGATTTATACTGCGCTCTGTATAAACAGTCAGTTTTATTTTCTTGTATTTAAACATTCAAAGAAAATTGACACGTAATATTTTTTTGTGCTACAATTTACAGATAGAGGATTTAAGCATGCAAGCTACGATTTACAATTCCTTGGATGGGAATGACAGTATTTCCACAAAAAGAGTAAAATTCCCATAATTCATTAAGCAAAACGTAATATATTTACATAATTCAAAAAGTTTGCTGCTTGATTTTGCACAGTGTTGCAGTGTTATGTGACTTCCCCTCTTCACTAAATTTCTGAAAATAGTATTATAAAACATATCCATCAAGCGTCCGATGTTGTCACCAGATTTGCCAGAATTTTGGAGAACCTCGTCCTTGGATGATGTATTAAAACTACAGCATTCATTAAACGAAAGCAAAGTATACAAAACTCAATATTTAGGTATCGATGAAGAATCTCTGGTTTGGACATTTGTACTGTTCAGTGCTACTTGACTGAAGAATAATAGGGCATTACCATCTTAAAATCCCTATTGAAAATTTTACCTTTCAGCTCTATAATATCTAATACAAACATATCTGCTAGCAATAAAACCTTGAACTGAAAGTTATGTTCGGGGCGTATTCCGTGCCAAGAGCTCATATTTCAAAAGACTTCCTGCAAATACATTATTGAACTTGGCTAATAAATTACTAGGATATACATTTCCATTTGACAACAGGACTCTGAAGTATGATACCGAGACCACAAAGGCAACAAGACTGGTAGCGTTATTTGTCCTCAGCAGATGTTTTCTGTTATTGTCGCCTTGTAGCACATTATGTGAAGAAAGGCACCCCGTCTCGCAGGTACCGGGGTCAAGGGTTGTGACTCCTAAGAAAGACACCCTCTGAGCCCAGGTAGAACTTTGGTACAGTTCGCATCAAATTACAAGAGCACTAGGAATTAGTAAATAAAGTCAATATTGGCACTGAAAGTTTAGTGTAACTTATTTAAAAACCGTATTTGAGTACCACATTGGTTCTATAAGAAAAAATTGCAGCCACGTGTTAATGAAAGATTTTTATTCCGGAATGAGGAGATAAATTTTGGTAGTTCTATTAAATTAAAATCCATCGTTACTTGAGACAAAACTTAGACTTTTATTGGATACGACTATAGATACGACACAGTCATATAAGCTTTAGAATATTCTAACTTATTCATTAACAAACAAATACATACTTGAACAGTACAGCAAAATGTTACTTAAATTTTAGAGGATAAAAAACCACATTGTCGTAGAACCAAAAGGTTTATTCAGAAATGATAGGCCTAATGATAGCATTAAGTCTGGGTCCTCAGCTCAAAAGTATTGATCTTCGGTTCAGAAGGCCTCGGGTTTGATTCCCGACCAGTTTGGGGATTTGAACTATGGTCATTTAAGTCCTGGGAGATCTCCAGTCATCTGACTCAATAGCCCATTCCAGGAAGTGCCGAAAGGGGCTACCACGGGGCTGGTACGTAACAGTATTATTAAGCTAATGGAAATATGATAAGTAATTAAAATCTTTCCAAATACAGAGATTCAATGGGGGCAAGAATTCGTAGGTAGGCCCTGCCACTGTAGTAACGGCAAATAGTTTCAGAAATGTTCTTTCCAGTCGTGTACTAAATTTAAGTGAAACTTTGGGTCTTGGATACAACTGGGAAGGAGGGCCAGCGCCTCGCTCAGGCGGCCTCATTTGCTTTGCTGAACAGAGGCCTTGTAGGGGGATGGGAACATTGGAAGGGATAGACAAGGAAGAGGTAAGAAAGCGGCCGTGGCCTTATGTTAGGTACCATGCCGGCATTCGCCTGGAGGAGAAGTGGGAAACCACGGAAAACCACTTCCAGGATGGCTGAGGTGGGAATCGAACCCACCTCTACTCAGTTGACCTCCCGAAGTTGAGTGGACCCCGTTCCAGCCCTCATACCACTTTTCAAATTTCGTGGCAGAGCCGGGAATCGAACCCGGGCCTCCGAGGGTGGCAGATAATCATGCTAACCACTACACCACAGAGGCGGACCTCATCTATATATAACATATAAAATAGCTTGTCCTGACTGACTGACTGACTCATCATCGCCGAGCCAAAACTACTGGACATAAAGAAATGAAATTTTGGGGATACATTCATATGAAGGTAAGATAACGATCCCAAACACACAGCGCTGAACACGAAGCTATGACTGTTATATAATACACCCCGTTGGATGGAAACTCCACCACAATCTCCCGACATCAACCCCATCGAGAATTTGTGGCACTATTTGGAGCAAAACGTGAGAAAGCATGCAATATGAAACAAAGCTGGCCTGAAAGAAGCCTTACTCACCGAATGGAATAACATACCAAAGGAAACTACGGAAACCTTGGTACGATTGATGCCAAATAGGTTAGATGAGATTATAAAGAGGAAAGGTAGACGTACCAAGTACTGGAACGTTCACGAAGGATCAAGAAACTGCGTTATCTTCATTCAGACCAATACTTTCTTGGTGGCAAGTAAAAAGATATATATTATATAACAGTCATAGCTTCGTGTTCAGCGCTGTGTGTTTGGGATCGTTATCTTATGGTTTTTTAGCTATATGGACATGGAAAAATTATGTTTTTTACAATGCACATGTTACACAAGATGATAAATAATAAAGGATTCTAGTATATGTCAATTTTTATCATCCTTCCATTCAATTCCTCGTCCTCACATGTAGCATATCTCGACAGACCAATACTTTTTTGAGCCACTGTACATCTTTAAACGATTTCCAAGTGGTACATCCTCCAAAAGAAGTAGGTCATGGCAGAGAAAGTGCAGGTGGCGTGTGCCTGTGAAATTAGCCTCGATGAAATACGGTCCGATAAGGCGATCACCCGAGTTTCCACCCCATGCATTCACTTCCCATTATACTTGATAGGCTGCCTGTCGCACCCAGTGAGGATTGTCACCACTCAAGTAGTGCATGTAGGCCTACGGGGCGAGTTGGCCATGCGGTTAAGGGCCGCGCAACTGTGAGCTTGCATCCGGGAGATAGTGGGTTCAAACCCCACTGTCGGCAGCCCTCAAGATGGTTTTCCGTGGTTTCCCATTTTCACATCACACCTTAATTAAGGCCACGGCCGCTTTACTGTCCTATCGTCGCCATAAGACCTATCTGTTTCGGTGCGACGTAAAGCAAAATGTAAAAATAAAAATAAAAGAAGCGCATGTTGTGGCGGATGATGGTTCCATTATTGTGGAATCGCGATTCGGCCGAGAATAAGATTTTCCACTGGCGTGCTGCATCATTTTCCACATTTCCTAATAGCCACTGACAGAGCTGACTGAGCTTCCAAATCTCGTCCGTGGAGCTCTTGATGTAGCTGTAGATGGTAGGGGTGATATTTATACGCAAGCAGTATTCGCCGTACGGACGGCTAGCTGATGTTCAACTGTTGTGCAATTGAGGACCGTTTTTGCAAAACTTGCTTTGTGAAAAAGTGAAATTTTTCAGGAGAGACAAAAAACTGTTTTCCAAGAAGGGCTTTTTAGTTATAACCTTTCTTTTTTGTTGATCAACTTTATAATTAGTGCTTATTACAGGGTGATCTTTGGGTTTTATTTAATTTAAGAATTGTACACTGTATGAGGGTTCAAAAGTCAACAGTTCTTTCAAAACTTGCATTCTACACAAAATATTAGTGAAGAAAGTGTTAGTAATTTTACTAAAACATGAGTTATCTTGGTTTTTCCATCAATTAAATGTATTTAATAACAGTGTAAGTTTTACAGTACACCATTCCTGCAATTTCTGATATGTACACTCTGATGAATATCGGTATCCCCTGCCTGTCGTAAGAGGTGACTAAAAGGGGCCCCAGGGGCTCTGAACTTGGGAGCGTGGGTTGGCGACCACGGGGCCCTTAGCTGAGTCCTGGCATTATTTCCACTTAATTGTTCCAGGCTCCTCACTTTCATCTATCCTATTCGACCTCCCTTGGTCAACTCTTAACCTTTTCGGACCCCGACGGTATTACGTATGGAGGCCTAGGGAGTGTCTCGTTTTCATGCCCTTCGTGGCCTTTGTCTTCCTTTGGCCGATACCTTCATTTTTCAAAGTGTCGGATCCCTTCCAGTTTTCCCTCTGATTAGTGTTATATAGAGGATGGTTGCCTAGTTGTACTTCCTCTTAAAACAATAATCACCACCACCATCAGTTAATTCAGAAGGGAATGTTATTCTTGTTCTATGAAATTTATTTACATGGACATTTTATCCACCTTTCACTCAAAATTATTCGACATCATAGTCTTCAAAATAATTTAAACATTGTCTTTGGCATATACGCTTTATGAATATAAAAGAAACCACAAAAAGAAAGGAAAATAGTATCATTCTAATTTTATCAGATATTTATTAACACCAACAAGAGGACCATTGTTGTATTAATTTTAAACCAAATCCATGCAGTTATAAAGATTAACAGTTTCAATGACTTCAAAATGAAAATCATTCCTGTAGAAAGCAAGTTTTGCTGTAACTCTTAAGTAGTAGAAAGCTAGTTTTGCAAAAGCTCGCTAAATTTTATCGACTATTACTGCAGCAAGAAGCAAGTTATACAAAAACAGGTTTCACCATCCTATAGAGGACTTCAATATGAATGTGAATCAATAAAAAAGTAAATTTCCCATTTTTTGCAGAAAGCAAGTTTTGCAAAAACGGTCCTCAATTACTCGTGTACTCGTGCGTGGGTTGTTGCGAGTTTTGACCAGGACTGCTTCCTCATCTATATATCATCATCATCATCATCATCATCATCATCTGTTTACCCTCCAGGGTCGGCTTTTCCCACGGACACAGCGAGGGATCCCACATCTACCGCCTCAAGGGCAGTGTCCCGGAGCTTCAGACTCATGGTCGGGGATACAACTGGGGAGAATGACCAGTACCTCGCCCAGGCGGCCTCACCTGCTATGCTGAACAGGGGCCTTGTGGAGGGATGGGAAGATTGGAAGGGATAGACAAGGAAGAGGGAAGGAATCGGCCGTGGCCTTATGTTAGGTACCATGCCGGCATTCGCCTGGAGGAGAAGTGGAAAACCACGGAAAACCACTTCCACGATGGCTGAGGTGGGAATCGAACCCACCTCTACTCAGTTGACCTCCCGAGGTTGAGTGGACCCCGTTCCAGCCCTCATACCACTTTTCAAATTTCGTGGCAGAGCCGGGAATCGAACCCGGGCCTCCGAGGGTGGCAGCTAATCACGCTAACCTATACACCACAGAGGCGGACCTCATCTATATATAACATATAAAATAGCTTGTCCTGACTGACTGACTGACTGATTCATCATCGCCGAGCCAAAACTACTGGACATAAAGAAATGAAATTTTGGGGATACATTCATATGAAGGTGTAGGTGCTCGCTAAGAGAGGATTTTTAGATATTCCGTCGTTAAGGGGGTGAAAAGGGGGGTGAAAGTTTAAAATGAGTGTATCTATATCTCAATACTTTAAAAGTTTACAGATGTAAAAATTGGTATTTAGAATTTTCTTTAAAAATAAGGAAACACGTATTTTTTTTTTTTTGTTTTCAGAAAATCCCAATAGGAGTGGTGAAAAAGGGGTGAGAAAGGGATTGAATGCCTTTAATCAGGATACCGGTACTTATATCTCAGAAACTGAAGATAATACAGACCTGAAAATTGGTACTTTTGATCTCTTTTAAAAATAAGGAAACCCGTATTTTTTGTTTTTGGAAAATCCAATTAATGGGAAGGCGATAAGGGAGGTGAATTTTTAAAATGAGTCTATCTATATCTCAAAACGTTGAAAGTTTACAGAGGCAAAAATTGGTATTTAGAATTTTCATTAAAAATAAAGAAACACGTATTTTTGTTTTCGGAAAATCCCAATAGGAGGGGTGAAAAGGGGTGAAAAATGGTTGAATGCCTTTAATGAGGATACTTATATCTCAGAAACTGAAGATATTACATACCTGAAAATTGGTGTTTGGGATCTACTTTAAAAATAAAGAAACACGTATTTTTTTGTTTTTGTAAAATCCAATTAATGGGGGGGGGGGGGGCGGGGGTGAAAAGGGAGTGAATTTTTAAAATGAGTGTATCTATATCTCAAAACTTTTAAAGTTTAAAGATGTAAAAATTGGTATTTAGGATCTCCTTTAAAAATAAAGAGATGCGTATTTTTTGTTTTCGGAAAATCCCAATAGGAAGGCTGGAAAAGGGTGAAAATGGGTTGAATTCCCTTAATGAGGCTACTTATATTTTAGAATCTGAAGATATTACAGACCTGAAAATTTTTATTTGGGATCTAGTTCTCATAATATGTTACAGTTTTCTCTCGGACAGGTGGTACGCTTTGTATCACGCCTGTTGTCCGTGCACGTCTTTCAACACCGCTGAAAGTCTTTGTAGTCGGATGACGCCTGTCTATAGGCTATACCTTTCCAGGTTGCCTGGCAATCATTTTGCCTTGCTTCCCCATAGATAAGGAGCAAGTCCACGTTTTCATCCGTGGAAAACATTACGAATGGCAGAAGTGACCATTCAAGCCGTATTACAGTGCAGCGCACAATATCAATTACAGCGGCGTTCTACTTTTTTATGCGACCAGTAACTAAGTATTAAAACAGCATATCGATGTAAAAAATAAAATGAAAAATGATGTAGGAATCGAACTGTCATTTGCATGTTCCGTTATAATGCTAGGCTAGCATCCAACTACATGCGATACGATGGGACGGTGAGTGAATAAAGTACATTACTCCGTCATTTCACTATTTCATACGCTCTTCACGTCACTGTAATCTCGTTTTAAGCATTCATTTCGCGCATTGCTACACTCGGTCAATAGGTACGACATATTAACATGGTAACATGGTAGACTGATGTACAGTAGATGAATGATCTAAATGATGTAATATGTTTCGAACGGAATATAGCAACTGTCGGGTGTGGTCATAATCGCTTGTATGCTGAGCTTACGGGGCATCAGTATCACAAAGGATGCCAGTATAGAAATATCGACCTAACGACGTTTCCACACGTTTGTTGGGCTGCATAAAACAAAATTATTAGGCGCAATGTAAAACTCTCTCTCTCTCCTATAACTCTGTAGACTTACTCCATAATGGCGAGTGCCGTTCTTAAGCGACCGTGCCGCAATGGGTTTGCGCGTTCGGCTGTTAACCGATAGGTCAGTGGTTCAAGCCCAACCGGGGGTGAATTACGAATTTTATTGAACTACTGTATCTCGATCCACAACATTCTGTTTTACGTCGCACCGACACAGATAGGTCTTATGGCGACGATGGAATAGGAGAGGCCTAGGAGTGGGAATGAAGCGGCCATGGCCTTAAATAAGGTACAGATCCAGCATTTACCTGGTGTGAAAATGGGCAAACCACGGAAATACATCTTCAGGGCTGACGACAATGGTGTTCGAACCCACTATCTCTGGGATGCAAGCTCACAGCTGCGCGCTCCTAACCACACGGCCAACTCGCCCGGTGTATCTCGACCCTACAGTACAAATATATTATAAGAGAATTCTGATTTCTCTCTCACACACATAAAAACCCCAATGTGCTGAATTTGAGGATACCTTATAATACTTTTCCTGAACACGGCGATTTCTTTTTAAATGGCGTGTGGACTTCAGATAAGGTTGAGTAGGTTTTTCGAGTTGACTCCTCACAGGCGACGTGCGCAACTGTAATGTCTCTCTCTCTCTCTCTCAGCCTCTATCCTCCTCTCCTACATATTTTCCCGTTTATTAGACCATTGTTATAAATGATAAATACAGGTAGAAGGCACTGGCACCTTCCCTTGTTCGACCAGCCAGAACAACGTAAAATTCTCTCCCCCTCTCTCTCTTATACTACTATATTTCTATACAGTAGAGTGCAATTCATAGGCCTCTGTGGCGCAATGGGTTAGCGCGTTCGGCTGTTAACGGAAAGGTTGGTGGTTCGAGACCACGCGAGGGCGGAAAACCATTTTTTTGAACAACTGTATCTCGATCCTGTCGTACAAATACGTTTGACTGAATTTCTCTCTCTCTCTCTCTCTCTCTCACACACACACACACACACACACACACACACACACACGTGCGCGCGCGCGCACACACAGCATCACACAATGTCCACAATTTTAAGTCTTAGTAGGCCTACTCTTCTTCTGAGTTACGCATGGGTTCTTTTTAATGGTGAATGCACTTCAGAGAGCCCTGGTGCAGATTTTTCGAGTCGACAACCCATAGGCGATTATGCGTCTGTAATGAGTCTCTCTCTCTCTCTCTCTTTCTCTCTGGGTAGCATATACTTTTTAGCTTATTAGACCATCTTTATGGATCTATGTACTGTAAAATAAGGGTTTTGTCTGTAGATTGCTCAGAATTAAAAAAGAATGGTACATTGGTCATGTCCACAGTAACAAGGAAATGCACTTTTTAATTTTCCATCATCTCTGTCTGTCTGTCTGTCTGCCTGTCTGTTTGTAAGCGCATCAAGATAAAATGGCTGAAAAGAATTTAATAAAAATTGATATTTAAAGTAGGGAAAAGGGCATTACAATCTACGCTATAACTAATTTTATTCACGCTGAATGAAATGGTAGTTTAGGGTAAGGCCTTAAAATTAAATTCTCAAAATTGATACTATTAGTGGTCCTATAGATAAATAGGGAATGCCTTGGAACAACTGTGTGTAAAGATGGGAAAAGGCGAACATCTTGGTGGAATGATGAAGTGAGAGCAGCTTGTAAACCTAAAAAGAAGGCTTATAAGAAATGGCTCCAAACAAGGACCGAGGCAGACAGGGAGATATATGTAGATGAAAGAAACAGAGCGAAACAAATAGTTGTTGAATCCAAAAAGAAGTCATGGGAATATTTTGGTAACAACCTGGAAAGGCAAGGTCAAGCAGCAGGGAAACCTTTCTGGACAGTAATAAAGAACCTTAGGAAGGGAGGGAAAAAGGAAATGAACAGTGTTTTGAGTAATTCAGGTGAACTCATAATAGATCCCAGAGAATCACTGGAGAGGTGGAGGGAATATTTTGAACATCTTCTCAATGTAAAAGGAAATCATCCTGGTGGTGTTGTGAACAGCGAAGCTCATGGGGAGGAGGAAAATAATGTTGGTGAAATTATGCTTGAGGAAGTGGAAAGGATGGTAAATAAACTCCATTGTCATAAGGCAGCAGGAATAGATGAACTTAGACCTGAAATTGTGAAGTATAGTAGGAAGCCAGGGATGAAATGGCTTCATAGAGTAGTAAAATTAGCGTGGAGTGTTGGTAAGGTACCTTCAGATTGGGCAAAAGCAGTAATTGCCCCTATCTATAAGCAAGGGAACAGGAAGGATTGCAACAACTATCGAGGTATCTCACTGATTAGTATACCAGGCAAAGTATTCACTGGCATCTTGGAAGGGAGGGTGCTATCAGTCGTTGAAAGGAAGTTGGATGAAAACCAGTGTGGTTTCAGACCACAGAGAGGCTGTCAGGATCAGATTTTCAGTATGCGCCAGGTAATTGAAAAATGCTACGAGAGGAATAGGCAGTTGTGTTTATGTTTCGTAGATCTAGAGAAAGCATATGACAGGGTACCGAGGGAAAAGATGTTCGCCATACTGGGGTACTATGGAATTAAAGGCAGATTATTAAAATCAATCAGAGGCATTTATGTAGACAATTGGGCTTCAGTGAGAATTGATGGCAGAATGAGTTCTTGGTTCAGGGTACTTACAGGGGTTAGACAAGGCTGTAATCTTTCACCTTTGCTGTTTGTAGTTTACATGGATCATCTGCTGAAAGGTATAAAATGGCAGGGAGGGATTCAATTAGGTGGAAATGTAGTAAGCAGTTTGGCCTATGCTGACGACTCGGTCTTAATGGCAGATTGTGCCGAAAGCCTACAGTCTAATATCTTGGAACTTGAAAATAGGTGCAATGAGTATGGTATGAAAATTAGCCTCTCGAAGACTAAATTGATGTCAGTAGGTAAGAAATCCAACAGAATTGAATGTCAGATTGGTGATACAAAGCTAGAACAGGTCGATAATTTCAAGTATTTAGGTTGTGTGTTCTCCCAGAATGGTAATATTGAACCCATAATTCTACGGAGAGAAAAAAATTTTTTTTTCAATATTTATTTGATATCAAGAAACTACTTTTATGTTTGAGGGCAGCCATGTTGTGCTCCTAAGAGCCCCGATGTCGCGTGGGAAGGATCTCACGGCAAGCTCGTGAAATACCGGGACACCTCGGTGGAACTCGAGTGCCCGACAATTCTTTAAATTCATGGAATTCTATACAACGAGGGATTTTGGCAACACAGTAAATAAAGAAATAAATAAGTAAAATTATTCGTACACCCTACGTGAAGACAGAGCCCCCAGGGAAAAACTTAAATGCAGTTAAGCCTAAGTACATGTCAGTATCAGATCAGTGAACTAGCTACACGTGCCAAGGTCAGGGGATGAAGAAAACGCGCGAAACGCACGGGCAGAAATAATTTATTTCCCCTGTTGTGAGTGTAGTAAAATTATAAGATTAACATCTAAAATAAGTGCAAGTCTGTTCGGAGTTCTGGGACAAGTCTCATCAAAAATCGGTCTATTAGACGCAAATTTAGCAGATTACACAATCAAGCCTCATAGTGGGGATAGCGTCCCTTCTGAGATTATAAAAGAAACCCCCCCCACCGTAGATTTTTCAGTGTCGATCTGGAACTTGAAGCCGCGGGAGCTTGTGCCCGTCGTCATTGGAAATTCGCGCCAGATTGATCGACAAATAATTAAATACATGTCCGTAGCTAAGGTCCACATACTCGGGTAAGAAGAGAAAGTGATTGGAAAAGTTCTGAACGTTTGCCGACGAACTAGGAAAGTGTAGGCTGGTTGAAATATATACAGCAGGTTTTTATTTATATCATCTCATGTACGCTTGAAAGTGAAGAGGGTTTGGGGAAGCTATTCAGAGTAGTTCTGCTCCCTTTATCTGTTGAACACCTGTTTTATTGGAGTAACGGAGAGAGACAACTCTGGGAACGGGTCAGACAGTTGCAGTCGACTGCAGAACGAGGGAAGTTCGTGGTGCAAATTACAGAGAAAGTGCCTGATTTATGTGGTAATTTTAATATCGTGTGTGAGAAGGGTAGTGTTTGTAAGAGTGAGATTTTGGAAATGAAAATGTTATCTGTGAAAATGTACGGCTAAGCACGAGGTCTGCTGGTGACGATGTGACCAGAATGCTGGGAATGGTACCATGTGCAGGTCTGTCTATATTTATATTATGTTGTAGTTAGTTTAAATTGTTCTGTCCCAACAAAATTTTCAAGATGATTGTCGGGTTCATATTCGTAATTATCAGGCGAAAGATGTTGTAATTTTGGGTCAGCGTGTGAAAGTTTCAGTGTGTAAATTTCATGTCAAGAACGGTAAAATGCGACGTTTAAATTTTGGTGTTAAATGTTCGATGAGATAGTGTCCAAAGCGTGGATTTTTGGAAAGTTATAAGTGTAAATTAGTCGTGGCGAATATCTAAATTTCAAATATCAGTTGAATTCAGAAATGTTTGTCGATAATAATAATAATAATAATAATAATAATAATAATAATAATAATAATAATAATAATAATAATAATAATGTCTACCGCGGGATAAGGAAATTTGTCTATGTTAAAGTGCATTTTACCAGTACATTTTTTTTTCAAGGATCGCCCGTATATTTAGATAATTTCGGTGAAATTTGATAGAGTTACCGGTATTAATGGGAAGGAAATTTTGAGACATCGTGTATATCAATGATACGAAAAGTCGCTGTGTGCTCTTGGATTCTCGAGGTCTGAAAGTCGTAATAATAGTAAAGTAAGAGATGTGTTTAATAATGGTTGTTTTCACCAGCGGATTGAATTATGAAAAAGGGTCTTGGAAATATAAGAGAAAGGGATTGACAGCGACGAATTTATATGTATGTGGAGATGAGAGAGATGGATGAAATGAAGCTTGGATTTTAAGTGATACCGCTGGAATAAAGCGAGGAGAAGGAGTTTGAGACAAGCTATATTTTTGCAGAGGAAGTATTTAGGAAACAGGCTGTGTTGAGGCAGGCTGTATTGTTTTCCGCAATCAGTCCGAATTTGAGACGACTACTGTGTGAAGCACCGTAAACTTATAGAAAGATCCCAAGTGAAAACGACTCTAGTAAAATGTTAAAATCTTGGTAGTAAACGTACAGCGATTTTCTACTTAAAGCCCGTTTGATATTAAGATAGTGCGACCTCAAGGATAAAAGAGCACTTTGGACACACGGTTGGTGTTGTACTGAATTTGTTCACTGGATAGGTCATTGATAAAAATAGTTGGAATTGACGATAGGCGATTTGTGAGTTTCGAATGCGGTAGTGATGATTATTATTTTGTAGGCATCCACTAAATGGTAAACGTGTGTTGGGAAATTTCATTTGCTTCCCTAAAACTTCAGTGCACAGGCTGAGATTGTGTTCGAGGTGTAGAATCGTTCGTCACGTATATTTACACTGACTGACAGTGACAATGCAACACCAAGAAGGAGTGGTTCGAAAGGGATGAAAGTTGGGGAAAAACAGAGACGGCACGGACGAGTAATTGATGTTTATTTCAAACCGATATGCAGGTTACACAATGCGCACGGCATCGACTCAGTAGGATGTAGGACCACCGCGAGCGGCGATGCACGCAGAAACACGTCGAGGTACAGAGTCAATAAGAGTGCGGATGGTGTCCTGAGGGATGGTTCTCCATTCTCTGTCAACCATTTGCCACAGTTGGTCGTCCGTACGAGGCTGGGGCAGAGTTTACAAACGGCGTCCAATGAGATCCCACACGTGTTCGATTGGTGAGAGATCCGGAGAGTACGCTGACCACGGAAGCATCTGTACACCTCGTAGAGCCTGTTGGGAGATGCGAGCAGTGTGTGGGCGGGCATTATCCTGCTGAAACAGAGCATTGGGCAGCCCCTGAAGGTACGGGAGTGCCACCGGTCGCAGCACATGCTGCACGTAGCGGTGGGCATTTAACGTGCCTTGAATACGCACTAGAGGTGACGTGGAATCATACGCAATAGCGCCCCAAACCATGATGCCGCGTTGTCTAGCGGTAGGGCGCTCCACAGTTACTGCCGGATTTGACCTTTCTCCACGCCGACGCCACACTCGTCTGCGGTCACTATCACTGACAGCACAGAAGCGTGACTCATCGGAGAACACGACGTTCCGCCATTCCCTCATCCAAGTCGCTCTAGCCCGGCACCATGCCAGGCGTGCACGTCTATGCTGTGGAGTCAATGGTAGTCTTCTGAGCGGCCGCCGGGAGTGCAGGCCTCCTTCAACCAATCGACGGGAAATTGTTCTGGTCGATATTGGAACAGCCAGGGTGTCTTGCACATGCTGAAGAATGGCGGTTGACGTGGCGTGCGGGGCTGCCACCGCTTGGCGGCGGATGCGCCGATCCTCGCGTGCTGACGTTACTCGGGCTGCGCCTGAACCCCTCGCACGTGCCACATGTCCCTGCGCCAACCATCTTCGCCACAGGCGCTGCACCGTGGACACATCCCTATGGGTATCGGCTGCGATTTGACGAAGCGACCAACCTGCCCTTCTCAGCCCGATCACCATACCCCTCGTAAAGTCGTCTGTCTGCTGGAAATGCCTCCGTTGACGGCGGCCTGGCATTCTTAGCTATACACGTGTCCTGTGGCACACGACAACACGTTCTACAATGACTGTCGGCTGAGAAATCACGGTACGAAGTGGGCCATTCGCCAACGCCGTGTCCCATTTATCGTTCGCTACGTGCGCCGCACAGCGGCGCATTTCACATCATGAGCATACCTCAGTGACGTCAGTCTACCCTGCAATTGGCATAAAGTTCTGACCACTCCTTCTTGGTGTTGCATTTGCTCTGTCAGTCAGTGTATTTTTGGGTTCACGTATTGTAATGAGGTAGAGACTTACTGTATTTTTTCGACTTGCATTCATTTGATAGTAAGAGACGTTGGTTCCGTCGTGCGTTATTTGTCTGACCAGATTTAGTATTAAATGTCGGAGTTGTTTGAAATTGCTAGTAGGCTGATATGTTAAGGGATGCGTGGTACGACCCACTTTGACGCCCGACGATAGATTTAGGACGTCACATGTTATCCTTGGTGTCACTGATGATGAGACGTCCTAGTTCACGCCCGACGATAGAATTTGGAAGGCATCATGTACATAGTGATTAGTGTTAGGATGTACAGATTTCAAGTGAGCCCGACGATAGGTCTGGGTTGGCAGCTGTACACACTCAAGTCTCAGATTAGATGTTTCTTTTGTTTTTGTTTTTTTGTTGAAGTGGCCTGGACGAAGGTAGCATCTACAGTATGATATAAATTATGAAGAGGGTCTGTGCGTATCCTTGAGATAACGGGACCGCTATCAGTGAATGAGGGTTGCCCAAATATTGGACCTCGACCTGATGGAGATTTAATATTTTTTACTGTGATTCTCCGCGCGCGTTGAGCTGTAATGACTTCGAGATGTTAATTTATTTTACGAACTTAATTGTTTTATCGTTTTGACGTCCGTTTCGTTTGATAGTGTGCATATTGACACTCAGTGTATTAGTGTGAGACTTGAGTTGCGAATGCGGTTTCGATTCGTCAGCCAGCAACACTATTTTATTTTCAATCTTGTCGTACTTTCATTTTTATTCATAATTGAAGTAATTAGGTAATCACTTTATAAGTAGTGTGTTGGGACAGACAATAAATAGATAGATCTGTACGGGTAGCATTGTTTTTCAAGGGAAATAATTCCTTAAAGTTGTAGTAAATTTTAGCGTGGACTGGTAATTTTTATTAAGCATAACAAACCCCTTTCTAACCTGAAAATCGGTTCGATAATAATACGTTTCAAGTGACTTCCCACTTTTTAATTAACTTCAGTGTTTGGCATTTCTTCAAAATGCATGATTAGTAATTGTTTCCTGCATTTCGCAGTTTTGTTCCTTTAGAACGACATAACGTAAGATCCTCACGGATCCTGTTGTTGTTGGTTCCTTCCGAACAGCTGTTTTGGGTTATGCACATTTAGCATCGGGATTACCTTATCACTTAAGGGTGTCATGAATGACAAATACATGGTGGAATTTTATTTCAATTGTGAATGATGCTGTTAATTCGTAGTGAACACCATGCTTTCACATAATATTTCGCAACCTATCCAAAGCAACTTATAGTCAGTTTGGTTCGATTAAGTGTCCATTCGGCGGGTGTTCCGTATCCGTGAAGGGTATTCGACTGGTGGGTAACCTTAATTGAGAGAAAATCAGGCGTTCTACTTGTTGAAAGTCAGATTTTCCACGGATCGTGTGGATTAACTCTCAGTTCTCGTTTGGAATAATAGGTACCCGGTTTTCAGGTCTTCCCTTTTTCAAGTTTTCAGCTTCGCTGTCCACTAACATATTAACTTCTCCGAAGCAACTCTTCGATAGTGTAAGAAACAAATTGACGTTATGTAATGTGACTGTATTTGGAACATTCAAAAATCAATCATTTATATTTTTTTATTTTGCAAGAATGCATATTAAATTAATGATGTTATCGTGCTAATTTCAATTTAATAAAAGTTAGTAAGCACATTTTGCTCCTCATTTCAAGTAGTTAGGCTCTCTTCTGAACCCCATCGTTTGGTTAAGATCGTGACCGAATTTATCCCCGCAACGACCCATGATTTAAGAGTTCTAGATTGTTCTACTCTAGCAGCCGTGGCCGACCAACGATGGAATGGTAAGTTCAAGGGTTCAATATAGTAAGTGAGATTGAATCAAGGTGCCGTAAAGCTAATGCAGTGAGCTCGCAGTTGCGATCAACTGTAATCTGTAAGAAGGAAGTCAGCTCCCAGACGGAACTATCTTTACATCGGTCTGTTTTCAGACCAACTTTGCTTTACGGGAGCGACAGCTGGGTGGACTCAGGATATCTTATTCATAAGTTAGAAGTAACAGACATGAAAGTAGCAAGAATGATTGCTGGCACAAACAGGTGGGAACAATGGCAGGAGGATACTCGGAATGAGGAGATAAAGGCTAATTTAGGAATGAACTCGATGGATGAAGCTGTACGCATAAACCGGCTTCGGTGGTGGGGTCATGTGAGGCGAATGGAGGAGGATAGGTTACCTAGGAGAATAATGGACTCTGCTATGGAGGGTAAGAGAAGTAGAGGTAGACCAAGACGACGATGGTTGACTCGGTTTCTAACGATTTAAAGATAAGAGGTATAGAACTAAATGAGGCCACAACACTAGTTGCAAATCGAGGATTGTGGCGACGTTTAGTAAATTCACAGAGGCTTGCAGACTGAACGCTGAAAGGCATAACAGTCTATAATGATAATGTATGTATGTATGTATGTATGTATGTATGTATGTATGTATGTATGTATGTATGTATGTATGTATGTATAGATAAATACTACACAAATAAAGTTATATACAATTACATTTCCGATCATTTATGTCTTATACATTTTTCATGAATATACATTAATTTCGATTTTTGTTGCTAAGTCCATATCAATGCTGAGTGACGAGAAAATAGATGAACAGAATTTAATGAAAATCGGTATGTAAGGTAGAGGAATAAAGCACTACAGTCTAGGCTATAAATACCTTTATTCATGCTGGATGAATGGTAGTTTAGGGGAAGGCACCTGAAATTTAATTTAATAATAGTGTTATTGTCCGCCTCTGTGGTGTAGTGGTTAGTGTGATTAGCTGCCACACCCAGAGGTCCGAGTTTGATTACCGGCTCTGCCACGAAATTTGAAAAGTGAACGAGGGTGAACGGGGTCTATTCTAGGTTCTCAAAACTGTGAAAGGTGTGGGTGCTACATCAAAGATTTTGTAGGTCCACCTCAGCCGTCTCCCTATCAAATAATCTGATGGAAAGGAATACCTTTTATGGTTTTTTTTTATCCATTTCGTTCCTTTTTCTTGTACCGAGAGGTCTAGTAGAGAGTAACTTCGTTTCTTCGTATGGATGTTGCTGGTGGTAAATATTACAACAATTAGGAGCCATATTGGAGGACAATATCTGAATATTCAATTTCATGTGCCCGTTTGAAGCGATGTGACCCCCTCTATGATCTCTCAACGCTGCTAGTTGTAACAGCGTTTAACTGGAGTGTCGGCACACTACAGGCTATTGTGTCTGTCAACAATACTGGAGCACAATAGTTGGGAAGGGCGCACATTCCTGAGGAAGTCGCGGTACACTTGACACTTGGTGAATGCTACATCCACCTGGGGAGCCATACAGTCTGGCCAGGGTAGCGATCACTTCCTAGGTATCATCTGTATATACGGGATTTGATGTATATCACTGAATGGACTAGTCTAGAATATTATTGTTTAACTGTATCTAGAATTGAATGGCATGCTTTCTCTAAGTGGATGCAGAATTAATTGCCACTAAACAGATACAAATAAACAAGTAAACAGTTATCATAAAATACCAAAGTAGGCTGTCCATAGTGATGCAGTCTGTTAGGCGTTCTTTTTTATTGCCAAGATAGCAGGTTCGACGCTGTCTGAGGTCAGCCCGGTTGGATCCAAGAGTATTAAAACGTAGCAAATCCCTGTTGGTCCGCCTCTGTAGCGTAGTGGTTAGTGTGATTAGCTGCCACCCCCGGAGGTCCGGGTTCGATTACCGGCTCTGCCACGAAAAGTGGTACGAGGGCTGGAACGGGGTCCACTCAGCCTCGGGAGGTCAACTGAGTAGAGGTGGGTTCGATTCCCACCTCAGCCATCCTGGAGGTGGTTTCCCGTGGTTTCCCACTTCTCCTCCGGGCAAATGTCGGGATGGTACCTAACTTAAGACCACGGCCGCTTCCTTCCCTCTTCCTTGTTCATCCCTTCCAATCTTCCCATTCCCCCGCAAGGCCCCTGTTCAGCATAGCAGGTGAGGTCGCCTGGGCGAGGTACTGGTCATCCTCCCCAGTTGTATACCCCGGCCCAGAGTCTGAAGCTCCAGGACACTGCCCTTGAGGCGGTAGAGGTGGGATCCCTCGCTGAGTCCGAGGGAAAAGCCAACCCTGGAGGGTACGCAGATTAAGATATCCCTGTTCTTGGCTTCCGGTACTTTAAAGAACTCCTACGGTCAAGTTTACACGCTAGACACGGGTAGAGGATGTTAGTTTATATTTCACCGGGCGAGTTGGCCGTGCGCGTAGAGGCGCGCGGCTGTGAGCTTGCATCCGGGAGATAGTAGGTTCGAATCCCACTATCGGCAGCCCTGAAGATGGTTTTCCGTGGTTTCCCATTTTCACACCAGGCAAATGCTGGGGCTGTACCTTAATTAAGGCCACGGCCGCTTCCTTCCAACTCCTAGGTCTTTCCTATCCCATCGTCGCCATAAGACCTATCTGTGTCGGTGCGACGTAAAGCCGCTAGCAAAAAAAAAGTTTATATTTCTACTAGATATAAAGAGGGCATAATGTAGAGTATATTACTTAATTCAATAGTACTTTTATAAATTCACACCAGGCGAATGCTGAGGCTGTACCTTAATTAAGGCTACGATCGCTTCCTTTCCACTTTTAGCTCTCTCCTCTTTTTTTGTCGCCATAAGACCTAGGCCTACATGTGTCGGTCCTATGTACTTTCGGTACAGGATAATTATTTTACCTTGCATGCCAGTGCCAACGACCGTAGCCGTATTGAAACACCGGATCCCGTGAGATCTCCGAAGTTAAGCGACATTGGGAGTGGTCAAGATTTGGATGGGTTACCACGCGCTGTTGGTGGGGGTAAGGGAATGGAGGAGCGGAAAGGAACTGAGCACCCCACCGTACGTAAACTCCGACTCCGGCACACATCTGCGGAGGTTCGGACCTGCCTTCGGGCAGAATACACCCTTCCCTTACATGCCAGCGTACATTTTTTAAATTGTACGCTCATATTCTGTAGTGTAAGTTCGTTCTCGCAATTTGTTCATTTAATCAATGATTTGTTCAGTTTATACGATTCTAACAGACAGCAATAATATTATACCACTTTAATTGTCTCAATCGGTGACACGCTGTACTCTCGTAATTAGGTTATATGGTCCATACACCAGTTTGAGTCTGACACTCCTAACGAAAATTCAAACACACTTGTCATACTACTTAACGGTCTAGATTGCAGTCTTAGGAGGAGAGAGATATTATTGTAGTTCGTGGTAAGGTTTTAACACATCCTGATCAAAATCTCTCAGTGATTAGTACATCAGAATTCTAGTTGATGACCTGTGTGACTGTAGACTACTGACGTGAGTGTGCGAGATACTGGTCCATGCTCTGTTCAATGATGGGTCTGAAGTCTATGAAATGGGACTGTCTGGCTGAAAATGGAAGCAACAGACGAATAGACAATATTGCCATCAATCTTTGGAAAAAATTAGGAGAAATTCATCCAACACTTAGGTTCGAGACGCAAGGCTCTCAACCGGAAGATATTGACAAAGAAACTATGATGATTTAAGAGTCAATTTCTTCTTTTCCTCAGTCGCATAACTCATGTATGAGTATCGTAATCTCATGCTTACTTCACTGTTTGACGGTATCCACCAGCAGTCGCCATTGGCTCCGGTCTTCCTCTTTCCGACTTATAATCATTATAAAATATCAAAGCCATTTCTTGACAGTACTGATGTAGTTATTTTATTATTATTGGTTATATACAGTCGTATCAGCACACACTTTATTAAAACATAACCGGTTTTCGGACACTAAGGTCCATCATCAGTGTTAAAATTTAAATTTAATTTCACATAAGTGTGTCGTCAAAATGAGTTAAAATGAGTTTAAATTGTAGCCCTGTTGACATGAACATAGGAAAGACTGGCTTTTCGTCGTGCTCAGGCTGTTAGTCGAGTACTAACAAACCAGTTATGTTTTCATAAAGTGTGTGCTGATACGGCTGTATATAATCTTTTCGACTTGTCACTCGAAGATGTGCGTGAGTTGCGTCCTTGATCTGGTCTACCCCTCTTCCACGCGGGCTGATAACGTTTGCTTTTCTTTGAACAACTAGTTTTTAAAGACTATTTTCTCTCCTTAATACATGTCCAAAGAACTGCAAGATTCTCCACCTAAGGGTGCGCATATAGTGGAGCGGAAAGGAGCGAGGAGAGCGGAGAGAAGAGTGGAGAGGAATCAAAATACTGTAACAGCATGATTGTGTAGAATTATAGTGGAGAGGAGAGCTGCGAGAAAGGAGGTGTATAACAGCGGTGCAGAACGAGCCAAAATTATTTGTTTCACATAGCTGTCGGGTAAGTTCGGAAACCCTCGGTCGTTTTCGTTTTCGGTGGATAGGCGGTTTCCTTACTCAGAGTGTAGCTTTGTGTATAATGTAGACCACGTGTGTTTGCTCACTTTTTAAACATATCTTTTTCATTTGAGCAATAAATAAGTGCCATTTTTATACGTCGGCCATTATGAGACCAAAGGGACAAGGAACACCACAACAGATACATTTTGGACAAGCTTTGGGACCAGGTGGAATCTGAGTTGCAGAGTACAAGTATCTCTGACTGACAAGCTGCAGGATATAATCGAGTATTGGAAACGACATCCTAAAATACTGCCGAAATTTATCTGGATGAAAACGCAACTTCTAATATAAACGACAAAATCCCTATTTTCTGGCGTCTCAATTGAAGGCGATATTTCGGTATACTGTAGAAACGTATGTATTTTCTAAACTTTCTCTTAAGTAGTAGTTATAGTACTCATTATTCATATATTTTAATGTTTACTGCGTACGATTTGTATTATATAGATGATATGATTTTTGTAAGTGTGATTACTTTTGTTAATACTATTACTGTTATTATTGTTAATATTATCATATTATTGTCATCAGTAGTTATTGTTAAGTGTTCAAGGTTAAGACTGGTTAAGAGTAAGAAAGGAAGTACATCCCTAACTTTGCCAGGATAAATAAAACTTATTATTATTATTATTATTATTATTATTATTATTATTATTATTATTATTATTATTATTATTATTAATAGGATGAACATTCCATCACCTTGGATTTCTGGCTGAATATATATTAATATTTAGCCGCACTACTACTTTCAGGACTTGTTCATTTACGATTCCTCGACAGAGACATCTTGACAACACACTGTAGGAGCTGCGATTCGATTCAGTAAACTCTGTCAATGACGTTGGACAGTCCCTTCTCAACTGTGCAGAACGCCGCGCTACTATAAACACTAACCATTCTCCGCTGTCCTCTCCACTCCCCTCTTCGCACTCCTCGCCGCTCCACTATAAACGCAGACTAACAAGAGTGGAAAGTCGACTCGGGATACCAAGCTCTTCGATTATGGAGGAGTTAGATCTTTTCTCCGTCCAAGGTATTCGTAGCATCCTCCGCCAGCACCACATTTGAAATGCATCGATGCGCTTTTTGTCCTTGGCCTTCACTGCTCATGATGTCCGGCTCCATGGCTAAATGGTTAGCGTGCTGGCCTTTGGTCACAGGGGTCCCGGTCGGGAATTTTAACCATAATTGGTTAATTTCGCTGGCACGGGAGCTGGATGTATGTGTCATCCTCATCACGACGCGCAGGTCGCCATTGGGTGTCAAATCAACAGACCTGCATCTGGCGAGCCGAACTTGTCCTCGGACACTCCCGGCACTAAAAGCCATACGCCATTCCATTTTTTTTTTTACTGACCATAGAAGAAGACTGAAAATAATGAGACACGAAGCAGACGTTCCGTTTGTTTTTACTAATTGCTCCGTCATGCCACATCGTTCGGAGGAGCAACTTCTCCAAGAGCAACGCTTCTTCTGATCTCTTTCTCGCAATTGCCAGTGTTGCTCAGCAACTATCACTAAATTGGAGCTTCTGCTCTCTATCAACAACCATCACCTTGGTTTTGCTGCGATTTACTTCCAGTCCAAGCTGAAGACTTTTACGTTCCACCCGCTGCAACAATTCATCATGTCCATCTTCAGTGCCTACCAATAGAATAATATCATAAGCAAAGCGCGGATTCTGTAACATCCTTCCTCCAACTGACACTTCACCGTGCTAGCTGTCCAGAGCCCTTAGCATGATGTATTCCCCGGAAATGTTGAACAACAGAGGTGGTGGGGGGAGAGGGTGATGCAACCTTATCTCACTCCTTTTGGCCTGTGGTAAGCCACAGTCCAGCTTAAGTTGAGTGGTGAAAAATGAAATGTCGTATGGCTTTTAGTGCCGGGATATCCCAGGATGGGTTCGGCTCGCCAGGTGCAGGTCTTTCTATTTGACGCCCGTAGGCGACCTACGCGTCGTGATGAGCATGAAATGATGAATACAACACATACACCCAGTCCCCGTGCCATTGGAATTAACCAATTAAGGTTAAAATCCCCAATCCGGCCGAGAATCGAACCCGGGACCCTCTGAACCGAAGGCCAGTACGCTGACCGTTCAGCCAACGAGTCGGACAACTTGAGTGGTGTTGTTTTAATATAAGCTTTTTATTAAAACAGTAAGATGAGAAGGAACCCCCATTTCATGCAATACTTCCCAAAGCTTGCACCAACGAACACAGTCAAATGCTTTCTTGTAATGTAAACAGTAAATCAACATTAGTGTGTTGAATTCATACACGTCTTCAATGTGTTGTCGGATGTTAAGTATCTGCTCCTTGTGCCTCAAACCAAACCAGACCCCATGGCGCAACAGCCCCGAAGGGCCTTGGCGTACCAAGCGACCGCTGCTCAGCCCGGAGGCCAGCAGATTACGAGGTGTCGTGTGGTCAGCACGACGAGTCCTCTCGGCCGTTATTCTTGGCTTTCTTGACCGGGATCGTCATCCCAACGTCAGAGAGCTCCTCAGTTGTAATCACGTAGGCTGATTGGACGTCGAACTAACCCTCAGATCCAGGTAAAAATCCCTGACCTGAACGGGAATCGAAACCGGAGTCATGCGAGACCAAAGCGATAGTCCGATAGTTACTGCAGTCCAGTGTGGATCCCTTTTTGTGTAAGGGTACGAATATGGAATTAATCCAGTCTCGAGGCCATAATCCCGTATTCCAAACTTTACCGCAGACTAAACAGAGTAAACAATACCCTCTTCACACATACTTTTCATCATCTCGCCAGATATATTATCACTGCCAACAGCTTTTTGATTCATTAGGTGTTGAATTGCCTGTTCTACTTCACTTTCAGGGATTGGAGGCAACTAGGAAAGTGTCCTTAACTGGGGTGGTTCTTATTATGAAGTACTGAAATATCTCAACGGAGACGTACTGAAATAACGTTGAGACTTAATGAAGTACAAAAGCGCATACTGGAACGCATTCTGCGAGCACGCTCCCGCATTCGAGCGTGAGAGACCCCTATAGTGAACTGAAGAAAAAATTAGCTCCTCGATATCATTTTTTGATACTGACGTCTTTGCCTACACCCATGGGAAAGTAATTTTTGTTTCGCAACAAACTTTTTTTGAGTGACAGTAAGAACATGCAGCTATCAGTTGCTGCTTCAGATCTTGGCCTAACTGCAGTTCTACTTTAGCTGAAAGCTTGAGTAACCTAACATAGAAAGTTCCCTAATGTGGGGTAGTGGGGTCAAATTATGGGGTACCTCATATTACGAAACTCGCGTTGTTTCTCTTGGTATGAATGTTATTAGAATTATTGCAGTTTATTCTTTCTTTTTTCTTTCTTAGTCTGTTTACCCTCCAGGGTTGTTTTTTCCCTCGGACTCAGCGAGGGATCCTACCTCTACCGCCTCAAGGGCAGTGTCCTGGAGCGTGAGACATTTGGTTGGGGATACAACTGGGGTGGATGACCAGTACCTCGCCCAGGCGGCCTCACCTGCTATGCTGAACAGGGGCCTTGCGGGGGAATGGGAAGATTGGAAGGGATAGACAAGGAAGAGGGAAGGAAGCGGCCGTGGCCTTAAGTTAGGTACCATCCCGGCATTTGCCTGGAGGAGAAGTGGGAAACCGCGGAAAACCACTTCCAGGATGCCTGAGGTGGGAATCGAACCCACCTCTACTCAGTTGACCTCCCGAGGCTGAGTGGACTCCGTTCCAGCCCTCGTACCACTTTACAAATTTCGTGGCAGAGCCGGGAATCGAACCCGGGCCTCCGGGGGTGGCAGCTAATCACACTAACCACTACACCACAGAGGCGGACGCCGTTTATTCAATGTGCAAAACTACTGACTACTAGCAGAATAATAATAATAATAATAATAATAATAATAATAATAATAATAATAATAATAATAATAATTCAATATTTTTTATATTTAAATACCAACGATGAATGAGCAGCCGAGCACATTGGGAGTCACAAGTTCCTCCAGAGCTGGAACATCTTGCGATATTACAAGTTTACCGTACAAAGGTCAGCTCATGGTGCAGAAATCAAAAAATGCCACTACCGCCTCAGAGAAAAGAGTGAGTGGGGAAACGAAATTGAAGATAATGAAGATGCGGAGTGTCTCTATTGTACAGACCTTTCCTCGGATGACCTACAGGAAGAAACCTAGATATGGTGTAGGTAATATTTGAAGTGAGCACACACTGATTGTGCAAGTGATGCTTTGGCCAGATTCCTCTGCAAATTGTGTGCGGGGAAAGAAAACATGGTCGAAAGCAAATGAGAATGCTCAAACACTAACAGTAAGCAAATGTCGTGTATTGAACCCAGAACGTTGAGTCTGTGCACCCATCCATCCTGTTGAATATATGTATTATTGTGTGTAATTGTCTGCAGTAGTATTTATGTATTTACCTTAGAAATCCAATCCCATATTAGGAACATCCATCATCCCATATTAAGCACCACTCCATATTAGGAATCCAAATTCAATAATTTTAAAAATTGAGTTATAATTAGCCGCCTCTGTGGTGTAGTGGTTAGTGTGATTAGTTGCGACCCCCGGAGGTCCGGGTTCGATTACCGGCTCTGCCACGAAAATTTGAAAAGTGGTACGAAGGCTGGAACAGGATCCACTTAGCCTCAGGAGGCCAACTAAGTAGAGGTGGGTTCGATTCCCACCTCAGCCATCCTGGAAGTGGTTTTCCGTGGTTTCCCACTTCTCCTCCAGGCAAATGCTGGGATAGAACCTAACTTAAGGCCACGGCCGCTTCCTTCCCTCTTCCTTGTCTATCCCTTCCAATCTTCCCATCCTCTCGCAAGGCCCCTGTTCAGCATAGGAGGCGAGGCCGCCTGGGCGAGGTACTGGTCAACCTCCCCAGTTGTATCCTCCGACCCAGAGTCTGAAGCTCCAGGACACTGCCCTTGAGACGGTAGAGTTGGAATCCCTCGCTGAATCCCAGTGAAAAAACCGACCCTGGAGGGTGAACAGATAAAGAAGAAGAAGAAGGAGAGTTAAAATTAGAAATGTGTATTTTATGAATATGAATTGCACTCTGCAATGTAGAGAAATAGTCGCAGAACAAATCTGTACTATTCATAGACACGAATTTATGATAATCTAGGAAATATTCAATAAACAAAAAGTTACCCCGTACTAGGCTACTTTCCTCTTCCATATTTTAAAATCAAAGTTATTAAGGTGAGTAGTCTACTTTTCGGATCTACGGGAACCTTGAATATTTTAGTTTCTTGTTAACCAGATAATTTCTATAGATTATAAAAGCACATTCAACAAAATGCTTCGACTGCATATTATAAAATAATCTCTAGGTAGCTATAACTTACTCAACAATCATTTGTACGAATTGCATGATAATCATGAACCTTTTCATTAGTATTAGTACAAACTTCAGTATTACTTCGTACAACAATCTTTTTAGTTAGACCATTCTGTGTCATTTTTACAAACCCTAATGAGTCGGATTGTCTGTCTGTTAGGTCATCAACCCAGAGGCTGGTTGGATCCTCAAATAGCACCACCAAAAGTTATGCGGTTATAAGGAAACCGCAAAAACCAATGGCAGCACCAAAATGAGGCGTACTAGGCAAGACGAGGAGTGAGGTAGTTTGCCATTGCTTTCCTCACTGAGTCAGAAAGTGCTATTGCAGCACGACTGACCCTATGAGCAACACCTTTCATAACACTCAGATGCACTAGTCGTGCTCTGAATGTCATTACTCAGCACCACCCATACCCCAGCAGCTTTATATTGTCACAGCCATGGATGAGACTGGGACTTCGGTGGAAGCTACACTTTACTGTGGCCTGTGCTAAGAGATGGATACAAAAGTACTGTATCCATCAAGAAATTGCAGCAGGCAATGAGTCGAATTATAGAAGATAAAGTAAAATAAAGTGTTAAGCACCATTCCGGAATTTGTATGCAGATGAAGTGGTATACAATGAAAAAACATTTGTAGGATGCCAATGTGTAGAATACTGACCTTTTCCCTTCCCAGCCCGAGGATGACTGCAACGTGTTTCACTTAATGCAGTCAGTCTAAACTATTATCTAGAAGTACAGTAAGTGACCGTAGTTCTTAGGAAATACTTTTCTATCATCTGCCTGGAGTTGAAATGAGAAATCGACGTTTACATATTTAATATATCAGCTGTAATTTGAACCCAACTGCAATAATTTTAAAAATTGAATTATAATTAGCCGCCTCTGTGGTGTAGTGGTTAGGATGATTAGTTGCGACCCCCGGATATGGATAATAGTTACGTGATCAACGTCATAAGAGCACCAGCTCATGAAGTAGTGTAACGTTCCAGACGTTACAGTGTAATTATGTTAATTTTATTATGTGTAATTAATTCAGGAATTTAACGTCATGATATTTATTTTGGTATGTAATTGTATTATAATTCATGTTTGATCATTTGCTCACTATCATTTCATTACTTTGTAACTACGACTTGTAAACGAGGGCTGAATATCCTAATATTCACTTAGATTCTTGCGACATTCGTTTAAAATTAACTTGCAGTAGATTTCCTCTATCTTGCCACATCACCGAGGAAGAAGGAAGGACAAATTTAGACACCAAGTTCTGGGAAAAGCGAGCACGTGTTCAAGCGTTCTAACGTAAGCCACCGTATTTCGACCAGAATTATTCAAACTGATCACCGCCTATATTTTCAAAGGAGCGTCATGTTGCCATGGATACTGAGTGAAAGGACTAATAGAAGAACAGTTGATATAAGGGTTAAGACCCGTCAACTCTAATATCTGGAGTGGGGAGAGACGTGTCATCTGATTGGACCACGTGTAGCGACCTGTAATTAGCGCCAGAGAAGGTTATAAAAGGGCGTGTTGGAGCTCTTGGCTTCATCTTCTACGTAATTCTTATTGAGTTTCTACTTGATTCTTCTACTTGATTCTTCGGATTCTTCGTTTGATTCTGCATTCGTATTCTACATTAATTACTTCATTTACCACGACGTGGTACTTAGAAATTCTGAATGAGGGGTGTATAGCCACTCTCATCAGGAAGTACGTACAGCTCGGCTACAAGACCGGTTTGAACCAGTCTAAGTCAATAGGTAGTATTAATCTAGATAGAAATGAAACTTCAGAGCACATTTTCAGTAAAGTTGGAAGGATTCTTAATTGAGTATCCTCTCCATAAAACCCAAGGTGGTTTTTCTAACTATGACTTAGGGCTTATCTCCAATATATGGGATAGAGCATAATAGGGAGTGTTAGTTTTGAAGTCATCTTCCAATTAGTGGGAGGTGCAATTTGCAAGGTAGGAATGGTACTTAGCTGCAGATGAAGAGATCTCCAAGACGACCGGTGATGTTCCAGCTACAAGGATGGAAGCTTTCCAAGGACCAGCAGAACAAGACTACATAGTGAGCAAGCGAGTTAAAGATATTGCAAGTTTTCGCGAAGTAGAGTCATTCAATTTTTTGTTAAATTCATTTTCTATTTTAAATTCAGTTCTCGTTAAACCGTCGTCATTTATATTCAATATAATAAATAGTATTTTTCTAGTTCACTTTAATCAATCTGCCTTAATTAGCCTTTTGATTTCTAATTCTCCTGCTTATTGATTAGTGCACTATCACCCCACCCCTGTGATAAGAGTCCGTCCAAGCTTGATTATAAATTTTTATCTTTAAGTCCTCAACTTAAAGATTGGCGCCCTTAGCTTGAATGGTTGCATTTCTCGTTCGATGATTGTTCTCCGAGAGGGGAAGTCACATAAATGCCGCTCCAACGTGTGGCGAGAAAATCATTAAGTACGGAGCAGTTAATGACAGTAACGATATCAGAATTCGTATTATGGGCAAAATTTGGATATCCACGTTGCATTAGGAGTGTTTGATTGTGGGAAGGGTCATGGCTGATCAGACGAAAGAGGAGAGGATGTTGCGCAGTGGACGGGCGATAAAAGGCAATAATGTATTGAGTTCAGAGGAAGAGTTGTGTAGTCTAGTAGAGGAAATTGAAGATAGAAGTGTAAGTAGTATGGAGAGTGAAGGCAAGCAGAAAGAAGTCAGTATGGAGTCAGATGATAGTAGGATGGGGGGCGAAGCGGAAGTAAACACTAACAATGAAAGTAATAATAATGATCAGTTAATGGGAATGATGCAGTTAATGTTAAGTAAGATAGAGGACAGTAAAACTGAAATAAAAAGTGAATTGGAACAAATTAAAACAGATGTAGAACAAACTAAATCTGAGCTTAAAGGTGAATTAGAACAAACTAAATCTGAACTGAAAGAACAGTTAGAACAAACTAAAGCTGAATTAAGCAGGGAGATGAGGGAAAATAAGAAGGAAGCGAATCGGAGAATGGACGAACACAGTAGGCAGTTACGCGATCTGGTGGTAAAAAATGAACATGTTTAATAAGCGATTAGACGACCAGAAAAATGAATATGTACGGCAAGGGAAAGAGGTAGAAGAAAAGTTTGCGGAGCAGAGAAGTGAATTCCTGGAATGAATGGGGAAGGAAAACAACTCTACTAGGGAGGAAGTAATGAGGCAGGTCACTAGTATTGATAAGAGAGTTGAGACTCAAAGAGGGGAAATGCGGATATTCAAAGACCACGTCCAACAAGAGATTGACACGGTAAAGCTTAGAATAGAAGATGAGACCCGGGCAAGTGAAGAAAGGTTTGCGATAGCTCAAGAGAATAAGATTGAAATTAGGACATTGAAAGAGAAGCAGGTTAATTTGGAGAGAGAAATTGATAGGAGAGACAGAGATGTAGAATGCCGGATGGAGAAAGCAGAAAATAAGTTAAAACAGGTGGCAAAGGATAAACAGGTTTTCACGGGAAGGCAATGTCTAGGAAATAGCTACATTAGGGAAATTGAACTACCTAAATTTAATGGGAAACAAACGAACCCGCTAGATTTCCTTAAGATGATAGAAAACGATTTGAAAAGCGTCTAGAGGAAGGGTCTATGGACTGGGAAGACGTTATGGAAAATATTGACCATGCTTTTGTAGGAGAAACTCGGTCTTGGTTCATGGTATATAGGCAGACGATGACGAACCTGAAAGAATTCAGAAATAAGTTTAGAGAGAAATTCTGGAATGAAGCGATACAAGCTCGGGAGAGAGAAAGGGTGGTATTTGGGAGGTACAAACAGCATGAAGGAGTTACTATGACAGAGTACTTCCTGGCACATGTCATGATTTGTCAGAACTTAGATGGTATAACCGAGGGGTCTGATGTAGTAAGACTACTTTTGAGACATTTTCCGGACAGGGTGAGAGAAGCGGCCTGCATGCAAAAAGTTGGAACTATTCAGGAGATGGAGAACCTACTAGGCAGTTTTGATGCGTTAGGTAACCTTAGGAGTAGAACGGAGAATATTCAGAACTTTAGTCATCATAACGGAATGAGACATAACGGTAGAACACAGAATCACGAAGCTCGCAATCAGTTCAGACCTCAGCAGAACAGCAGGAGCGGAGCACCTGAATATAGGACAGGAAATTCCCAACGGAGGCCAGAGCAATGTACTAATGAGTCCAACGTCAATACACAAAGGGAACCTTTGAACTAACTAGAGGCTGTAATGTTAGGTCAGAATTCCAGCCTAGTACGAAGGTAGCGAAGTGTCTTGCCATGAAAGTGTTACCATATGACCTAGATGTTAGAGACGATTTGTTGTATGAACCCGAGCAGAATAATGGAGATTCAAGTAATAAAGTAGTCAATCCCGTTGTTAAATTGAAAGTCTGGGGGGCGTGGGTTAAAGTTTTGATTGATTCTGGTAGCCAAATATCATGTATTAGTTCTCAGTGGTATGAGTCATTAGTGAAACAGGGTATTCAGTTGGAGGAAATGCCTGTTAAGTCTACTTTCATCATTACGGCTGTTGGAAAGAGGTCTAAGCAAATTTGTAAACAAGTAGCTGTCCCGATCTGCATTAATAATTCTATTAGCGTTCAGATATGTTTGGTAATTCCGCATTTAATATTTGATCTTATCTTGGGATCTGACTGGTTAACGTTAAAATTGGCTCAGTTAAATTACAATGATCTAGTGCTAAATTTGAGGTGGAATAATGAGGATATCAAGGTCAAGTTTGAGGAGGAAATTCAGAGGAAAACGGAAGTTAGTACAGTGTGGAAAATGAGAGAGGTTTCTAAAGTTAATGAAGAGGCTAGTGAGGGCCTGAAGTTGTGCCAGTTGTGGATTAATGAGGATAAAATATGTGGCTTGAAAGAAGCCGTAAGTAGAAATCAGTTGAATGAAATCCAGAAGGACAAGTTATATGAAGTGTTATGTGAACACGTGGAGATTTTCTCCGAGAAACCTGGTGTTACCCATCTGTATGAACATTCTTTTTCTGTGCTGGATAAGACTCCATTCAGCGGACCGCGGTATCCGATACCACACAAATATGCCAAAGCCGTAGAGGATCAAATTCAAGCTATGTTAGCAGACGATGTGATTGAATTATCAAACAGTCAATACGTTAATCCCTTAATTGTCGTGCCTAAGTCTGATGGATCAATACGTTTGTGTATTGAATGCGAGAGCGTAGTGAGAGTGTTAGGCTTGCCTGAGGAACCACCTCGTAATGCTGAATTTTACGTCCGACTGGCACGGGAGAACCTGATTAAATCTGGAGATAAACGTAAAAGGCAGCAGAAACGTAAGGTACTGGATAACTTTGAGGTAGGTGATATGGTTTTGGTGAGAGTTCCAACGTTGTCAAATAGTGAGGATAAGGTAACAAATAATTTTTCTTTTATATCAAGGCCCTTATAAAGTACATAGAAAACTAGGACCCTGTGCTTACAAGTTAGCGGATGGCGAGAGCGTAATGAATGGTTCATATAACATTAGTAGTTTACGGAGATACCTGTCGTGTGAGGTGGCTGAACCGGATGGTGAGATATAGGTCAGTAACTCGGGGAAGTTGCTACTTGTTATGTCAGACTACGAGCGGAATGAGTTTACGTCTCAATTGTGGTGGTATTTCCTAGTTGTGTTTGTAAACAAGGGAGGTGTTTGTGTGGCGGTAGATTTACGCTCGTTCATTGACGATAGATCATCTGTTTTCCGTATGTGAGGCCATGAAATTTTATATATTTGTTTTCTGAGATGTTACAGAAGGCTAATTA
Source organism: Anabrus simplex (assembly GCF_040414725.1). NCBI lineage: Eukaryota > Metazoa > Arthropoda > Insecta > Orthoptera > Tettigoniidae > Anabrus > Anabrus simplex. The sequence continues at coordinate 325,646,835 of NC_090267.1, read as the reverse complement.
AAGCTGACGACGGCAAATAATTAATTTTCCCGTATGTGCATTTCTAACTTGCAATAATTTTACCGTGAGCTTAAATCACGTGGGTATTCGTGTGAAGTGTATTGCATCCTGCTTCAAGATAAGGTTGAAACATTCGAAAGAGTGATAAAAGTGTAAATTGTTTGTATCATTTGTTTTCCATGGTTCTAATGTAAAAGATTGGAAGAGAACGTGTTACTGCTATCTAGCAAAGAATGTCGGAGAGATGGGGAGTAAAAGGACAAATAGACACTCGGCAGAGTCTGTAATCTGAATTGTATATATATTATGTTATATTCTCTAGGATAATCTTGTTTTTTACAAAAATGGAAAGTTGCTTGTGTTGGGCATAATTTAGTATCTAAACCTCAAGATGAACTGAAATAACAGACATTCGCAATGGTAAGCAGTCTAAGAGAGATATGGAAACAGTGAGATATAATTAATTGTATGAAAATAATGTCGCTCGTTATGGGCAGGTAATAGAGGTATTTCAAGTCAATGTGGGAGTAAGTGTGTGAGTTCTCAACTCATGTGATATTTGTTAAGAACTCATGGGGGCGTATGTAACGTTCCAGACGTTACAGTGTAATTATGTTAATTTTATTATGTGTAATTAATTCAGGAATTTAACGTCATGATATTTATTTTGGTATGTAATTGTATTATAATTCATGTTTGATCATTTGCTCACTATCATTTCATTACTTTGTAACTACGACTTGTAAACGAGGGCTGAATATCCTAATATTCACTTAGATTCTTGCGACATTCGTTTAAAATTAACTTGCAGTAGATTTCCTCTATCTTGCCACATCACCGAGGAAGAAGGAAGGACAAATTTAGACACCAAGTTCTGGGAAAAGCGAGCACGTGTTCAAGCGTTCTAACGTAAGCTACCGTATTTCGACCAGAATTATTCAAACTGATCACCGCCTATATTTTCAAAGGAGCGTCATGTTGCCATGGATACTGAGTGAAAGGACTAATAGAAGAACAGTTGATATAAGGGTTAAGACCCGTCAACTCTAATATCTGGAGTGGGGAGAGACGTGTCATCTGATTGGACCACGTGTAGCGACCTGTAATTAGCGCCAGAGAAGGTTATAAAAGGGCGTGTTGGAGCTCTTGGCTTCATCTTCTACGTGATTCTTATTGAGTTTCTACTTGATTCTTCTACTTGATTCTTCGGATTCTTCGTTTGATTCTGCATTCGTATTCTACATTAATTACTTCATTTACCACGACGTGGTACTTAGAAATTCTGAATGAGGGGTGTATAGCCACTCTCATCAGGAAGTACGTACAGCTCGGCTACAAGACCGGTTTGAACCAGTCTAAGTCAATAGGTAGTATTAATCTAGATAGAAATGAAACTTCAGAGCACATTTTCAGTAAAGTTGGAAGGATTCTTAATTGAGTATCCTCTCCATAAAACCCAAGGTTGTTCTTCTAACTATGACTTAGGGCTTATCTCCAATATATGGGATAGAGCATAATAGGGAGTGTTAGTTTTGAAGTCATCTTCCAATTAGTGGGAGGTGCAATTTGCAAGGTAGGAATGGTACTTAGCTGCAGATGAAGAGATCTCAAAGACGACCGGTGATGTTCCAGCTACAAGGATGGAAGCTTTCCAAGGACCAGCAGAACAAGACTACATGGTGAGCAAGCGAGTTAAAGATATTGCAAGTTTTCGCGAAGTAGAGTCATTCAGTTTTTTGTTAAATTCATTTTCTATTTTAAATTCAGTTCTCGTTAAACCGTCGTCATTTATATTCAATATAATAAATAGTATTTTTCTAGTTCACTTTAATCAATCTGCCTTAATTAGCCTTTTGATTTCTAATTCTCCTGCTTATTGATTAGTGCACTATCACCCCACCCCTGTGATAAGAGTCCGTCCAAGCTTGATTATAAATTTTTATCTTTAAGTCCTCAACTTAAAGATTGGCGCCCTTAGCTTGAATGGTTACATTTCTCGTTCGATGATTGTTCTCCGAGAGGGGAAGTCACAGTAGTTAAAATTCTTCTCCTGTATTGTTTTCATGGCATGGCTACTGTAGCTCTCCTCCCTTTTATTCCGTTTTATACTTGTAATTATATTTGCGTAACACTTTTACAAACAGAAAGGAGAAATACAAATGAAGAAAGAAACGAGGAAATAACACTCACAAAAGATCTGCTACTCCCCCTCGTCCTTGCTTCCTAGTCCTTTTCGAGAGCTGTTATTGAGCAGGGTTACTTTGTATGTTTTGCTACTTCTGTGGAGTGTCCCCTCAAGGCTGCCTCACACCTGAACAGCAGGAGTGGCCGATCATAAATCTGAGAGAGAATTCAAGAGCTGTCGCCTGCCGAACATTATATAGGACTTCAGACGGGGGAAGGAACATATATTGCTCTTTCTCTTGGGAGTCCAACACATGTAACTGCTGTAATACGCGTTACGTAGCATGGTGGCAACCATCAACAAACATAGCTTTGCGAATGAAAGAAAGCTTGAGAACTGTCTTTAGTTTTCTGTTATATGATATTTTGTTTTGATACGGGAAAATATACTGCAATGATAATATCGTACTTAATAATAATAATAATAATAATAATAATAATAATAATAATAATAATAATAATAATAGTAATAATAATAATAATAATAAATGAAAGTGAAAAGAAACAATTGGCTGTTCGAAGTGCGAAAATATCTTCAGGAAATAGGCAACACAGACGACATTGTGTAAGACAGATTTAAGTTCAGAAAATTAGCGCCGGGCTAAATGGCTCAGACGGTTGAGGCGCTGGCCTTCTGACCCCAACTTGGCAGGTTCGATCCTGGCTGAGTCCGATGGTATTTGAAGGTGCTCAAATACGACAGCCTCGTGTCTGTAGATTTACTAGCACGTAAAAGAACTCCTGCGGGACTAAATTCTGGCACCTCGGCGTCTCCGAAAACCGTAAAAGTAGTTAATGAGACGTAAAGCAAATAACAATTATTATTATTATTATTATTATTATTATTATTATTATTATTATTATTATTATTATTATTATTATTATTATTAGAAAATTAGTCAACAATCACCGCTTTACACACCATCCAAGCACTATCATCAACAAAACCTGGTCGGAAGATCGGAAAAACTGGCTTTTAGTGCCGGGAGTGTCCGAGGACTAGTTCGGCTCGCTAGATGCAGGTCTTTTGATTTGACACCCGTAGGCGACGTGCGCGTCGTGATGGGGATGAAATGATGATGAAGACGACACATACACTCAGCAGCCGTGCCAGCTGATTTAACCAATTATGGTTAAAATTCCCGACCCTGCCGGGAATCGAACCCGGGACCCTTGTGACCAAAGGCCAGAACTCTAACCACTTTACCATGTATTCCTAAATAATAATAATAATAATAATAATAATAATAATAATAATAATAATAATAATAATAATGTCGTATGGCCTCCGGAGAGCCCTGATGCACTTCTTTCGACTTTATGCCCAGGGGCGTGCCTGTGAGGTTGGAGTCCTACCTCGAATGAAATCTAATGCTGAAGACAACACACAAACACCCACTCCTCGAGCCTGAGGAAGTAACCAGTGAAGGTTAAAATCCATGGTCCAGCCAGGAATCGAATGCAGGACTCCTTCTACCAAAGGACAGCGTAGTAACCAGTTATCCATTGAGCTGGACATACACTTCGCAGTAGAACATGCCTATAAAATTTGCGTGAGATTCTCTTAGACATATACAATGAAACGCCAGGAAGAAAGGAAAACCTGTCAGTCTAACCTATGACCAAGAATATGGTGAAGTACAAGAGAGAGTCAAGCCTTAACTTCGCAACTTATAAAGGCATATAAATAAATAAATAAATAAATAAATAAATAAATAAATAAATAAATAAATAAATAAATAAATAATAAAGAACTTCGCCTGCTTCTGTGGTATTGTGGTTAGCGTAATTAGCTGCCACTCCCGGAGGCCCGGGTTCGATTCCCGGCTCTGCCATTAAATTTGAAAAGTGGTACGAGGGCTGGAACGGAGTCCACTCAGCCTCTGGAGGTCAACTGAGTAGAGGTGGGTTCGATTCCCACCTCAGCCATCCTCGAAGTGGTTTTCCGTGGTTTCCCACTTCTCCTCCAGGCAAATGCCACGATGGTACCTAACTTAAGGCCACGGCCGCTTCCTTCCCTCTTCCTTCTCTATCCCTTCCAATCTTCCCATCCCCCACTAGGCCCCTCTTCAGCATAGCAGGTGAGGCCGCCTGGATGATATACTGGTCCTCCTCCCCAGTTGTATACCCAAACCAAAGTCTCCAACTCAAGGACACTGTCCTTGAGGCGGTAGAGGTGGAATCCCTCGCTGAGTCCGAAGGAAAAACCAATCCTGGAGGGTAAACAGAACTTCAAGGTAGAATGTCTTAGAAAGAGAAGCAATCAAATTGAGAATCCGAAAGATGAAACTGGCGTACTAATTGACAAAGGATGCGTACCACAAGAAGTCGATTACCTTGGGATGAAACTAAGGCAGTATAACACAGTGATCAAGCCCAATGGATTGTATGTCACTGAAACATTGCAGAGGATTGCCAGAGCAACAACGGAAGAAGCAAAGGATATTCGAGGGCCTAGATATGTTGATAGACAACGAAGACTGAGGTAAAACGGTATGGTGTACAAAGAAGCAGAAGGGATTGTGGATTCGGTGAAGAAAAGACGAGTTCAGTTTTATAGACATCTTCACACGATGTACCAAGAAAGGCTTACTCATCCTTTGAAGAGAAAACGTTGTCCCAGAGTAGCTAAGCGAAATTCATGGTATTTTAAAAAATTCTGCTTTACGTCGCACTGGCACAGATGGATCTTATGGCGACAATGGGATAGGAAATTGCTAGAAATGGGCAGGAAGCGGCTGTGGTCTTAATGAAGGTACAGCCCCATCATTTTCCTGGTGTAAAAATGGGAAACCACGGAAAACCATCTTCAGCACTGCCGACAGTGAGGTTCGAAACCACTATCACTCAGATGCAAGCCCACAGTTGCGAGCCCCTAACCACACGGCGAAATTGCCCGGTAGAAATCCATGGAAATATGGAGTGAATGGTCAGAAAGGCAGATATCCATGAAAAAATCATTTCGGATCAAGGATATGGGCCTTCAAGGGTTTCCGAGAGAGAATGGGAAGGAATACTTCAAGGATGTAGCCTATTTTAGGAAGAACGAAGACAGCCACAAAATGAAACAATACTCATAGTCAATGCAGGAAGGAGTTGAATGTAACTCCAATAGACTGTGTGGTGTTTACTCCGGTTAACGTTACACTAATGTCCGTTATCTGCGAGGCTCAGAGAGGAAAATTCTAGAAATGAGAATGTAGCCACCGTGGCCTTAATTAATTAAATAGGAAACCACAGAAAACCACCTTCACTGTTGCCCACCATCGCACGGAAGCAATCCGTCAGACGATGAATCGACCAGGAGAGTTCAGATCGAAAAAAAACTCACTAACACAAATAAGTGTGGGCAAAGTTAGGCACAAGTAAGGTCATTGCAGTCGCCAGTCTGAGCTATCACCTAGTTGAGAGCCCTTGGCGTGTACTGTACTGCAGTTTATGTAAGGTATCACTTGGTGTCTCTGCTTAACTTTGTATAATGAGAAAACTACGGGTCTACTTTCAACTATTTAATTTTGTCCTATAAGCCTACTCTGCTGCAACTTGTGTGCGCATTCGAGACCAGAAACGTCAAATTTTCCTTAGCTTTTTTATAACATTATTTGCGAACTCACTCCAAAAATGTTCAATCCCCTTGTGAAATAATGACATCTTGTAATATATAATACATAAACATTTACATAATTTGATTGCCCACCCGAATTAATTGTATATACACTGACTGACAGAGCAAATGCAACACCAAAAAGGAGTGGTTCGAAAGGGATGAAAGTTGGGGAAAAAACAGAGACGGCACGGACGAATAATTGATGTTTATTTCAAACCGATATGCAGGTTACACAATGCGCACGGCATCGACTCAGTAGGATGTAGGACCACCGCGAGCGGCGATGCACGCAGAAACACGTCGAGGTACAGAGTCAATAAGAGTGCGGATGGTGTCCTGAGGGATGGTTCTCCATTCTCTGTCAACCATTTGCCACAGTTGGTCGTCCGTACGAGGCTGGGGCAGAGTTTACAAACGGCGTCCAATGAGATCCCACACGTGTTCGATTGGTGAGAGATCCGGAGAGTACGCTGACCACGGAAGCATCTGTACACCTCGTAGAGCCTGTTGGGAGATGCGAGCAGTGTGTGGGCGGGCACTATCCTGCTGAAACAGAGCATTGGGCAGCCCCTGAAGGTACGGGAGTGCCACCGGCCGCAGCACATGCTGCACGTAGCGGTGGGCATTTAACGTGCCTTGAATACGCACTAGAGGTGAGGTAGAATCATACGCAATAGCGCCCCAAACCATGATGCCGCGTTGTCTAGCGGTAGGGCGCTCCAAAGTTACTACCGGATTTGACCTTTCTCCACGCCGACGCCACACTCGTCTGCGGTGACTATCACTGACAGAACAGAAGCGTGACTCATCGGAGAACACGACGTTCCGCCATTCCCTCATCCAAGTCGCTCTAGCCCGGCACCATGCCAGGCGTGCACGTCTATGCTGTGGAGTCAATGGTAGTCTTCTGAGCGGACGCCGGGAGTGCAGGCCTCTTTCAACCAATCGACGGGAAATTGTTCTGGTCGATATTGGAACAGCCAGGGTGTCTTGCACATGCTGAAGAATGGCGGTTGACGTGGCGTGCGGGGCTGCCACCGCTTGGCAGCGGATGCGCCGATCCTCGCGTGCTGACGTCACTCGGGCTGCGCCTGGACCCCTCGCACGTGCCACATGTCCCTGCGCCAACCATCTTCGCCACAGGCGCTGCACCGTGGACACATCCCTATGGGTATCGGCTGCGATTTGACGGAGCGACCAACCTGCCCTTCTCAGCCCGATCACCATACCCCTCATAAAGTCGTCTGTCTGCTGGAAATGCCTCCGTTGACGGCGGCCTGGCATTCTTAGCTATACACGTGTCCTGTGGCACACGACAACACGTTCTACAATGACTGTCGGCTGAGAAATCACGGTACGAAGTGGGCCATTCGCCAACGCCGTGTCCCATTTATCGTTCGCTACGTGCGCAGCACAGCGGCGCATTTCACATCATGAGCATACCTCAGTGACGTCAGTCTACCCTGCAATTGGCATAAAGTTCTGACCACTCCTTCTTGGTGTTGCATTTGCTCTGTCAGTCAGTGTATATGTATCATGTATCATATGTAATTTATTCATTACTAACGTCCATCATCATCCTTTATGTAGTTGTACGTAAGAACGAGAAATAATTTTTAATTGTAATATATTAGAATATTCCGTGATAATGTCAAGACAGGTCTTGCGCTAACAGGCTACTTGGTGTCTCGCAATAGTCCAGGAAGGTTAATTTTGGATGGTTCTTGGAAACGTACGCAACAGCAAGAGGAAGATACACAATTTCATTGTTGGGACGCTAAATTACCCCATATCACGTGCTCCTATTAGGAGGGCGTTTTCTGTCAAGGACAGACACCTCATCTATATATCGACAGGGTGGTGACGTATATCGGCTCTCATTGGAACGAGATGTCATGTGACATCAAGGGAGGAAGTGGGAATATGAAAAGGATTTATATAGATCTACACGGCGTGGTGAAGATCATTCTGCATTCTGCATTCTGCATCCAGCTTTCTTGAATCTCCTTTCTCAGGTAGTCCACGGGCTTTTAGAGAATCACTCTGCTTTCTGAGTGCACCGCTTACGACGTGCTTATACTCAACATTTCTTATCGGCTCCGTGAGACTTACTCAGATTATTTAGAAAGACAAGTTCATATAATATAGAAGGACTGGATGTTTCCGTTCTCTCTATTCAATTAATTCCGATGTGGAATTTCACATTGTAAGGCTGGTACTATGTGTTTGGTACTCAGCAAAATAGGGAGTGATAGATTCAGGGTGGAATCCATTCCATGAAGCAGATGACGAGGATGATGCTGTTGGAAGGGGGACGACAACTATCAACCACGGAAGCAGACGACGAAAAGATCAACCTCCGGTGAGCATTAGTAAGCCCTGTTATCTCAAGTCCGCGTGTGTAGTATTGAATTGTAATCTCAGTCAGTAATTTTTAATTTTGGAAAAAACTCGTTTTTGCGTAATTTCATCTTTTTTTGGAATAAAACCTTTTTCTTTGTACATCGTTAAATAATTTACTTTTAGTAGGTTCCCTATGTTTTTCCACATGGTATTTAATGGTTAGTATTCTTATACCTCGCCGGCCCCGTAGTGTAGGGGTAGCGTGCCTGCCTCTTACCCGGAGGCCCCGGGTTCGATTCCCGGCCAGATCAGGGATTTTTACCTGTACCTGAGGGCTGGTTCGAGGTCCACTCAGCCTACGTGATTAGAATTGAGGAGCTATCTGACGGTGAGATAGCGGCCCCGGTCTCGAAAGCCAAGAATATCGGCCGAGAGGATTCGTCGTGCTGACCACACGACACCTCGTAATCTGCAGGCCTTCGGGCTGAGCAGCGGTCGCTTGGTAGGCCAAGGCCCTCCAAGGGCTGTAGTGCCATGGGGTTTGGTTTGGTTTTGGATTCTTATACCTCACGACCGAGACAGTCTCATTAAATTAAGTTTTGTACTTTTTATATCTAAATTCGGTTTCAAATTACATTTAATTTCGAAGCCTGGCGTCCACCGTGCAATTGTTGTTAACTATCTATATCGGGTGTTTGATCCGTTACAATCATGCATATTTTCTTCTGCCCTAATATCGTAATGTGCTATTATACAGGGGATACAGTTTGCAGACGATCTAGCTTTAATCACTCAGGATACGAGTGTAGCACACTGTGAGGATATACTACGGATAACCTACCTACCATGTCCATAAATAGAAAATCCAGTGAATTCCAAGTAAAACAAATGTAACAGCATCTCACATGCATATTACAGAATCTAATAAGACACTACAAGTGCCTTTTAATGGAACTGGAGTCTTGAATAACTCCTTCTTCAAATATCTGGGAGTCGCCCTGGTGCTATCCTTATCGCACAAGAATCTGAGTGAAAGAGTAAATATGCTACATAAACTAGCATGAAGAAACCGGGATGCAGATTCTAACACTCGAGTGCTGTGCTCCTTTCTGCGAAAATAGCGTGCATTCGACCAAGAGTGACGCGGACCTCATTGAAGTCATGAGAGTTGCTGCAAGCACATTTCCATTGGCTGACTCTTCTAGTAAACATTGCTCCTCCAGATGTGAGGGGAAAAGCAGAGAAAGCTCAAATTGTTCTAGAAGACTAAAGTATACAGGAGCTCACTCGTGTACAATGCCTTACAGGATCCACCAGTAACACAGTTAAAATCCCGGAAAGCAACCTGGACAGCATTACCTGCTCCTCAGCACCATGCTCGCACGCAGCACTTTGACGGTAACCCCACTTCTCCATCATACAGCGGCTGCTGCCGCCATGACCTGCTCTGATCCCTTTGAAGTTTGACGATTCGTGTCGAGAGGATGGGAATCTGGCACTTCTTTCATTGATCCAGAAGACTTCGGTTTCCAAGAATTTGTGGAGGAAGTTTTATTGCTTACGTTGGTAGTATTTTCACAAAAGTATGGACGTCTAAAGTGCTGTAGAGTAACTTAATTGGCAATATCGGGCTTCATTGTACGAGTATGCACAACAGTTATATTCATCGTAGTTTCTAACATTCCACATTTTCTATAATAATTTAATATCTGACGTACTACTGATTTGTATTAATTTGAATGTCAAAAAAGCCATTGAACCGAATTCGTAATTCATCTCAATTTCTGAATTAGAGAGACCAATGTTATTATCATTTGCAAAAAGTGTTTTGAGTCGAAGGAAATCATTAATATTATTCAAACCATAAGAATCAGTTGATTCTGGTACAGTAGGCCTACAATTATAGGAAATGCCAAATATATATCTGCAAATTTGAAAGTTGTATGTGCGGAGGCTTAAGGGATTCAAGGACACACAGTACACTTAGCAATATTAACATTGACGAGACAGAACATTCCAACTCCCCTTTAAATAAAAGGTAAAACCAAAACAACGTAAAAGCCACGAAGGCCCTCGGAGGAGTGGAAGATAAAGACTTCCAATATTCGATGTATCGGTGCTACGCAGGGTGGAGCGACTAGCTTTATGCTTCGCCGGCTTTATTCCCTGGGAATTAGCCTATTATAGGTGTTTTGAAGACAGCGCCTGAATCCCTTTAAAATAATATCAAGGCCATAATGAGTACATGCGTACATTATAATTATGTATTGATGCAGTTTTAAAACTAGAAATGTTTTCAATGTATTCACAATTTCTTATTCAACTCGACAACAGGTTGGTGCCATATACCTACTTATACAGGGTGTTAGGGGTATACGTGCAGATATTAAGCTAGACGGCAAAGAAAAATACATCTCACAATATATGCTATGTACTTTTTACCTTGTCCTATTAGTTTACCCATAACTGAGCCAAATATTTCAGGACCTAATGTGTTTTGAACGGCCGTAGCAGGATATGCCGGTTACGTCATTCTGTCCACGCGTAGTGGAAGCACAGTAGCAGAGTATAGGGCTTGTTGAACCTGTTTCTTATCGCAGGCCAACGCATGTTGTTGTGCACTTCCCCTAAAGCCTTGGCAAGTAGGAGAGGATGACTCACGTGCCAAGCCACTTGCTGTACTCGAAAAGCGGTCTAGGGTACTCTGTGTGAAATGTACACAGAATTCTTACAGTGACCTCGAAGATACGTACCAGCACATACATGCGAATCAAGTATTGTGTAGTTGTGTGTGATTTTTAAGACGTCAATGGCATTACTCAGTGATCCCAGCTGACAAAATGAAAGGAAATAGTTAATAAGTAAATTAAAAATGAGCGCAACATTTCTGTGCTCTTATTGCGACAGTCCACGATGAATTTCTGACAATAGACAATGCGAGTTTTCTATGCTTATTCATAAACTTTTCAGGTCAGTGAAAGGACGGTGGACACGGAAAGAAAAGGTTGTAAGTATTCAGTCATACTGTTATTAATGAGACAGATTTCAAAAACCGTAGCTGCAAATATGCGTGAACATTACTCGAAGGAAAAATAGCTACTGTGGATTTGCTTTGCTAGTTACTTTACGTCGCACCGAGACAGATAGGTCTTATGGCGACGATGGGACAGGAAAGGGCTAGGAGTGGGAAGGAAGCGGCCGTGGCCTTAATTAAGGTACAGCCCCAGCATTTGCCTGGTGTGAAAATGGAAAACCACGGAAAACCATCTTCAGGGCCGCCGACAGTGGTGTTCGAACCTGCTATCTACCGAATACTGGATACTGGCCGCACTTAAGCGACTGCAGCTATCGAGCTCGGTCTACTGTGGAATTGCCGCCGGGCATTTCTAATAGAAGGCTTATTCTTCTTTTTCCTAATCTGTTTACCCTCCAGGGTTGGTTTCCGGACTCACCACTACCGCCTCAAGGGCAGTGTCCTGGAGCGTGAGACATTTCCCTAATCTGTTTACCCTCCAGGGTTGGTTTCCGGACTCACCTCTACCGCCTCAAGGGCAGTGTCCTGGAGCGTGAGACATTGGGTCGGGGGATACAACTGGGGAGAATGACCAGTACCCCGTCCAGGCGGCCTCACCTTCTATGCTGATCAGGGGCCTTGCGGGGGAATGGGGAGATTGGAAGGGATAGACAAGGAAGAGGGAAGGAAGCGGCCGTAGCCTTAAGTTAGGTACCATCCCGGCATTTGCCTGGAGAAGTGGAAAACTACGGGAAACCACTTTCAGGATGGCTGAGGTGGGAATCGAACCACCTCTACTCATTTGACCTCCCGAGGCTTAATGGACCCCGTTCCAGCCCTCGTATCACTTTTCAAATTTCGTGGCGGAGCTGGGAATGGAACACGGGCCTCTGGGGGGTGGCAACTAATCACACTAACCACTATACCACAGAGGTGGACAGAAGGCTAATTACTGGACAGTAAGTGCCGATAGGTAATGTAACGGACCCGTTTAATTAAAACTTCCGTAATAATAATGTTACTACTACTGCTACTACTACTACTACTACTACTAATATCTTAACGTTTCACTAACTAATTTTCACGGTTTTCGGAGACGCTGAAGTGCCAGAATTTTGTACCGCAGTACTTTTTTAAATGCAAGTAAATCCACAGACACGAGACAGGCGTATTTCAGCACCTTCAAATACCACCGAACTGAGCCGCCATCGAACCTGCCAAGGTGGGATCAGAAAACCAGCGCTCTATCGTCCGAGCTACTCAGACCGCCATTGGAGCTTAGAGTAAGTTGATCGTGCGGTTAGGGGCGCGCAGCTGTGAGCTTGTATTCTAGTGATAGTGGGTTCGAACTCCACTGTCGGTAGCCAGGAAGATGGTTTTTCGTAGTTTCCCATTTTCACATCAGGGAAATGCTGGGACTGTACCTTTATTAGACTTCGAACGCTTCCTTCCCACTTGTATCCCTTTTCTCTCCCATCGTTGCCGTAAGACCTATTTGTGTCGGTGCGACGTAAAACAATTTGTAAGTACATGTTTCGGTAATTTCGGAGACATGTCTGCAATTATAATATTAATAATAATTCGGACCTGTTAAAAGTTCACTATTTTCTTTAGTGTTTTCTGACAGATTACGAGCTACGATGTTTGAGTGGGGCGATTAACTTTTATTTTCATAATAGTTAGTAATAATAGACTAACACAGTTTTTATAATAATATTGTTACTGGCTTTTCGACGGATGCAAGCTGACAGCTGCGCGCTCCTAATCGCACGGCCAACTCGCCCAGTAATAATAATAATAATAATAATAATAATAATAATAATAATAATAATAATAATAATAATAATAATAATAATAATACATCTTTACGTGCCAATGGAGACGCGCGGTGTCGGAATTTTGCCCACAGGTATTCTTTAACGTGCCTGTAATCTACCGATCAGAAGCGGTCGTATTTGAGCACCTTGAAATACCAGCGGACTGAGCCAGGATCGAGCCTGCTAAGTTCATGAAACCAGTGCTTGAACAGTCTGAGCCACTCAGCCTGGCAACGTTTATTTTGATACGTTTAATAGGCACTGCAAAATCAGCAGTAAGCTAGAAGGCTTTCATTTACATTTAAAGTTCTCTTCGGTTGGAAGCACGAAAGGAAGGTACGTCCAATTCATTTATGTTCATAACATGTCCCTTACTTGTATGAAGTAAAACGTTCGATGTGTTTTGACATTTCAGTTCCGATACTACTCACTTGGAAATCATATCCCATGCATTCTTTCGTTGACGTAATAAACTTTATTTACATAGACGTCAACGCGGGATGTTTCTGCATACGGCGAGTTGCACTCCCAAAAGACCATGATATTGAAATCGCACTGTGGGAAAATATTCCACGTAAGCAGTTCGACAAAAGCACTAAACGTGTCTCGTGCCGATTCCGTTGTCTGCTGTACCTAGGGAAGGGGATGTGGCTGGACGGGTTCCCCGCCCCTACATGAAACCGGTCTGTCTGACCTTGACCTGAATAACAGCTGTCAGAGATGCGAATTATCGTCTGTACTAGTACGCGAGTTACTTCGTAGTAGTAGAATCAGTAGTATTACTTGAATAATGCCAGTGTATGAATACCACGAATACCATGATATGCTGCTAGTGTATCGTGTGGCAGAACAGAACACGGGTCGCCTTTCATGAATCTATCGGGAAAGGCTTCGAGCAATTTATATTTTGTTTTTTATTCACTACGAGTTAAAACAGAGGACACTTTGATTTTAAGGGCCGATGACATTAAGACAGCAATCATCATCATCATCGTCGTCGTCGTCGTCATCATCATCATCATCACGTATAAATATTCAATAAAATAATTGTTTTATATTCATCATTACTGAAATAGGAAGTATAAGTTAACATTTAACTTAAGAAGGTTGCCTAGAGTGTTTTGTTAATTTACAAGAGAAAAATTAAAATTTCTTTTAGTGTAAGGCAATCTGTATGTTTTTTTTTCTAAACTGTTGTACTGTAATGTTTAACATAGGTACATTTTGTTGTTCACAGGCGTTTTCGTGTACGTTCGTAAATCCGTACTTTTCTATTCGAGATAGTCTTGTTACCGTCCACCTGGAATTACGGAGCCCGTACTGTATGGTAGTTATTTTTCTACAACAGAGTGTTACTCATGCGACTGTAGTTCCTACGACCACGCCACTCTTATGTCTGTGTCACTAATGTGCGCTTTGTTCGGCTCTGTACTGCTTGACCATGTGGCTCTCGTTACCTTCTTCTGCCACTTCTTCTACTGCAGCCTTATGTCTTATTCTACCGACATCATCTTAACACGCAGTAGCGTAATCTGTTGCGATTTACCGAGCTCGATAGCTGCAATCGCTTAAGTCCGGCTCCATGGCTAAATGGTTAGCGTGCTGGCCTTTGGTCACAGGGGTCCCGGGTTCGATTCCCGGCAGGGTCGGGAATTTAACCTTAATTGGTTAATTTTGCTGGCACGGGAACTGGGTGTATATGCCATCTTCATCATCATTTCATTCTCATCACGACGCGCAGGTCGTGGATACAGGTGCTTATGTACCACAACATCACCGGCTTTCAGGCCGGCTCCTTGGCTAAATGGTTAGCGTGCTGGTCCTTGATCACAGGGGTCCCGGGTTCGATACGCAGCGGGGTCGCGAATTCTAACCATCATAGGTTAATTTTGCCGGCACGGGGGCTGGGTGTGTGTGTTGTCTCATCATCAATTCATTCTCATTACGACACGCAGGTCGCCTACGAGTGTCAAATCGAAAGACCTGCTTCTGGCGAGCCGAACTTGTCCTCGGACACTCCCGGCACTAAAAGCCATACGACATTTCATTTCAGCGTGGCCAGTGTCCATTATTCGTGAGATAGTGGGCTCGAACCCCTCTCTCGGCAGCCCAGAAGACGGTTTTCCGTGGTTTCCCATTTTTACACCAGGAAAATGCTGGGGCTATACCTTAATTAAGGCCACGTCCGCTTCCTTCCCTGCCCTAGCCTTTCCAGTCCCATCGTCGCCATAAGGCCTATCTGTGTAGGTGCGACGTAAAGCCAATAGCTGCTGCGATTTGTTATTAGCACCATCATAGTAAAATGTAATATAGTTGTGGCGGAATCTTCTTAGATACCTTCGATATCTGTGGATTGTGTATAATTTGATAACTCATCTGTACTCATGAAAGCGACCGTCGGCCTGGCGTTCAGGTTAATAGCTACATCTCTCTAACGCGTAACCTTGATTATGTTTCTTAGATTTGTTGATGTGTATGTTTGATGTTTATACCCAGTACGAGATTACAGCTGACTCATTCCCACGAGCTTGACCTGGTTCTCGTCTTAAGCATAGTAATCTGTAGGTAACTACTGCGTCCGATGCTAACTCACGTGACATACATTTCATCTTGTTTCCTCTTAAACCACGCGTATTTTACTATTTTCTTCCACGTATTTCAGCTTTTAATTACGGTACCTGATAATAATAATAATAATAATAATAATAATAATAATAATAATAATAATAATAATAATAATAATAATAATAATTGCTTTACGTCCCACTAACTACACCGAGCTCGATAGCTGCAGTCGCTTAAGTGTTGCCAGTATCCAGTAATCGGGAGATAGTGGGTTCGAGCCCCACTGTCGGCAGCCCTGAAGATGGTTTTCCGTGGTTTCCCATTTTCATACCAGGCAAATGCTGGGGCTGTACTTTAATTAAGGCCACGGCCGCTTCCTTCCAACTCCTAGGCCTTTCCCATCCCATCGTCGCCATAAGACCTATCTGTGTCGGTGCGACGTAAAGCCCCTAGCAAAAAGACCTATCTGTGTCGGTGCGACGTAAAGCAAAATAGCAAAAAACTACTTCTACGGTTTTCTGAGATGCTGAGGTGCCCGAATTTAGTCCCGCACGAGTTCTTCTTATGTACCAGAAAATCTGCCGACACGAGGCTGACGTGTATTTGAGCACCTTCAAATACCACCGGACTGGGCCAGAAGTTGGAGTCAAAAGGCCTGCACCTCAACCGTCTGAGCCACTCAGCCCGGAAGGAGGTACGAAATATAGGTACGTTTAATTTATTTAGTTGTATAACATGTCCATTATTCATTTGAAACTAAACGTTCGATGTGTTTCGATAATTCAATTCCGATGCTACTCATTTGGGCATCCCATGACTGTTTTCGTTGGCGTAAGGAACTGCCATCTTTCTTCTACCTTTACGCAATGCACAACGGGGATCGTACCGTATTTCACGTCCTGGCGCGCTTATCCCAACCAATAATTATATCAGTCGTACTGGTCCCGCACCGATACAGGTTTTCAGGTCATTTCCATACTCACTAGACCACGGGGCTGATGACCACAGATATCCCAACCCCCTAAATGACAAAACAGCAAATGAACCAGTATTAACGCTGAGAATTCGGTACATCTTCAGGGTCCGAAACCGATGACCAGGGTTGTCTGAAGCCCCTAAGACGGAAACTAAATACTGACAACAACGAACCCACTCTGGCGAGAATGTAACGTAATATGGCATACACTACTGTAGTAGTCACCTTCAGCTGTTATCATAGCTCAGTGGCTCTTAAACATAAAACCAGTTTGACAAGTATGTTACGTAACATCTCGTGCAATACATTGGCAGCGTTCAGCTGTTACAGTAGCACACTTGCTTGTAAACATAAACAGAAACCAGTTTGGCACGAATGGCGCGTGACTCGCCTGTTCTCAATGCGAAGCTATTCATTCACAAGAACAAGTCACACTACCTATTCTAAAAACATCGTATCTTTTTGCTCTCGAAAATAACTTCCGAGGATTACTAAAAGTTTGATATATAGTGGTTCGTCACATCGTTCTCTATTGCTAGAAGAAATATCTGTAGGTATACACCTAACACCCTGTATATCTTCCACACATTCAGCAGCACAAATTCACTTGTTGTTCTCACGTATACTTTGTACAGGTGTTACGCCCTCATTCAGAAAGAGTTCCTCGAGGAAAACCAGATTAACACTGCAGAAATGTGGAGTCCCGTCCTACTGAAAGACTTTTTTTGCTAGTTGCTTTACGTCGCACCGACACAGATAGATCTTATGGCGACGATGGGATAGGGAAGGGCTAGGAGTGGGAAGGAATTGGCCGTGGCCTTAATTAAGGTACAGCCCCAGCATTTGCCTGGTGTGAAAATGGGAAACCACGGAAAAACCATTTTCAGGGCTGCCGACAGTGGGGTTCGAACCTACTATCTTCCGAATACTGGATACTGGCCGCACTTAAGCGACTGCACCTATCGAGCTCGGTCTACTGAAAGACTTGCTGTCCGGAATCCAAGACACTGATCTCATGAAAGGTCTGTAAATCGGCATTGAAGCGGATAAGAGCCTGCTCCTGGTACATTTCTGGGTTGACAGTTCTGGTCGCACTATTATCAATTTAAATATACAATATGTTCACATACTGTATACTGTAGGTCTATTCTGTTCAGTTTTGCTCAGTAACCTTTTTCCTTTTTTCAACACCCTGTAGTATTTCTCCATAAAGGTATCATATACCGTCGTTGCTCCTAAAGAAACAGTTATGTGAAATATTTCAGCTTAGAACTGTTGCTGGCAAGGTTCTGTCGTCTAAGGTTCAACTCTGTGTGCTGCGGGCCAGTATTTCTTCCAACAACATCGTCACACAGCCGGTTTTGCAGGCGCAACGATGAAAAATCATTTCATAGGCAAAATTGTTTGTGTTTCTTATCATGAATAATGGATCTATATATATATTTTCATGTAATTATGTATGTAAAGTATGTATGTATTTTGTGTGGATTTATTTTTAAATATTGAAATTCATTCTACATGCTCCTTTACAGCAGTAGGCCTAATATTACATGTAAAGGTATTTTCTTTATCTATGGTCTATAAACGGTCTGAAGAGACGTACGAATGCTGCAATGGACTCTTTAACGTGGTAGTATATCTACTGAAACGAGCTCCACGCATTTAATCGTTCTTAAATAACAACCGACAGCGCCGGGTTTCGATCCCGCTAAGTTTAGTAAATCTATGGGATGCGCCCTACAATATGATATATAACCAGTCAATGCAACCTGAAAAAGGGGAAAAGAAACGTTGATTCGGTTTAGGAAAAATAAATCACGGTCAACAGCAGTGTTACCTTACTGAATATTTGAGTAATAACTTATACCTGGTCCGCCTCTGTGGTGTAGTGGTTAGTGTGATTAGCTGCCACTCCCGAGGCTCAGGTTTGATTCCCGGCTCTGCCACGAAATTTGAAAAGTGGTACGAGGGCTGGAACGGGGTCCACTCAGCCTCGGGAGGTCAACAGAGTAGAGGCGGGTTCGATTCCTACCTCAGCCATCCTGGAAGTGGTTTTCTGTGGTTTCCCACTTCTCCTCCAGGCAAATGCCGGGATGGTACCTAATTCAAGACCACGGTCGCTTCCTTCCCTCTTCTTTGTCTATCCCTTCCAATCTTCCCAACCCCCCGCAAGGCCCCTATTTAGCATAGCAGGTGAGGACGTCTGGGCGAGGTACTGGTCTGTATCGCCTGACCCAGGGTCTGAAGCTCCAGGACACAGTCCTTGAGGCGGTAGAGGTCGGATCCCTCACTGAGTCCGCGGGAAAAGCCGACCCTGGAGGGTAAATAGATAAAGAAGAAGAAGACAAAGAAGAAGAAGAGGAAGAAGAAGAACTTATACCTAGTTGATGAGCAGTCTGTTAAGAAGGAAGCTATACTTTTCAGTGCCGACTCAGTTAACATTATGTTATGCTTTTCATTCTGTCGAGCAGTAACAAAATTATTAGCCTCTTTAATTCAGAAAGTGAGAAATTTGCACTATGATTTTGGTTCAATGGCTTCTTATTATTAATACAAAATGGTATCATTCATTGGTGAGTCAGATATATTATTATTATTATTATTATTATTATTATTATTATTATTATTATTATTATTATTATTATTATTATTATTATTATTCGAAACGTTAAACGAGTTCTTTCGCAGGTACGTTATAGCAGTAAGTTATAGGTGTTATAATTAATTAGTGTTCAGCTGAGTGAAAATCTTGAAAGCTACATTATTTGATGAGCATTGAGATGTTTATCATAATACTAATACTAATACTAATAATAATAATAATAATAATAATAATAATAATAATAATAAGAAGAAGAAGAAGAAGTAATATAATAATGTAGTTTTAAAAGTCCAGGCACCTCATTTTCATCTTTTGACTTTGGCCCTCCTTGGCCAATTTCTGTACGACCATGACACTGCGGTGGCTTTGGATCCTTTTATTTTCACGACCTTCATTCACCGCTACCTTCATTCTAAGGATCGGATATCCTGCTCTATCTCTTCTCTTTATTATTAGGATGATTGTCTTGTAATTCTCCTTGAAACGATAATTACTACCACCAGTCACCTCAAAATTCCGTGTAATGTCGTACGGGACAGGCAGCAGTAGTTGAGTCCATCCAAATGAATACTGTTATTTACTTTACGTTCCACTAACTACATTTACTGTTTTCGGAGACTCCGAGGTGTCAAAAATTAGTCCCGCAGGAGTTCATTTACGTGCCAGTAAATCAACCAACACTAGGCTGATGTATTTGATCACCTTCAAATACCACCGGCCTGAAATGAAATGAAATGAAATGAAATGGCGTATGACTTTTAGTGCCGGGAGTGTCCGAGGACATATTCGGCTCGCCAGGTGTAGGTCTTTCTATTTGACACCCGTAGGCGACCTGCGCGTCGTGATGAGGATGGAATAATGATGAATACAACGCATACACCCAGTCCTGTGCCAGAGAAATTAACCAACGATGGTTAAAATTCCCGACCCTGCCGGGAATCGAACCCGGGACCCATGTGGCCAAAGGCCAGTACGCTAGCCATTTAGCCATGGAGCTGGATACCACCGGACTGAATCAGGATCGAACCTGCCAAGTTGGGGTCAGAAGGCTAGCGCATCAACCGTCTGAGCCACTCAGTTCTTCACATCTTAATTAATTAATTAATTAATTCACAAAATATTAATCATCATCTTAGGGCGTGACTTTCTGAGTAACATTGTTGCTGGCTGAGTTTTGAATCCTAGTCGACCTTGGGTCGAGATTTTCATCTCAAAAATTACGTGGGGTTAAGAAGGGCATCCGGCCTTAAACCCCTGACCAAAACCAGTATGAGCCTTGGTGGCTTCAGCTACCTCAGAAACAGCTGGGATAAGCAGAGGAGAGGTTTTATCCCGCTCTTTGGCTGAATGGTCAGCATACTGGCCTTCGGTTCAGAGGGCCCCTTGATCGATTTCCAGCCAGGCCGGAGATTTTAACTGCGTATGGTTGATTCCTACGGTTCGGGAACTGACTGTTTGTGATTGACCCAAAACACTTCTCTTCAAATTCACACAACACACCACGTTACCAACCATTACAGAAACACACAATAGTGAATACAGCCCTCCCCATAACGTGGCCGTCAGGAAAGATATCCGGCCGTAAAAACCGGGGAAAGTAAACATATGCGACGCAGTTTTTAAACGTATTTTCATTGTTTCTTCTGATTTTCTCCTTCTTTAGTTGTTTTACTTTTATTTTCTATTTAAGGACGACAATTGGCTTTACGCCGCACCGACACAGATATGTTTTATGGCGACGATGGGATAGGAAAGGGCTAAGAGTGTGAAGGAAGCGGCCGTGGCCTTAATTAAGGTACAGCCCCAGCATTTGCCTGGTGTTAAAATGGAGAACCATCTTCAGGGCTACCTACACTGGGACTCGAACCCAATACCTCCCGGATGCAAACTCACAACTGCGCGCCCCTAACCGCACGGTTAACTTGCACGGTATTTAAGGACGAGCCAGTGAAAATAAACAATTAAGGTTAACATCCCAGACCCGGCCGGGAATCGAACACGGGGCCCCCTGCACCAAAGGCCAGCACGCTATGGAGCCGGACGGGTTCGCACCCAAGACCCCACCAAAAGTGGTAGGAGAAATATAAATTATCCTCACGTTTGCTCAGCCAGAGTACGATGGCAGATTCTTGCAGTAGAGTATTAAGATACCTCTCAACAATACAAGTTTTATTTTTCTGATGGCCCAAAAGGTGGCTCAAGAGGTTTCCCTCCAGGGTTACCCTCAGAGTAGCAGTCGGCACAAAAAGAAAAGCGGCGGCTTTGTGCCACAACTCTTTGTGTCCGATTCGACTCGGTTCTCGCTGAGCCACTCTTAACATCTCAATTGGCTGCCGTCACGGCCTCCCAGAAACAGCCGTGAAACGAGCGCGTGTACGATACATCATCGTATCAAGTAGACGGCCGTGGAAAGGGACACAATGCTCTCGTAGAGGAGGGATGTAAATGCGGAAACTTAACTGCTGTTGTTACACGTGGTCCAGCCTCCTGCTCCTACTGTTGTTGAAAAGTGATCCTGATTGTCTGAGATATAACCACACGCTTATTTTAGGTCTGAAAGTTCGACTCTTGACTAACTTGGAACTAGAATATATACTTTTGGAATACCTCAAAAGTTTCCAATTAGTTTAAGAAATTATAATTCGTGATATATACAGCCCTTGAAGTCATTTTATTTTTAATTAATTCATTTACGTATTCATTCACGAAGCACAAGATTCAGCTAAACGTTGCCCTGTCAACAGACGTAGTAACGAAGTTTGATAGTAAATATAGCCTAACAAACATAGCAAACCATCAACAAGATCAGATACATATTTATGAATAAAAACTGTCCAAATAGAATATCCATAGTGGCAAACAGCTTCACGTATAATATCAAATAATAATGTTAATTGCTTTACGTCCCACTAACTACTTTTACGGTTTTTGGAGACGCCTGGGTGCCGGAAGTTAGTCCCACAAGCGTTCTTTTACGTGCCAGTAGATCTATCGACAAGAGGCTGACGTATTTGAGCACCTTCAAATATCACCGGGGTCAGAAAACCAGCGCCTCAACCGTCTGAGCCACTCAGCCTGCCATTATTTACCCTCCTGTTGAGTATACCTGTACTTGATGATAGGTCAAAATCGTGTCCATTATAAATATAGGCCTATATATATATTTTTTTTTTTTTGCTGGTTGCTTTACGTCGCACCGACACAGATAGGTCTTATGGCGACGATGGGACAGGAAAGGCCTAGGAATGGGAAGGAAGCGACATGGCCTTAATTAAGGTACAACCCCAGCATTTGCCTGGTGTAAAAATGGGAAACACCTAGCTCGATAGCTGCAGTCGCTTAAGTGCGGCCAGTATCCAGTATTCGGGAGATAGTAGGTTCGAACCCCACTATCGGCAGCCCTGAAGATGGTTTTCCGTGGTTTCCCATTTTCACACCAGGCAAATGCTGGGGCTGTACCTTAATTAAGGCCACGGCCGCTTCCTTCCCAGCCCTAGCCCTTTCCTGTCCCATCGTCGCCATAAGACATATCTGTGTCGGTGCGACGTAAAGCCAGTAGCAAAAAAATGGGAAACAACGGAAAACAATCTCAGGGCTGCTGACAGTGGGGTTCGAACCCACTATCTCCCGGATGCGAGCTCACAGCTGCGCGTTCCTAACCGCACGGCCAACTCACCCGGTAAATATTGTTAAAGACGACTGGGGATGAGAAAGGATTGTTGGATTATTGCGTGCCGGATGTGAGAAATGTGGAAAAGATGTTTGAACCTGGTGGGGCACCCAAGACGTTTACTGTTGAGCCAAGTGGTCTGTAGATAATGGAGTGTCATGTGACCACTGACGACACCCTCAACCGCGTTGCTTAGGTTTCGTGCACGGGATGGCTGTGTCTCAAATCAGGCAGCTCCTGAGTTGATCTCACGATGCTGAGTGAAATCAGTTCCAGCCCTCAGTCCGGAATTAAACACGTCACAGAAGTAAACATACAACCCATATAAATTTCTTTTCGCTGTGCAAAGTTTGGGACTTCGTGAGTGTGAACTGAAAGTGTCTATATTTGTAAATAACTGCGACCACAGTGAAAGAAGAAAGAGGCTCAAGCCTTTATACTAAGTACTGTAGGCCAGTGGTATTTAAACTTTTTTGGTTGGTTTTTACCTTTGTACCACGAATTATGATTATATTGCGATTATGCCAGAAATAACAAATAATTGTAGCTGGATGTCAAATAATATTAGGCTCTAACTATAATAATCATCATTATCATCTTCCGGAGCTTATCCCCTTTGCTCAGGTCCAGCACGCACTGAGGGATGAAAGAGTTGCGGCCAGGGATTTAAAGTCACATGCCCTTCCTGTCACCAAGGGATTTTCAACAACGTGAGGAATCGAACCACGGTGGCCGGGATGACAGGCAAGCAGCTAAGTCGCTACACCATCCTGTTCCCTAATAATAACAATAAATCGTCGCTGGGCACTCCTCTGGGCCAATGATCAATGAATGACAGATGAAATGAAATGATATTGGAGAGTGTTGCTGGAATGAAATATGACAGGGCAAACCGGAGTACCCAGAGAAAACTCTGTCCCGCCTCTACTTTGCCCAGCACAAATCTCACATGGAGTGACCGGGATTTGAACCACGGAACACAGCGGTAAGAGGCCGGCGCGCTGCCGCCTGAGCCACGGAGGCTCTAATAATAATAATAATAATAATAATAATAATAATAATAATAATATAATATTTATGGTTTTACGTCCCCACTAACTATTTTTACTGCTTTGAGGACGCCGAGGTGCTGAAAGTTTCTTCAGAAGTTCTTTTACGTTCTAGCACAAGGATGAAGTGTTTGAGCACCTTTAAGTATCACCTAGGAAAGCAACGGGAAACTATCCCACTCCTCATTTCCCTAGTATGCCTCTTTAGCGACGCCTAGGCTGTTTATGACAGCTGTTGGCGGAGCTGTGGAGGATCAAACCAGCCTTCGGGCTGAATACCCAACACCCATAAATATCACCGGACTGAGCCAGGATCTTACAATCAGAAAACCAGCGCGCTGCCATCTAAGTCACGCACCCTGGTGATATTAAGTATACCCTACCTCCAACATGGGGAGAGACCAGGATTTTTACTCAATTTTCTCTTCTGCTGTGCTCCTAAGTTTGAGTATATAAGGTACCTGACCCTCAATTTTCAAATCGAATCAGAACCGGGAGTTGAATCGGGGCCGACAGCTGTGTAGGCTACTACACCGCAGATCACGGCAGCAAAGCGTAGCAACTGGAATGTCTTTCAATATGAAGTGGCTATTTTGAGCATTAGGCCTATGTTCAAATATTCTCACTTCGGGGCCACTTTGGTCTATTCTCGACCTATCACCATCTGCGCTCAGTTCAGTAACTAGTTCTATGTCCCTAACGTTTTACTCAGTCCTTTGATTTTATTCCGATCCAAGACCCATGGCAATTATGTGTATCAGCAATACTTAGGACAATAGTTAAGATTTCCTAGGAATCGAACCAGGTACTTACATCCCGCTTGTCACCTCGGACGCCTTCGAGGGAAATGACTAGAAATATGCCAGAAAAGAGCAGAACTTAAAGCAGGCCTTTCTGTAATGACTTGGCAATTATTAAGGCACAGTGAATAGGTGATTGAGGTCTCCTGTCTCTTTTTCTGCCACTTAGCTTTCCTTCACTAGGCCTACATGTTATTACTGCTGCAGTTCTACAAAATCTAACCTATCAACGACGAGCATAACAAGTCTTACATAATTTTAATAGCTTAGTTTCATGGAAGACTTATTCAGTTGTCTACATTTTATAACTTTGTTGTTGTTGTTGTTGTTTCAGACAGTTCCACTGTGTTTGATATTGTATTACATTGGACTTAGTTTCAGGGAAGTGACTAAGCTAGAACTGATGGCATTCGAACCCGGGACACTCACGTTGTAAGTCAAAGTTGTACAAATTCTATTTCACGCTTCTTTGCCCCAAGCAATTCTGCAGCAAGCAGAACAGCTTAGCTTGCGCGTCACCAAAGCAAAAGTTCACGCGTACTGAGCGTACAAGCCAAACCTAGTTGCGCAGGACCTGTTGGACAAGTGTAAATCAGTGTGGTATTATAGGTTAATGCTGCTACGCGTTTCGTTCAGTACAGCTCAGTATTCGTTAGCTGCGCAAGCTGCAGGGAAATTAACAAGCCAACTGTAAAGAAAGTTGAGGAGTGATTAAGAAGTGGTAAATGTATAGGCCTACTAAATCGCCTCTGTGGTGTAGTGGTTAGTGTGATTAACTGCCATCTCCGGAGGCCCTGGTTCGATTCCCGACTCTGCCACGAAACTTGAAAAGTGGTGTGAGACCTGGAACGCGGTCCACTCAGCCTCGGGAGGTCAACTGAGTAGAGGGTGTTCGATTCCCACCTCGGTCATCGTCGAAGTGGTTTTCCGTCGTTTCCAACTTCTCCTCCAGACAAAAGCCGGGATGAAACTTAACTCAAGGCCACCGCCGCTTCCTTCCCTCCTTCCAATCTTCACATCCCACCACAAAGCCCCTGTTCAGCTTAGCAGACGAGACCGCCTGGGCAAGGTACTGGTCCTCCTTCCGGGTTTTATCCCCCGACCAAAATTCTCACGCTTCACGGGACACTTCCCTTGAGGAGGTAGACGTGGGATCTCTCGCTGAGTCCGAGAGCATTATTTGTTTTAGAATTTGTTTTACGTCGCACCGATACAGATAGATCTTTTGACACCGGGCGAGTTGGCCGTGCGCGTAGAGGCGCGCGGCTGTGAGCTTGCATCCGGGAGATAGTAGGTTCGAATCCCACTATCGGCAGCCCTGAAGATGGTTTTCCGTGGTTTCCCATTTTCACACCAGGCAAATGCTGGGGCTGTACCTTAATTAAGACCACGGCCGCTTCCTTCCAACTCCTAGGCCTTTCCTATCCCATCGTCGCCATAAGACCTATCTGTGTCGGTGCGACGTAAAGCCCCTAGCAAAAAAAAAAAAAAGATCTTTTGACGACGATGGGGTAGGAGAGTCCTAGGTGTGGTAAAGAAGCGGCCGTGGCCTTAATTTAGTTCATCCCCACATTTGCCCGGTATGAAAATGGGAAATCATGGAAGACCATATCCAGGGCTGCCGATAATTGGGATTCGAATCCACTATCATCCGGATGTAAGCTCAGAGCTGCGTGTCTCTAACAGTACGGTGAACTCGCCCGCTCCCAGGGAAAAACCAACCCTGTATGGCAAACGGATTAGGAAGGAAAGGAAGAGAGAAAAGATTTATACTAGTAATGAAAGAGGGTTTAACAATATACGAAAACTTTTAATATGTTTCTGATCAGGCAATAGGTTTCTTGCAAATGTTTTTTTAAAGCAACTAAGCGCGCATTCAGGAGCTTTAAGTAGGCCTATGTTACATTTGAATAAATCTCACTATAGTCTACAAATATTTTAAAGGAGGACAAAAATTTGGTGGCTGACAAATGCGTGAAAATGTGTGCCAAGGACCTGAGATTTGAGGATGAAGGATTTATTTTTCTTAATTTGAGGCAGGCGTTGGTTGAAAGGGGTAAAACATGTTAATCGGTGAATAGAAAATATGTTATATGCCTAGCCTCTCGAAAAACAATAGCTAGGAAAGTACAAACATTCACAGACAAAGTGCTTAGTAAACTGCTTTCCGATTCAATGCGTGATATTCAGTCTAGTAACTGTACAAGTATTGCTATTCTTCTTCTTATTCTGTTGTTCCCACACCTTGGTGGGTTCGATGGTGCGTACTCTGTCACACACTTGCACCTGGCCCTGGTCCGGCTCCATGGCTAAATGGTTAGCGTGCTGGCCTTTGGTCACAGGGGTCCCAGGTTCGATTCCCAGCAGGGCCTAGAATTTTAACCATAATTGGTTAATTTCGCTGGCACGGGGGCTGGGTGCATGTGTCGTCTTCATCGTCATTTCATCCTCATCACGACGCGCACGTCGCCTACGGGAGTCAAATCAAAAGACCTGCATCTGGCGAGCCGAACTTGTCCTCGGACACTCCTGGCACTAAAAGCCATACACCATTTCATTTCACCTGGCCCTGATTCCACGGCCGAATGTCCTTCATGATGCCAATCCTATATGAAAGGATATGTTTACTAGTACGTGTTTCTGTGGTGGTTGATAGACAATTTGTTGTGTGAAGAGGGGAGTATTAGGACAAACACAAACACCCTGTCCCCGAGACAAAGGATGAACCATAAGTGATTAAAATACGCGATCCTGTTGGATATCGAACCAAGGAACCTCTGAACCGAACGCCTCGACTCCGACCATTCCGCCAAGAAGTTGACGCAAATTTTACTACTCTGGGACAACTAATTTCAAGAGAATGCTCTACTGTATATAAATGTTCGCTGTTGCTTGAATAAATACATACTATATTAATGTATTCGGCGATCCACGACTGTCCCAAAACTCGTGCAAAAAATAGCAGTGAGTTGGAGGATCGTTCTAAACGTCCGGGCGTTTCTCTTCACCATATTTGCAGTATTACATTTGGTCCACACACACAAAAAGGCCGTGAGCATATATAAACATCTTCCGTTCAAGGCTGATATTATTAATACGGTCTTGAAGTATGTTCAGAGCGAACCCTTTTTGTAAGAAAACGTTTGACGTATTATGTATTATACAGTGCATTCAATACAATCTCTGATTGAGTACTTTAAATGAAGAGACGTGTATGTGAGATTACATACACCATTCAAATAGTATGTTACCACTCAGTGGAACAGCTATTTTGACATGCTGCCGTGTGTTCACTCCCAGATAGATCCAGTAAAAGATTTATTAGAGAACGAGGGGCCTCTCTGATAAAATGGTAAGTTCTGATGAAGACATTGCTGGCCTGATTATATCGTTTCTTAATCTTGATATTCTATATTTAAAGGTTTTAACTTATTGATGATAGTAATAACAATGTTATTGTTTTCACGTCCCACTATTTTTAACGGTTTTCGGAGACGCCGAGGTGTCGGAATTTTGTCCCTCGGGAGTTCTTTTACGTTGCAGTAAATCCACCGATACGAAGCGGACGTATTTGAGCATCTTCAAATACCACCGGACTGAGCCATGATCGAACCTACCAACTTGGGATCAGAAAGCCGGCACTGCTGTCAACGTGCAACCAACTTGCCGCGTGGTCTACAAGCAAGCATGGGGCAATTTGAAAGCGGAATCTGTACACTTCTGTTTGGAAGCCGAATGGTTAAGTCACTTCACCAGCGCGTCATTAAAAGAAGACCTCAGTGGTGTATTCGTTTTGTCGTTGTCCTTCTGATCCCCATATTGCAGATTCGAGCCCTGCTGAGCTCGGTGGTACTGAGTGTGTTTAAATGCTGTGTCATTGGTTTCCGGTAGGTTAATAAACTCCTGCGGAATGAAATTCCAGAACTCCAGACTCTCTTAAAATCCATATCAATGTAAGGGAAGTTAAAAAAATAAAAAAATAAAAAAATAAAAAATAATAATAAATAAATAAATAAAAAATAAATAAATAAAAAAATAAATAAATAATAAATAAATAAAAAAATTAATAAATAAATAATAAATAATAAATAAATAAATAATAAATAATGAATAAATAAATAAATAAATAAATAATAAAATAAATAAATAATAAAATAAATAAATAATAAATAAATAAATAAATAAATAAATAAATAAATAAATAAATAATAAATAAATAAATAATAAATAAATAAATAAATAAATAAATAATAAATAAATAAATAATAAATAAATAAATAATAAATAAATAAATAAATAAATAAATAAATAAATAAATAAATAAATAAATAAATAAATAAATAAATGAATGAATGAATAAATAAATAAATAAATAACCTGTCACTGGGCATATTTTACCTAAACACGATAATACAAACTCCAATTAAGTAGTTTTTCAAAATAGTACAGTCAGTTATATATCCGCCTAGCTCCTTAGCTGAGTGGTCAGCGTCGAGGTCTTTGGTTGTGAGGGTCCCAGGTTCTGCACTCAGCTGCGTCGGTGATTTGAACTGCCTTTGGTTAATTCCTCTAATTCGAGTGAGTGTTTGTGTTTGTCCCTTTGCATTCCTCGTATATTCATTCAATTTACACATGACATACACCACACTACCAGCCACTACAGAAACACGCAATAGTAAATTCATCCCTCGGCAAAGGTTCGGCGTCAGGAAGGACATCCGCCTGTAAAATAGGATCAAGTTCACATATAAGCCTACCACGCAGTTCGGACCCACGGCCACAGCATGATGTGGAGAAAGCTGTGTAAGAACACAGCCCGTATATAAGTTATAGAACGTGTCAAAGGACTGCAAAGTTGTAAGAAATGAAATTGTTTTATATATCGAAAATATCGATCTATTGATATTGGTACAAAATAAAATAAATTCAAAACAATATTAAATTACAACCTGAATGTCAATAAATAACGGACACGATTCGGAAAAGGAGGATTAATTTTTATGGCCATATAGCACGCATGAGCACACAGAGACAAACCAATAGGATCTTTTACTACTTTCTTAACAAGAAAACCAAGGGACCCTGGTTTATCGAAGTTGAAAAAGACCTTCAAGAAATAGGAATCACACTCGAAGACATCCAGAAACGTGCTCCTCTCCAGAAAAAGCTCCAGGGATACAAGAGGTTCCAAGAAAGGCCAAAGTTGAAAACAGGCAAGAAGTGGACTGATGAAAGGAAGGAGGCTCACAGAACGAGAATGCGTGAGTACTGGGGAAGAATTAAAGCTCAAGGATGCAAACGGTTGAAATAACGTGGTCCACAGCAGGCCGAAACGAAGAAAGAAGAAGAAGAAATAAATAAATAAATAAATAAATAAATAAATAAATAAATAAATAAATAAATAAATAAATAAATAGGTAAATAAATAAATAAATAAATAAAAAATAAATAAATAAATATGGTGAATATTGTTGTTTTAAGGGGTCAAGCATCGCGTACATCGGCTTCCCAAAAGATAAACAAGTAAATGAATGAAGGAATAAATAAACTGATTTTATATAAGTAAATTAATTACACAAATATACATAGCAGATAGGAACCTGAAGAAATGTGAAGGAGATTTGCACATAAAACGGTACAGACCTATTAAAAGATACAAGGCCATCGGAAAATTTCAATGAATTTTCACTGATTCAGAATATTGAGAAATTGATCTAGTCGCAACTAATTCCACACGATAGGTGGCTTCTGAATGTAGATAATGATCTAATCGAGAGAAAATATTGATATAGGATAAGGATCAGTAAAATTACAAACTGATAACTATCGATGTACATTTGTTTTAACCATCTGCTATTTTAACACACTGATCGTTGCGTCCAGGCTGAAAGGGAGCTGATTTGATGGGCTTCAACAGGTCCTTGGATATGTCGCGCTGCGACAAACACGGTGGCCTTCGATGAAGTAAATCCAGCGAAAAGATAAACAGGAGCACGAGCAGAGCACTCATTAACATAATGGTGCGATGACATTGAAGTCTTACAGCACGTGTTTTAAAATGTATGCCACAATATGTGCGATAAGACAAATCATTTTTTATCTCACTATCTAACAATAATTAGTTCAAGGAGAGTGTTGAAAAAATTGGTCTCGTATCCTTTAGTCACGTGTTTCAAATATATTACCTCCCCCAAAATAGGGTATTACACTATTTTGCTACAATATGACTACGTCAGACACATACTATTTGTCTTATACTGTAGTTTAGGTTGGTAATGGGCTAGTTGGAGTATAATAGGCCTTCATGTACACAGTATAAATTCCACGAATTCCCATCCCAGAAAAGACAATATTACTTTCATAGTCACTGATTAGCATAAAGATTTATTTCTCGAGGTACAGAATTGTAAGGTAAAAACACCTTCGTGGACCTCTGACATACTTGTTGGTAAAGGAAAAAGAATTTTCGCTCTTTCTGTACGCAAACGTTTCTTATCTGAGAAATAAAATATTGAGAAACTTCTTCTTTTTTTGCTAGTTGCTTTCCGTCGCACCCACACAGATAGGTCTTATGGCAACGAGGGGACGGGAAAGGCCTAGGAATGAAGGAAGCGGCCGTGCCCTTAATTAAAGTAGAGCCCCAGCATTTGCCTGGCGTGAAAATGGGAAACCACGGAAAACCATCTTTAGGGCTGCCGACATTGGGGTTCCAACCCACTATCTCGCGGATGCGAGCCCACAGCCACGCGCTTCTAACCACACGACGAGAAACTTCTTGCTCCGTCCTTGTTGGCAGGCCTAGCTTTGGAAATAATTTGCAAAAGTCTTTCGGGTAACTCATCAGTAACACATCTTTTAAACGATGCGCAATCTATTTACGTATTAATTTTTATTATTATTTTGGTTTCCAGTCATATCTACCATGAAGACAGCTATAATTTTTTATTTAAAAGGTATGTGAGTCTACTTGATGACTGAGGTTGTAATTTGAGACGAACACAAAGACCAAGTCCCCAAGCCAGATAAATTCACCAGACGAGGTTAAAATCCCCGACCCGACCCGGAATCGACCCTAACAGAATTAAACATCTTTGGTTGGGTCCGTAGTTGTGTTTCTTTCATTATGTTATGAACAGTTATTATTTTTCACCCTACACGATTTGTTTCCACATTGTTATCTGGTACGGTCGTTTGCATATATGCGTACATAAACTTATGTTTTCCAAAACATATTGATATGTATGTATGTTCAGTCCTCAGCTGGTTGGATCCTCAACAGCTCCGCCATCAGCTGTCATAGACGGCCTAGGCATCACTGAAGAGGCGTACTAGGAAAAGGAGGAGTGAGGTAGTTTCCCGTTGCTTTCCTCACCGAGCCAGAGTTGGTATTTCATATCAGTCTGCCAAGCCCACTGAAATGCGTACACCAACCGACCCTATGAGCAATATTTTCACACCATTCCTAGCAGGGACTGGGTGCA
Organism: Anabrus simplex; assembly: GCF_040414725.1. Classification (NCBI taxonomy): domain Eukaryota; kingdom Metazoa; phylum Arthropoda; class Insecta; order Orthoptera; family Tettigoniidae; genus Anabrus; species Anabrus simplex. The sequence goes on along the minus strand of NC_090267.1, from coordinate 325,614,728 downwards.
TAAGCATTGGCATTACTAGCATCGCTCATACCTCAGCCACTTTCATATTGTCAAAGCCAAGGATAAGACAGAGACAGATCAATGAATGTAAAAAGAAATGCTCTAGTCTATACCAGAAGACTTAGTGCACTGTAAACACTAGGTCCCGCCAGCAAAGGCCACATATTGATATAACTTGACCATATTTAGCAAGCAAGTAACTCGCTCGATTCGACCCTTATCCGGTGACTTCCATTGCCATGTGTCATCGACATATCTCAGCCAGATAGAAGGCTTGAGTTATCTGGCCCCATGGTGAACACGAATTATCCAAATTTTTGGATCACTTGAACAGCATACATCCAAACAGTAAATTTACCACGGAGACTGAACGTGGAGGATGTTCGCCGTTTTTGGATGTTTTGGTTTCTAGGAAAGAAGATGGAACTTTAGGTCATTCGGTTTACCGTAAACCCACCCATACTAATAGATATTTTAATGGATGATCTCACCACCAACCTTTCCAAAAGCGTGCTGTGCTTAACACCCTTATCAGCCAAGCAAGAGACGTTTGTAAGGAGGATAAGTTAAACGGTGAACTTGAGTTCCGAACTAGAACATTCTTGAGCAATGGCTACACAAGGAAACAGATTGACGAACTGCTACATCGTAAGCCAAAAGGCAGATTGTCACGTGATTCCCATCCCTTTGAGTCTGGCTTTCTTTCCATACGTACAATCTCTCACGGATAGGATTGGCAATATTCTCAGAAGACACAATATCAAGACCATCTTCAAGCATAATACCATCATAGGCAATTGCTTGTGATCTGTTAAAGATCCTATTGGTTTAAACTGTGCTGGAATATATAGACATATGATTCCTTGCTCCTGTAGATCGGTTTATGTTCGTTAAACATGTAAAAAAGTAGCAACGAGTGTTAAGGAATATCGCAGGCACTCATGTCTTTGCCAGCGAGATAGGTCTGCTGAGGCAGAACATGCCGTACACATTGACCATCAAATCATTTGTGATGCAACTTCTGCCATTTGTAAAGAGAAACATTTTATACATAGAATCACTTGTGAGGCGTTAGAAATTGCTAAACATCCGAATAATTTTAACAAGGGGGACGGCTATATACTGAGTAGATCACGTCTACTTTCCATAGTTAACCCTGGAATGACTACATTTCTAACAGGGTCTCTCTATCCTGATTCCGGTTACTATGGAGTGAGAGTTGCCAATATAATCTTCGTTATCGCTCTGAAGAGGATCCTGGTTGCAGAGTCAAAATGCGTCAGCATATAATACATATTACACGATCTAAAGAAAACCAAATCATATATTGTAATGTCATTTAATGGTCGTGAAAATCTACGTCTTAAAATCTACTTTACATCCTGGCCTAACTTGTGATGAGATCATTCAGTCCGGACTGAGAGGTTTATGTAATAGAGCCCAATGTGGGGGATTCGATGCCGGCTGAGTCTAATGACATTTGAAGTTGCTAAAATACTCCAACTTCGTGTCCGTGTGTTAACCAGAACGCAAGATAACTTCTGCGGGGTAAACTTTCCGGTGCGTCAACAACTCCGAAGACCGTACAAGTAGTTAGAACCAACAGAATTATTCATTAGTGTTAAACAAACCTTCTTCCTGGTCATTTTCCTGGGACAATGTGGATTTCGCCAAACTTTACAGCCGAATGCCCTTGCTAACGCCAACCCTATGTAGAGGGTTGTATTCACTACTGCGTATTTCTGTAGTGGTTGGTAGGGTGATGGGTGTTACGTAGATGAAGAGAAGTGTATGAAGTATATGAAGACGAACACAACTCCCAGTCCCTGAGACAGAAGAATTAACCAGACCCAGTTAAAAACCCGTCCCAGCCAGGAATCGAATCCAGTGCCCTCTCAACCGACGGCGAGTAAGCTTACAATTCAGCTAAGGATTCGGGCATTATCATTAAATAAATATTGTCTTAAAAACAAAGAGGGTGGCTTATTCTAGGCCGCAGTTTATTGCAGATTCTAAGGTTCTATGACTTAACTGGCCCGACGATATCACAGACCATGTATTTTAGGATAAAATTCACTTGGTTATGTCTTTGTAGACGACATAAAGCGGAGAGGATGGGGCCGAGCGCGCGACAGCGTAAGCCGTTGTTAACTAACTGACTAACGTGCCGACATGTAATGAGATGGACCCCTTGTTTACTCGCGCTCCCCCGGAGGTCATTAGTCCGCCTACGGCTATTACTCTCTCCTTACACCATGCTCCTCCTGCTTAATGGCCTTCATGCACACATTCACTTAGTGAGCGGTATTTTTAAAAGAGAAACTAACTGTAGCTACAAGCAACTGGGTTAGAACACAGTTCGTGGACCAGATGGGAACTAGGATGTTTCTTAGCCTTCGGAACGAGCCCTTTCAACCCCGGTCCAGGGCGCCAGATTTTGGTGGGCGAAAAATTCGATAAAACGTAATACAATACACTCCCGATAACTGCCGGTGATAAATGAACGAACATCCGCAAAATATCGAAAGCGCGAATCATGCGCAGTTTTTCCGAACGGACAAAAACCCCGCAATTCAGAAAAGGTCGAGAAAGTGTCAGCTAATTCCCCTCCTCGAATTTCGAAACTTGCCCTTCAGGTAGAAAAACAGATGCTTCCGGCTAACTTGTACCTGGCGGCAGAAAAGAGCACAGTAGTGGTGAATCTAGCGCCGAGAAAGTAAGGTACTGAAAAACCTTGTTTATCCGAATTATTTTTACTGTATTATTGTTTCTGTATTTTTTCATCACGAAAATATGCGCGCCCTTTTACTGTACAGTACATATGAAACTATAGAATACCAAGCTCGATACCTGCAATCGCTCAAGTGCAGCCAGTATCCAGTATTCGGGCGATAGTGAGTTCGAACCCCTCACTGTCGGCAGCCCTGCAGATGGTTTTCAGTGGTTTCCCATTTTCACACCAGGCAAATGCTGGGGCTGTACCTTAATTAAGGCCATGGCCACTTACTTCCCATTCATAGCCCTTTCCTGTCCCACCGTCGCTATAAAACTTATATGTGTCGGTGCGACGTAAAGCAACTTGCAAAAAAAAAAAAAAAAAAAAAAACTACTCTGTAGAGATGTTATGTTTGCACCGCAGGCAGTATACTTACATTTTCATGGAATCACGTTACTGAACTATCGGTTAAAAAGTTATGGAAAACAATATGGCATACTGTTTGGAATTCTACCGCTGAAGTTTCTTAAGTTGTCGACACGTCCGGATTCCTTAAAATATTTTCAAATATTTCTAGTAGTTCGGATGTAGGCCATAATGACGTAAAAGCCTTGTTGGAGAAATGACAGTGATTCTGGTTACGGCATTATTATTATTATTATTATTATTATTATTATTATTATTATTATTATTATTATTATTAACAAATACATCGTCGCAATTGGTAAATATACTTACAGTAGTGTGATAATAAAGTTAAAACATAATTACCCAACAACAACATTAACAACAAGAGTACAACAAGCAATTCAGTGGAAAGAAAATATTCCAAGAAATACTACTAGTTTAACATTCTAAATCCAACATCATCATATATACATTCACACAGAACTTAAGTATTTCCATTAATACTATAGATTGAGCTTACTACTAGCTGTTACTACTTGCTACAATGATGACCGATGATGAAATTATAGCCGCGTAGGATACAGAGGATAATGATGGCAAATTCTAAAACGAAAGTGATGTTTTAGAGGAAGAAGTAATGCCTCATGTGGAGGCAACAGCACAACTGGTAAAACTAATTCTTTATAGCCTATAAAACATCAAACGGAAACCACTCCAGCCGAACTGATGATGATGAAATGTCTACACAATCGTGCTGCTCTCAAATTCCACACAAATTTGAAACAAAAGAAAGATAGACTACACACTATTTCAATAAGTGGAAGCGAGTAAATTACGTACTGCATTGATTTATAGGCCAAAAATAGTTTTTAAATGATTGTTAGTGTCAAAATAAACGTTTGTATAGATTAGCAGCTTATATTCATTTATTACGTAGTTTGTTTCCGGATTATACGGATTTTCGATAATCCGGATTACCTCTGGTGCCCCCTAGTCCGGATAACCGAGATTCTTGTGTACAGAAAAGTGTTTCAGATAGTGATACTGGGAGAACAATGTGAAAATAATGTATAGTGAAAGGGGTCTGACACTCCTACGTTTAAAAGACTGTATATTCAGACATTGTAGAAAAGTGATATCTATTGGTGATCAGGGTTGGAGATGCTCGAAGAAGCAGAACTGTAATGCCAAACTTTGTCCAACTCGTTGGCTGAACGGTCAGCGTACTGGCCTTCGGTTCAGAGGGTCCCGGGTTCGATTCCCGGCCGGGTCGGGGATTTCAATCTTGATTGGTTAATTCCAATGCCACGGGGGCTGGGTGTATGTGCTGTCTTCATCATCATTTCATCCTCATCACGACGCGCAGGTCGCCTACGGGAGTCAAATATAAAGACTTGCACCTGGCGAGCCGAACCCGTCCTGGGATATCCCGGCACTAAAAGCCATACGAAATTTCATGCCGAACTTTTAACACTTGGGAGTGATCATGTTTTGTCTAGGCGCGTGGGAAATCAGATTCATGATCCATCTTGAGAAGAGTGCAAACCGACTCCTACATTCGGCTGAATAGTGTCGGCTCTGGTTCCGAGCCAAAAACTAACAAGAAAACCAAAGAACGGCATCCAGAAGGAAATTGTAATGGAAATGGTAATAAATAATAATGGCGTGTGGCCTCCAGAGGGACATGATGCAAGCATTTTCATTTGACTACCGTAGGCGACCTGCACGTCGTGATGAGGATGAAATGATGATGAATACAGCACACACACACCCAGTCCCGGACCCTGCTGGAAATTGAACCTGGGACCCCTGTGACCAAAGGCCAGCACGCTGACCATTTAGCCATGGAGCCGGACGACAAAATGGTGAATTGGACAGACTGAACTTTGTATAAAGTTTAAATGTTATAGTTAGCTTAAAAATAACTCCTGCAAATAACTACTTGCAATGAAAGCTTTTTCCTTTAAACATTTTTTCGTGATCCTAATATTAGCCATATTATATATGGCAAAATGGTAATAAATAATAATTAATAATAATTAGTTAGCTTAATATTATAAAAGCAGACCCAAGTCATTTCTGTAGAGGCCATGAAGGCTCTTGGAGGGGTGGAAGGTAAAGGCTTCCACTATCCGTAACCTCGGCACTTGATGGGGTGCAGTGGTTAGCTGTACGCCCGGCCGCTTTTTCCCCCAGAAATTAACCTGGTACTCATTTTTGGTGTAGGCTGAGTGAACCCCAGAGCCATGTGCACCTCCGGAAGTGGAAATCTCGTTTCTTAAATTTTACGACTTCCTGACGGGGATTCAAATCCACGTCTTTCCGGGCGAACTGAGCACGCCTTTACCGCCTCGGCCAGGCAGCCCCTGATCCTAATATTATAGTTAGCTTAAAAATATCAGTACTTGCAGTAACTGAAGTTCGTTATTATATGGCTAGCTGATGTGTTGCGGGAAGTGGCCAAGAGAAAATCATAGGTCTGTTCCTAGTGCCGGAGTTCGTCTACTGGCAGTAACGGTAGTTTTGGGCAAGTTGCGGAGTTCGGGTGTTGAGCAGGTAAAGGTTGCGGAGTTCAGTAGAGCCCGTTTTTCCGTTGTGCCGAAAAGACTTCTGCACGTAGCCTACGATTACGCTTTTCAACTGTATTGTTAGCACTGTCCGCGGATCTCTGGTGCTCCTACCCTTCACAACTGTGTTTAGCAATAGGTCAGCGATCTTCGGGCGTAGCCGTTGGGAAAGGGAGTGTAGGTTCTGGGTGAAAGGGCATTCCTCTTGTATTTTCTCCGCTTAGAAGATAAAAGGAAACTTGTGCGATACCACCCGCGGAGTCATGCCAATATTTTTCCACGTTTGAAGCTTTCTGGTAGCAGTGTGTAAGTAGGCCTACTGTTACACTGCAGATCAACTTTGTTCAGTCTTTTCGGATCGCTCCTCCGAGCCTGATGGCCGTGCGGTTAGAGTTGCGTAGCCTTGAGCTTGCATACGGGGGTTCGAATCCCACAGTCGGCAACCCTGAAGATGATTTTCAAACCAGAAAAATGTCGAACTCTACCCGAATTAAGTCCACGGTCGCATTTTTCCCACTCCTGGCCTTTCCCATCCTATCGTCTCCAAAACCTGCCTAAACTGGTGCGACGTTAACAAAACAAAACAAAATGAAACGAAACGAATAGATCCCTGGCTTTTAACCACTTCTGAATGGCAACCAAACGTACCAAGAAATTAGACTGGAGGTTAACAGCTAGCCAGCCGCGAAATACATGGTATGTCCGAAGACAGGTCCGAACCTCCGCAGAGGTGTGCCTCAGCCTGAGTTTACGTACGGTAGGGTGGCCAGCTCCTTTCCGCTCCTCCATTTACTTACCCCCACCAACAGCGCCTGGCAACCCATCCAAATCGTGACCACGCCCAATGTTGCTTAACTTCGGAGATCTCACGGGATTCGGTGTATCAACACGGCTACATGCGACTGGAGTAAAAATGATTAAGACACTTTCTATGTAAGTTTTCCAGTTACTGAACTTTCCATGGGAATAGAATGGCATCGTAGCAAAAGGTGAAACTCCTAGTGATTATTCAGAGCAAGATAAATAGATTTGTAAGCAACAGGACAGCGAACACAATTGATTCTGAAAGAAAGCTAATTAACAAACGGCTTTAGACAATTGACTTAGTTCCAATCGACTGATTGCTTTCAGCGTTCGCTCTCGGGGAATGGAAGGTCACAAAGAAATGTACCTCGTAGAAAGGGGTTTGCTCTGCATTCAAGACACCAAGCTATCAACTTCCTGCCAAAACAGGGAATGATTAAATTCATCAAACCTTTTAATGAACAAGATTCTATTTCTAGCCTACATTAAGCAAGTTAATTTCCAGTGTTACAAGTAGTGTTACAAGTAATATAATTTCTCATGAATAGACAAAAACAAAAGTCATCTTCGTACAGGTCATAGAGGCCATTGAAGGGGTGGAAGGTAAAGACATCCACCATCCGTAAACTCAGCACTTGGTGATAGTAGAGTGGTCAGTTCTACGCCAGGCCACCTTTGCCCCAGTAATTAACCTGTTAGTCATTTTTGGTGCAGGCTGAGTGAAACTCGGGACCATGTGTACCTCCGGAAGTGTAAATCTCGTTTCTTAAATTTATCGACTTTCTGACGGGGAATCGAACCCACGTCCTTCCGGGTGAATCGAACACGCCTTTATCACCTCGGCTAGGTGGCCACTATCTCATGAATAGCAATAATAATAATAATAATAATAATAATAATAATAATAATAATAATAATAATAATGTTCGAGTGAATGGTCTGCGTCGTAGGGTTCGGTTTAGATGGGTCGAGGGTTCGATTCCAGGCCAAGTCGAGGATTCCGTCGCTCGGGGACTGGGGGTTTATGTTTGTCTTCACACACGCCTCTTTGTACTTTATATCGTTGTTGTCGGGACAAAACTTCCTATGTGGTAATATTTTTGGAGATATACTGCGAACCATGTGACCTTGCCGCGGTGGGGAGGCTTGCGTGTCCCAATGATGCAGATAGCCGAGCCGCAGGTGCAACCATATCGGATGGGTATCTGTTGAGAGACCAGACTAAGGAATGGTTCATCGAAAGGTGGGGGTAGCAGCCTTTCGGAATTTGCAAGGGCGATCTGGGTGATTGACTGATATGGCCTTGTAATAATACTCAACATGGCTTAGCTGTGTTGATACTGCTACATGGCTGAAAGCAACGGGAAACTACAGCCGTAACTAACTCCCGAGGACATGCAGCTCTCTCTGTATGAATGATGTACTGATGATGGCTTCCTCCCGGGTAAAATATTCCGGAGGTAAACTAGTCCCCCATTCGGATCTCCGGGTGGGGACTACACGAGAGGGGGCGATCATCAGGAAGATGGATACTGACATTCTGCGAGTCGGAGCGTGGAATGTTAGAAGTTTGAATCGTTGTGGTAGGTTAGAGAACCTGAAAAGGGAGATGGATAGGCTTAAGTTAGAGGTAGTTGGTATAAGTGAAGTACGTTGGCAGGAAGAACAAGATTTTTGGTCAGGCGACTACCGAATTATCAACACGAAATCAAACAGGGGAAATGCAGGAGTTGGTTTAATAATGAATAAGAAATTAGGGCAGCGGGTAAGCTACTACGACCAGTATAGTGAAATAATTATTGTCGTCAAGATAGACACCAAACCAATGCCCACCACAATAGTGCAGGTCTATATGCCTACTAGTTCAGCGGATGATGAAGAAATCGAAAGAATATATGAGGAGATAGAAGACTTAATACAATATGTAAAAGGTGACGAGAATCTAATTGTGATGGGAGACTGGAATGCAGTGGTAGGCCAAGGAAGAGAAGGTAATACAGTAGGAGAATTTGGATTGGGACAAAAGAACGAAAGAGGAAGTCGGCTGGTTGAATTCTGCACTGATCATAATTTAGTCCTTGCCAATACTTGGTTCAAACACCACAAACGACGGCTGTATACGTGGACGAGACCTGGAGACACCGGAAGGTATCAAATAGACTTCATTATGATTAGGCAGAGATTCAGAAACCAGGTGTTGGATAGCAAAACTTTCCCAGGAGCAGACGTGGACTCTGACCATAACTTGTTGGTCATGAAATGCCATCTGAAGTTGAAGAAATTGAAGAAAGGAAAGAATGCAAAAAGATGGGATCTAGACAAGTTGAAAGAAAAGAGTGTGAGGGGTTGTTTCAAGAAACATGTTGCACAAGGACTAAATGAAAAGGCTGAAGGAAACACTATAGAGGAAGAGTGGAGATTCATGAAGAATGAAGTCAGTAGGGCTGCTGAAGAAATGTTAGGAAGGAAAAAAGATCAACTAAGAATCAGTGGATAACTCAGGAGATACTAGACCTGATTGATGAACGACGAAAATACAAGAATGCTAGAAATGAAGAGGGCAGAAAAGAATACTGGTGATTAAAGAATCAAGTGGATAGAAAGTGCAAGGTAGCTAAGGAAGAATGGCTGAAGGAGAAGTGCAAGGATGTCGAAGGCTGTATGGTCCTGGGTAAGGTAGATGCTGCATACAGGAAAATCAAGGAAAACTTTGGAGAAAGGAAATCTAGGTGTATGAATATTAAGAGCTCAGATGGAAAGCCACTTCTAGGGAAAGAAGACAAAGCAGAAAGATTGCAGGAGCATATCCAACAGTTGTATCAAGGTAAAGGTGTAAATAATTTGGTTCTGGGACATGAAGAGGCTGTTGATGCTGATGAAATGGGAGACCCAATTTTGAGGTCAGAGTTTGACAGAGCTGTGAGTGACCTCAATAGGAACAAGGCACCTGGAATTGATGACATTCCCTCTGAATTACTGACTGCCTTAGGAGAAACCAGAATGGCAAGGTTATTTCATTTAGTATGCAAGATGTATGAGACAGGAGAAGTCCCATCCTATTTTCGGAAGAATGTTGTTATACCTATTCCCAAGAAAGCCGGTGCTGACAGGTGTGAAAACTACCGCACCATTAGTTTAGTATCTCATGCCTGCAAAATTTTAACACGTATTATTTACAAAAGAATGGAAAAACAAGTAGAAGCTGAGTTGGGAGAAGATCAATTTGGCTTCAGAAGAAATGTAGGAACACGTTAAGCAATACTGACTTTACGTCTGATCTTAGAGGATCGAATCAAGAAGGACAAACCCACGTACATGGCATTCGTAGATCTAGAAAATGCATTCGATAATGTTGATTGGACCAAGCTATTTATGATTCTGAAGATGACAGGGATTAGATACCGAGAACGAAGAATTATCTACAATCTGTATAAAAATCAGTCTGCAGTGATAAGAATCGAGGGCTTTGAAAAAGAAGCAGCAATCCAGAAAGGAGTGAGGCAAGGCTGCAGTTTGTCCCCTCTCCTTTTCAATGTTTACATAGAACAGGCAGTAAAGGAAATCAAAGAGAAATTTGGAAATGGAATCACAGTCCAAGGAGAGGAAATGAAAACCTTGAGATTTGCCGATGATATTGTTATTTTATCTGAGACTGCAGAAAATCTCGAGAAGTTGCTAAATGGTATGGATGAAGTCTTGGGTAAGGAGTACAAGATGAAAATAAATAAGTCCAAAACAAAAGTAATGGAGTACAGTCGAACGAAGGCAGGTGATGTAGGAAATATTGGATTAGGAAATGAAGTCTTAAAGGAAGTAGATGAATATTGTTACTTGGGTAGTAAAATAACTAACGATGGCAGAAGTAAGGACGACATTAAAAAATGCAGACTAGCACAAGCAAGGAAGAGCTTTCTTAAGAAAAGAAATTTGCTCACTTCAAACATTGATATCGGAATTAGAGAGACGTTTTTGAAGACTTTCGTGTGGAGCGTGGCATTGTATGGAAGTGAAACATGGACGATAACTAGCTCAGAAAGAAAGAGAATAGAAGCTTTTGAAATGTGGTGTTACAGAAGAATGCTGAAGGTGAGATGGATAGATCAAATCACGAATGAAGAGATAGGCCTACTGAATCGAATTGGTGAGAGGAGATCGATTTGGCTAAATTTGACGAAAAGAAGAGATAGAATGATAGGACACATCTTAAGACACCCAGGACTTGTTCAGTTGGTTTTTGAAGGAAGTGTAGGTGGTAAGAAGGGTAGGGGTAGACCAAGGTATGAATATGACAAGCAGATTAGAGTAGATGTAGGATGCAATAGTTACGTAGAAATAAAAAGGTTAGCGCAGGATAGAGTGGCATGCAGAGCTGCATCAAACCAGTCTATGGACTGATGACTCAAACAACAACAACAACAACAACAACAACAACAACAACAACAACAACAACAACAACAACAACAAATGACCCGCAGCACATATATTATGAAGAGCGAGAATGCCTTGAAAATATACACACATTAATGCACCTTAGATGACATAACCTTATAGACCAAAGTTCTAAGCTAAGATATTTCACGTAGGAGGCTTTGTCCCGGCAGCAACGATATAGGCTACACAACACACCCGCGTCCTTTTTTTTTTTTTTTTTTTTTTTTGCTAGCGGCTTTACGTCGCACCGACACAGATAGGTCTTATGGCGACGATGGGATAGAAAAAGCCTAAGAGTTGGAAGGAAGCGGCCGTGGACTAAATTAAGGTACAGCCCCAGAATTTGCCTGGCGTGAAAATGGGAAACCACAGAAAACCATCTTCAGGCCTGCCGACAGTGGGATTCGAACCCACTATCTCCCGGATGCACCCGCGTCCTTATTGGTATGTGAGCAAAGTGGCAGAAGTCAATGGGCTACTACTTCTATTACTTGCTACTACTAATAATAATAATACCCAGCATGTGGCTGCGTGGATTGGTCACAATGCTATCAATCAATCAATCAATACTGATCTGCATTTAGGGCAGTCGCCCAGGTGGCAGATTCCCTATTTGTTGTTTTCCTAGCCTTTTCCTAAATGATTTCAAAGAAATTGGAAATTTATTGAACATCTCTCTTGGTAAGTTATTCCAATCCCTAACTCCCCTTCCTATAAATGAATATTTGCCCCAGTTTGTCCTCTTGAATTCCAACTTTATCTTCATTTTGTGATCTTTCCTACTTTTATAAACGCCATTCAAACTTATTCGTCTACTAATGTCATTCCACGCCATCTCTCCGCTGACAGCCCGGAACATACCACTTAGTCGAGCAGCTCTTCTTCTTTCTCTCAATTCTTCCCAACCCAAACATTGCAACATTTTTGTAACGCTACTCTTTTGTCGGAAATCGCCCAGAACAAATCGAGCTGCTTTTCTTTGGATTTTTTCCGGTTCTTGAATCAGGTAATCCTGGTAAGGGTCCCATACACTGGAACCATACTCTAGTTGGGGTCTTACCAGAGACTTATATGCCCTCTCCTTTACATCCTTACTACAACCCCTAAAAACCCTCATAACCATGTGCAGAGATCTGTACCCTTTATTTACAATCCCATTTATGTGATTACCCCAATGAAGATCTTTCCTTATATTAACACCTAGATACTTACGATGATCCCCAAAAGGAACTTTCACCCCATGAGCGCAGTAATTAAAACTGAGAGGACTTTTCCTACTTGCAAAACTCACAACCTGACTTTTAACCCCGTTTATCAACATACCATTGCCTGCTGTCCATCTCACAACATTTTCGAGGTCACGTTGCAGTTGCTCACAATCTTGTAACTTATTTATCACTCTATAGAGAATAACATCATCCGAAAAAAGCCTTACCTCCGATTCCACTCCTTTACTCATATCATTTATATATATAAGAAAACATAAAGGTCCGATAATGCTGCCTTGAGGAATTCCCCTCTTAATTATTACAGGGTCAGATAAAGCTTCACCTACTCTAATTCTCTGAGATCTATTTTCTAGAAATATAGCAACCCATTCAGTCACTCTTTTGTCTAGTCCAATTGCACTCATTTTTGCCAGTAGTCTCCCATGATCCACCCTATCAAATGCTTTAGACAGGTCAATCGCGATACAGTCCATTTGACCTCCTGAATCCAAGATATCTGCTATATCTTGCTGGAATCCTACAAGTTGAGCTTCAGTGGAATAACCTTTCCTAAAACCGAATTGCCTTCTATCGAACCAGTTATTAATTTCACAAACATGTCTAATATAATCAGAAAGAATGCCTTCCCAAAGCTTACATACAATGCATGTCAAACTTACTGGCCTGTAATTTTCAGCTTTATGTCTATCACCCTTTCCTTTATACACAGGGGCAACTATAGCAACTCTCCATTCATCTGGTATAGCTCCTCCGACCAAACAATAATCAAATAAGTACTTCAGATATGGTACTATATCCCAACCCATTGTCTTTAGTATATCCCCAGAAATCTGATCAATTCCAGTCGCTTTTCTAGTTTTTAACTTTTGTATCTTATTGTAAATGTCATTGTTATCATATGTAAATTTTATTACTTCTTTGGCCTTAGTCTCCTCCTCTATCCCGACATTATCCTTGTAACCAACAATTTTTCCATTAACTTGCATTTGGGAGATAGTGGATTCGAACCCCACTGTCGGCATCCCTCAATATGGTTTTCCATGGCTTCCCATGTTTACAACAGGCAAACGCTGGGGCTGTACCTTAATTAAGGCTGCGGCCGCTTCCTTCCAACTCTTAGGCCTTTCCTCTCCCATCGTCAACATAAGACCAATCTGTGCCGGTATGACGTAAATAAAATTATGAAATAATAATAATAATAATAATAATAATAATAATAATAATAATAATAATAATAATAATAATAATAATAATAATAATAATAATAATAATAATAATAATAATTTACGGCTAGGTGACGAAAATGAATGACAAGGAGGTTTATAGCTGTTTGTGACATACAGTATAAGCTTACAGGCTATTAAGAGCCTTGATTTGCCAAAACAATTGCTGTCTACACAAAATATTTTCAGGCCGGGCTGAGGGCCTCAGATTGTAGAGGCGCTGGCCTTCTGACCCCAATTTAGCAGGTTTGTTCCTGGTTCAGTCCGGTGGTATTTGAAGGTGCTCAAATACGTCAGCATCGTGTCGGTAGATTTACCGGCACGTAAAATAACTCCCGCGGGACTAAATTCCATCATCTGGGCGTCTCCAAGAACCGTAGAATTTAGTTAGTGGGACGTAAAGCCATTATTATTATTATTATTATTATTATTATTATTATTATTATTATTATTATTATTATTATTATAAAATGTTTTCGTGTATTAGCGTAACGCATGGTCAGCCTGAGACATATTCCCTCGTTTTTACTGTCTTTCCTGACCTAGTCCGCTACCTCACATTACACAGAGCTCGTCAGTTGGCGTTACGGGGCTCTGTGAATCCCGTTCGAAGATTTAAAATCCGTGGACTAGCTAGAAACTGAAAGTTTGGCCTCCAAATTAGAGAAGGGTAAATTGAAGATAATGGTTCGACTCAGTAATAACAGTTTCAACGAAGGAAGTGCGAACTTATTTCATATTTTAGTTCCACGTGCAACTAGGGATGCATGTTGGGGATTCAGCCCGAAGGCTGGGTTGATCCTCAACAGTTCTACCATCAGCTGTTGGTTAGGCGTCACCGAAGAAGCATTCTAGGGAAATAGAAAGTTATAGTTTCCCGTTGCTTCCCATAAGTTGTTATTGCGTATCGGTCTGCCAAGCCCATTGACATTCACGCACCAACCGACCGTATGAGTGTCATTCTCACACCATTCATGACAGGACTGGCTGTATAAGGAATGGCATTACTATCATTGCTTTCTTACCGTCAGGTCAGGTCACTGAAAGTAACAAATTTAATCTAGTCCATAACAGAAGACAAAGTGCATGCAAGTAGAAATAGAGATATGTATTTCATTTGCGGAGACTGAACGCAGAAATACACTTCCATGAAAATGTATTTAATCTACGAAGTTGATTCAAAACCAGTCATACGCAGTTATTGTACTTTTATAGAGGTATACACCATTTCGCTAAATAAACCGGCCACCTTGCACTGCAAACACTTGTCTGGACGTGAGAACGTTAATTCCTTCACGGAAGAAGCCCGCTCCTTGCTCATCGAGCCACCTTATAACTCCTGTCTTCTTGAAAATGATGAATTTTTTGTCCATTCAAATTTTCTTTCAGACTTCTGAAAAGAGAAAATTCACACCATGGTGTCTTCTGAGATTGATGTTAATGAAATTCCTTATGAAACAGCATCAATGTATGTTAGCGTTAGATCTGCTGGCACCACTAAGCTACTTATTGGATTTGCGCCTATTCACTGTTATTGTTACGAGGTAGATATCCGAACTATTGAAATATTTCGCCTACAGAAATTGCATCGTTCCCTTGATCTCTCGAACTTGGAGTGAAACGCCATTTTGAATGCTTGCCTACGTAGCAACTATTACTACCTACAAGTACTACAGCAACGAATTTGACTTTCGAAGAGTTGCTGGCATGAGCTCATTTCAACATATGCGTCACATTCATTGGGCTGAAACCACAATGCGCACACTTTCAACAGACGCAGTGAGTCAGTTGTCAAGATGTCTTGTGAGGAAGAATATATAGGCTACCAGTGCTGTGGCAGTGATTGCTTTTAAATTCAAAACAATCACGCAAACTGTGGATTCATCCGTTAAATCGTAAAAGAATTGATCATAATAGTACAATGCTCCTTTTTTACATGTACTAGCAATTACGAAGATACATATTCTAATTACACAACAAATTAGTTCTGCAAACTTTTAAATTTTATTTTGATGGAGAACGAGATTCGGAAAGACACCAATTTTCGACAAAACGTCCTCCCAAACGAAAAGCTAGATGTGACTTTAAGTTAAATGAAACAAAATAAAATAAAAGTGCAGATTATAGGGAATCATCATTAGTCCCTTCTTCTAATATATATCAACATTATACACAAGATTGGATATAAGAAGTTGTACCAGGAGTAATGGAAGGGCACTGAAAAAGCTGTGATAGAGGAAACTGCTCCTGCTCGTCCAAACAGAAGTTTTTCAGCAACACACTTCATCTAAAAAAACATTTGCTTGTATTTAGCCAGATATAAACAATTTGTAATTGACGGTACGGGAGATAGTAGGTTCGAACCCCACTGTCGGCAGCCCTGAAAATGGTTTTCCGTGGTTTCCCATTTTCACACCAGGCAAATGCTGGGGCTGTACCTTAATTAAGGCCACGGCCGCTTCCTTCCCATTCCTAGCCCTTCCTTGTCCCATCGTCGCCATAAAACCTATCTATGTCGGTGCGACGTAAAGCAACTACCAAGGTACTCGATTTTGTCTTTGTAACTACGCACTCGATATTTAGTGTAATATAAATGTTCATTTAATGAACTGCACGTCCACCATGAACTGAATTCCCAATGTTGACTGAAGCAAACTCCCAGGTGACTGAAATGGCTGGGATCAGTACCAGTATCGTACTCTACCGGCAGTTCAAGGACTAGCTGACTGACGCTGCTACAACCAGCCTGAGACGATTTTGTTTCATACAATGTGGAGATGTATGCAAGTTATTTTTGAACTGCTTACGCATCATCATCAACATATTATCATTATAATCATTATTATTGTTGCTGAATTATTATTGTTGTTGATGTAAGTATGTTTATCTCACTGGGGTGGAATTTTATTTCTGTTATAAAGTATTTAGATTGTCTTTAACTGTTCTATACTTGCTATTAATTACGGTAAACTTTGATTCCATGTACAAATTGGTTTAGTGAAAGAGAAGGCCTAATGGCCTTAACTACGCCAATAAAGACATTTATCTATCTATCTGTCTATCTATCTATCTATCTATCTATCTATCTATCTATCTATCTATCTATCTATCTATCTATCTATCTATCTATCTATCTATCTATCATCACTACATCTTCAAGACATGTTTGAGTAGGCCTATGTATAATCTATGAAAATAGAATTTGTCGACCCTCTAGGAAATAAGAATTGGCGAAATTATCACAAAAGTGCTCACCACCTATTCGTCCGACTCGTTGGCTGAATGGTCAGCGTACTGACCTTCGGTTCAGAGGGTCCCGGGTTCGATTCCCGGCCGGGTCGGGGATTTTAACCTTAATTGGTTCATTCCAATGGCCCGGGGGCTGGGTGTTTGTGATGTCCTCAACATCCCTGCAACTCACACACCACACATAACACTATCCTCCACCACAATAACACGCAGTTACCTACACATGGCAGATGCCGCCCACCCTCATCGGAGGGTCTGCCTTACAAGGGCTGCACTCGGCTAGAAATAGCCACTCGAAATTATCACCACCTATTCAATACAAGCCATGTGCTACGTGGATGAAGTCTACATAATAATATATACACTTCTCAGGGGCATGTTTCTCCCCTTGTTAAGGGTATCATCAGCCTGTAGGTAACTTTAAGGTCAAATGTCTGAAACATTATCTTTTCACATATGGTTTACAAAGAAAATTACGTTACACATTAAAAACATCTTAAAATTTCCTAGTTGCTTTACGTCGCATCGACACAGATAGGTCTTATGGCGACGGTGGAACAGGGAAGGGCTAGAACATCACAGCCAAGAGCCAACCCTGATTGACATAGGCTAGTTGCGAGAGCTATAAAGCAAATCTCTTTTCATATCATATTCTAACCATCTATCATCAATGGTTGGGTTGATTCCACAGTACAGGTCGTGTAGCTGATAGCATTAATTCGGGAGATGGTGGGTTCCAAACTCACTGACATCCGCCTTGAAGACGGTTTCTCCATAGCTTCTCATTTTTACTTTAGTTAATGTCGGGGTTGTGTCTTAAGGCCACAGCCGCTATCTGCTCGTTAGTGCTTAGACAATCACAGAAAATACAGTAGTCGCAAGTATGTAAAACGTTGAATTTGAAACTCATTTGTCTCCTAAGCTCACGGATAGCAGCTTGAGCATACTGCATTGTCCTCCCTGCACTAGATACGGACAATGTCTCACCAGGAGCGGGCTCTCAAATCTCTCCACCTCCAGCTCCTTAGCGCGATCCGTTCTGCTATCGAGTGCGAACACAGCTCGGAGAGCTGACAAATGGCTGGATGTCGAATATGCTTGTGGCGATAAGCGTGTCGACATGCCTGTTACTCTTTTATTGATTAGTCGCCAGCTCGATGTGAAATAAACTCGCTATTTTTCCCCGCTTATCGGAAGTAGACCACGTCTGCAAGACTGACAGTTCGTATATGTACAGTACTACGGTTTGCGCAACTTTATTTTAATTAACCCAATGGGAGTTTATAAAACCCAGTTTATCTCAAAATACAACTTCCTTCAGTTCATTACTAGACTCGGTAACAGGGTTCTCTTGATGACCACAGAGTCAAAGATTCGTAGAACACATAGCGAGCGATAGATACGCCTATTGTTCAAATAAAGCGGCAAGTCCGTGTGGATTTGTAATTTCATTGTTGACATTTTATTTCTTAATTTTAAACAAATTTAAATATCACCAAAACAAAGTAGACGTACAACGGGTCTGTGATAAGAGAAGTAACATAGTCTTCATACGGAACGAGAATAACGTCAATTCTAGGAGTGAAATTTAAATTCATATTTGTACCCCGCAGAGTGGAGAGAGCTTCGACAGGCACACTGGGGCATCTTTATCATCGTTATCCACATCCAAGAGTTCAAAATCATTTTCCACCACTGGAACTAAATGTTCTGCAAGGGCTCCAGTAGTGTGGAACTCGCCTCACGACGTTCGGTCACCTAACTTTCAGACTTACTTGACTTTCACTTATTTCCTGTTGCTCCATCTGGAGCATAGGGACTGGGCGAAATTTCTCCACACAGTGCGGTTCCTGGCCATTTTCTTAACTTTGCTCCAGGTCTTGTCCACCTCTGCGATTTCCTTTTCGAGCGTCCTCTTCCAGATCTTCTTGGGCCGACCTCTCTTACTGGTTCCTTGAGGGTTCCAGTCCAGCGCCGCCTTCTTCAACAGCTCCATCCAGCCCTAACTTTGAGACGCTCCTCATAAAACTTTTGACTTTTGACATGGGTGATTTTTTTACCTTTTTGGAATTGCACTCAGACGCTCTAAAAGTGTTTTGCACTTGTTCACACGACATTTTTGTCAAATATTCTCTATTTGATTTTTTCAGCATCATTGTCACCGAGAGAGTATATTTGGCTGACAGTGACCACGGATTTGTCATGGCTTTATAGCTCTGCATTCGGGAGGTGGTGGGCTGGTCCCCACAGTCGGCTGTCTTGAAAATGGTTTTCCGTGGGTTTTCCGTTCTCCTCACTAAGGTGAATGCCGGGATAGTTCCTTTTATAGGCCACGGTCCCTCCGTCCTCACTTTACTCAAACCTCAAATCACCGCAACACGTTTTCTGACCTGAGAAAGGGCGTCAGCTTAGGAGGCCCGCCTTACCCCATCAGGATACGGAATGAAACTGAGTAGTATTTTAATTTCAGAACTCACTGAGAAGAATGAAATGACACCTTACACGGCGTGCTACCTCACCGGAGTCCAGAACTACACTAAATCTTAGCGACACGGCTCGATGATTTTAGTACTTGAAGATGTCAGTGTTATTGCATCACCCAATGATAGGCCAGACAGAGAGAGAAAATCCACAAGGTATAGTTGTCCTAGAACAAGGGGTACCGTACGGCACCAGCATTAAATTTATGGTAGGGCCTAATGTACTTAATAGCATTCCAATTTTCACACTATTTATCTTAGGATAAAATGAGCTTAATATATTTTTAATTTTGAAATGTCCCTATTGTACAGCTAGGCTATCCCCGAAGAGGAAGACTTTATATTTCTTTACATATACCGTATACCGCAGTGGGGGAGAAAGTCCGTATCCCTGTCTGACCCCTGTCTTAACGTCAAAGGATTCCGACAGTATCACTCTGAACTCAACCTTGGATGCTGTGTCAGTCACCATATCTTTAATGAGACCCATTTATTTTAGAGTATGGATCAGTGTTTTTCTATCAACACTCTCGTAGGTTTTGAAGTCCACTATGAGCACGGATTTCTTGTTCCTCTGTTTTTGGTATGCAATGACCCCCTTCAGGTTCAGCATCTGTTCCAAACATGACGTAGCTGTGCCTTTGAAAGTGTCTTATACGTCTTTAGTAGTAGCGAAATTCCCCTGTAATTGTTGATGTCAGCATTGTCTCCTTTCTTGTGAAGAAGGTGTATCATCGGTGATGTCCATCCATCTGACAGCTTCTTCTCTTCCCAAATTTTGTTCAGATTTCCTCTTAGTTCAACGATCGCTCTGTCGTCGGAATATTTCCAAATTTCCACAATAATCCCATTTTTTCAGCTTATTTTGTTGTTCTTCAAGATCTCGATGATGATCCTGATTTCTTCCACAGTTACAGGTTCCGAATCTGAATTTGATTCTTTGTGATAGTAGTCATATTCGTGGGATGGTGGCTCACAATTGGGGAGTTTTCGAAGTAGTCTGCCAGAATCTGAATGTTCTCCACATCATTGGTTACTATTTTTCCGTCTTGGTTTCTGAAGTTGAGGTTTGTCAAATAACATCTATTCAAGGTGTTCTTGCACGTTTTATAAATGTCGCGGGTGTTCGGTCTGAATCAAGCATTTTTTTCATTCTTTTCCTTGAGATTCCTGATGATTTTGGCGGTTCTTTTCCTTGCTTCCTGGAACTTCTTCTGGTTTTCGGGTATTTCCCTGGAACATAAATTCACTCACGCATTCCGGCTTTCTTCACTTGCCTCGTTACCGTTAGATTACCACCATATATGTTACCTCTTTTTTCTCTAGAGGAAGTGTGACTCTTGCAGTATCGAACATAGCCCCTTTTAATTGTTCCCATCCTCAGTACTGTCTTCTGTTGTGAAATATTTGTGCGTTCGTAGATGTTCTGTTTCGAACTTCGTCGTTCGAGGTGTGTTCCTGCCATTTGGGATCTTGGGTTGACTTTGATCTTGGAGACGAAGTGATCTGAATCCAGGTTTGTGCCCTCAAAACTTCGACATTTCGATCTCCTTTTCCGCATGTTTCGAGGTCGCTACGTGATAAGTTGGAACTCTCCCATGTTGCGGTTGGGGGACATCCATGTTATATGTTTTTTCGGGAGTTGTCTGAAAGCTGCCGATTTCATGACCAGATTGAAGGTCTACAAAATTGTATCAATCGCTCTCCGTTTCGATTCGCCATTTTTTGGACTGATTGTCTCAAATGACGTCTCTGAAACTCGGTTTTTTCCTTCAGTTGTGCGTTAAAAGCTCCAAGGAGTTTGATCACATTGTTAGCTGGAATCCTGGATGATGTTTCCTCTAAGTCTACCGATAATTCCTCTACTTCCTCGGAGTCTGTTTTGTTGCACTAATTCGTGGGTGCGTGTGCGTGGACAAGCATTAGAGATTATTTTATTCTTTGAAGGAAAGTTTAGAAATTCTGCCATTCCTAGATGTGAAGTCTGCGATTGCCGCTAGGATTCGTTTACTGACTGTGAAACACGTTCCCAGACAAGGGACGTTATTCATCACCCTCTTGCCTGGTTTTTCTTTCAAAATTCTATACTCTTCTAATTCAAATGCTGACTTGCCTATGAATCTGGTCTCCAATAACGCTGTTTTAAGATGTTTTCTTTGGACAAAGTGTTGGTGGGATGTTTGCGTTTTCCAACTTTGAGAAGTGAATTGACATTGAAGGTTGCAAAGTGAGTTACTATCTTGCTTTTTAATCTCTTGTATGTTGGTGCAAACTCTCCAAATTCCAAAGGCTCACTGCCAACGGTGTGACAGGTGTGATAGCCGAGTGGCATTGAAACTGGCCTCTCTCCAAGGAGGCCGTGGTTCGAATCACTCTCAGCAAGGTTGGGATTTTAAAATGAAAAGTAATATTCCTGTGGTTCGGATTCCACGAAAAAAACACAGGTCCCAAAACTATGATATTAAATTTTGTGTGAAACTACATAGCCTACTTCTATGAATAACACCAAGGGATATGCCCAAGGCTTATCGTCTCCATCTGACGGATGAATTATCATCAACAGCGTCATATTCCCTCACTCCATATGAACACTGAGGAGAGGTTTGGAATTGAATCCAGAGTTTTGGTAAGCAATCTAGTGATTATAAATTGTACATCACCACCTCTCCTACCTTGTCGGCCAACATTCTGATGGCAAATTGTTTTTCCAGAAATGGGATTCGAACCGGCTAACCACAGTGTCAGATCAGATAGACTTGACGTTTCAACGATCATGGCCGCCGGGCGGACTACAAAATAGGTATAGATACAGCTTACATTTGCAGATATATTTACACGATAGCTGCAATCGCCAGTATCCAGTATTCGGGAGATAGTGGGTTCGAGCCCCACTGTCGACAGCCCTAAAGATGGTTTTCTGTGGTTTCCAATTTTCACACAAGGCAAAAGCTGGGGCTGTACCTTAATTAAGCCCACGGCTGCTTCCTTCCCACTCCTAGCCATTTTCTGTCCAATCGTCACCATAAGACCCATCTGTGTCGGTGCGACGTAAAGCAAATAGTAAAATACATATATTTACTACCAGATTTGAATTCCAATTCTCTCCGCAGGTCCAAGCCATCTGGAGCTAGGAGATGGGAGCATTCTATTCTATTCTACTTACTACCACGTCCAGGATCTCATTTTATATCAGTATTCAGTCACTACGGACGTCCTTTAGAGTCAGGAAAAGCAGGTTAGGGTTCCTTACAATGACGTAGGGTCGGTAATCGGCCAGAAAGCCGAGAAATTTACGAAAATTGCTACCAAATCTGGAGAGAGACATTATTCTGTGGTTCACTTCGCCTACAACAGACATAAGTAGACTACACAAGAACCTCGTTTATCCGGCCCTCATTAATCCGGATCTCCGGTTTATCCGGATCGAAAATAATAAACATCTATTTTTACTTGTACAGTATTTCTTTTACTAGGTCGACTCTTCTTGAATGTCTTTTCCGCTAAGGATAGTTAAGGACAGGAATTGGAAGTAATTCGGCCACGGTCTATCCAAGGTACCATCCCGGCGTTTGCCCGGAATTGAGAATGGAAAACTGTGGAAAACCATTCCCAGGATGTCCGGGGTGGGATTCGAACCCACGCTCTTCTGAATGCAACGCACTACTAAATCACTGATGGTGAATTCGGAATTGAAACCGGCGCTCCATCAAAAGAAACAATGACTCATGGAGAGGCGCCAATGCAGGTGAACAAACTGATGGCCTATTTAGAATCCTTGACCGAAACCACACCGGCAGAACTGTTGTTAGTAAAACGATTTCGTAATCGTGCTGGGCGCAAACTCTGTAAGATTTAAAACAGAAAAAGCTCACACATTATTTTAGTGCATAAAACAGAGTCGTAAATATAAGAAAAGCGTTCTTATATTTTTTTGTACAATTGAAGAACGGCATTACTGTACAACTTGTGTTAATAGATTATATAACATATACTGTATTTGTTTTTCGTTTTTCCGGATTATCCGGATTTTCGATAATGCGTATCAGTTCCGGTCCCACTTAATCTGGATAAATGAGGTTCTTGTGTACATGGTTAATTCTAGGCAAAAAGGAAAATCCGCATACTCACAAAAATACAAGCGATCACGAATATAATCACTCAGTCACTTTTACTGTTCAGGTAAACGATTCGAAGAGGCCTGAATCACTGTTTTGAACTATTGTCAGTGAATTTGAGGTATTCAATGCTTCACTGTCGATATGCTTCTAATCACGTAAACACAACGCCAAACTCCCAGAATACATCATCACCATTATCATCTGTTTACCCTCCAGGTTCGGTTTTCCCCTCGGACTCAGCGAGGGATCCCACCTCTACCGCCTCAAGGGCAGTGTCCTGGAGCTTCAGACTCTTGGTCGGGGGATACAACTGGGGAGTATGACCAGTATCTCGCCCAGGCAGCCTCACCTGCTATGCTGAACAGGGGCCTTGTGGTGGGATGGGAAGATTGGAAGGGATAGGCAAGGAAGAGGGAAGGAAGCGGCCGTGGCCTTAAGTTAGGTACCATCCCGGCATTCGCCTGGAGGACAAGTGGGAAACCACGGAAAACCACTTCCAGGATGGCTGAGGTGGGAATCGAACCCACCTCTACTCAGTTGACCTCCCGAGGCTGAGTGGACCCCGTTCCAGCCCACGTACCACTTTTCAAATTTCGTGGCAGAGCCGGGAATCGAACCCGGGCCTCCGGGGGTGGCAGCTAATCACGCTAACCACTACACCACAGAGGTGGACCCCAGAATACATAATATTTAGAAACATAATTTAAGGCCGCCTAAAATAGTTGCTCCCTCTGTGTTAGATGGGGTCCCAGTAACTTAGTACTTGCAAGACGTTCCGCCTTGTCCCGCTCGTAATGTGTGCTGCATTATCCGAGCTACAATAGCCGCGTATGGAGTGGGGAACAATAGATGCTAAATGATGTTCTGGATCAGGGGAATCGAACAGCTTCCGACTGAGGGGTAGAGGGAGGCGACACCGGAACTCTGAAATAATTTAGCATTTTATCTCGTGCGATATATTCCGCTGTTCACACTCGCCCGCTCCGCACCACACGAACGTTCTTCTTGTTACGGATAACTATTCAGTAACCTCTTAGAATCAGACCAAAAAATCACAAAAGTGATAATTAATGTGATGTTCTCTTCCTGTTTGACAGTATACCAAACAGATCTTTTCAGTTCTAGAATTTCAGAAGGCGAAGAAGGGAAATATTCTCCCTCCCGTGAAAATGCCGTCAACAAGAAATTCAAATTCGACTCCAAAGTATAGAAAACCAGAAGGTGAATACTATTATGAATTAATATTTCTTATGTTTAAAGTCACATCATTGTAATCCAGACTGCAGTCTCTGAGAATTTACGTTACGTTTATTTACTAAATTTACAATAATTTCAGAATATGAGAATAAATTTTACAATCTAACAATATTGTGAATATACGCATTAGTTTACATTATGTTGTAGTATACATATATTTTAAGCAGTAACTTAGTGGTAGTATTTCTTATTAAGTTATTTGTTTTTTACATCGCACCGACGCAGATAGGTTTTATGGCGACGATGGGCTAGGAAAGACCTAAGAGAGGGAAGGCAGTGTCCGTGCCCTTAATTGAAGCACAGCCCCACCACATTTGTCTGGTGTGAAAATGGAAAACCACGGAAAAGCATCTTCAGGGTTTCCGACAATGGGGTTCGAACCCACTATCTTCCGGATGGAAGCTCACAGCTGCGCGGCCCACACCGCACGGCCAGCTCGCCCCGTAGTAGTAGTAGTAGTAGTAGTAATAGTAGTAGTACGAGGGTCGAGTCATAAGTCATGGTAATTAATTTTTCTCGCGAACAGGGGACAACACGGAAAATCTAAGATATGCATTTAGAAATATAGGGCATGTACTTAGTGCCTGAAGACAAATTCTGACTTCAGGAGATTCTCGTAGGAAAGTGACAGAAAGTGTTGTATTATGGTATAGACAGAAAATACATAAGACTGCGTACAAAGGACAGTCTCCACTGGTTACAGACCTTCGAAATGATCACCCAAGGTTTCCACTGTGCGTTGCCAGCGGTACATCTTTGTCCATGGACACTGGACGGCCTGGGCGAGGCAAATCGGCAGTTGATTCTCTAACCCGTTTGAACGTCTCCACCCACCTCGCCAGTGTTATATAGGACATGGCATGCACACCTAATGCTTCCCGCAGCTCTGCATGGCATTGGCGTGCATTTCTGCCGCGGAGAACTGCTATTTTAATATACGATCGTTGCTCTTGATTGTTGACTTCCATTTCTTGACGCTCTCACTCACACACTGGGGGCTTGCTTTGACCCACACTGTTGTTTACATACACCATCTAGTGGCATCATACGCAAGTACATACCGTACGTTTCCAAATGCATATCTTAGATTTTCCGTGTTGTCTCCTGTTCGCGAGAAAAAAAAGTTGTCATGACTTACGGCTTGACCTACGTATTAGTAGTAGTAGTAATAGTAGTAGTAGTATTAGTTTATGTGACTATCATTATCCCTTTAACTTCTTTTAGTCTTAAGATGCGACCTAAAGTAACGCCCTTTCCGTACAGATAGTGAAGGCCGTTAGAGGAAAGTTACTATGGAGAATCTCTGTCCATGTCATGAATTTAACATTAGTTTAATTATGTCCAATGGCGCCATTCAGCCTCGCAAGGACATTCGTGGAGGTACCTGATCTGAAAAGGAAGAGGTCTTGATCTCTTAAATCGTCTTACTGTCCTCACTACAGCCAGTAAATAAATTACTCTGGGGAGGAAGACAGCTCTCCATCAATTGTCTCGTATCGTCATGAAATTTGGAGTGTTATTTTTAGATTTCTTTGTATCAGTCTCCTTGGTTGAATTATCACTGTTGAGGTCTTTGTCTCGGAGGGTCCTCGGTTCGATTCGCGGCCGAATAGGGGATTTTAATCTCATCTAGTTAATTCCTCTGAGTCGGGGATTGGGTATTTGTGTTTGACACAAAATACTACTTGTAATATAAACACACCACACTACCAACCACCGAAGAAATACGTCATTGACAATACCACCCTTCATATAATGCTGGGGTCTAAAAGAGCACCCGACGTAAAATTGCAACCCCAATAGGGCGAGGGAAAATATTTATATTTCCTAAAATGTACGAGTTAGTCCTACTTGTCTACCATACCAGTAATATTGATCAACCATGGCAAGGGATTGTGTTTCAATACAGTATGTTAACATTTGGAAAATTTCATCTTATGTAATTTATATGACTTTGCTTAGAAAAATGTTTGCATTTGTAATACTTCTTAGTATTATGCATCAACTGATCGAGTGCGCATGTTACGATTTATAGCTAAAATTACGAATTTTCTTTTATGGGACAGGTAGCGCCCAAACATTTTCCTGGAGGTGAAAAGGAAAACTGCAACACATCGAGAGTTTTAAAGATGCCAGACCACAGGATTTGTATCAACTCCCTGCAGATCCCATGTGTCCACAGTGGCACCATCCTACTATGTATGTAGCCAAACCTCACTTTTCTTGATACAGGCGATGGCTGATATTGAATGGTTACTAACTCATTTTGTAAGGAAAATATAACTATGGCGTAAATAGATACTGAAAAACTATTTCATCCTGTCCAAAATGTGTGACAGGAATTAATCCTAATTGAAGTATACAGTTTAACCCTATCAGGGATCAAAGCCGGTTGAGAATTTTGCACACTGTGCAGAGCTCAGTTTGTGTGCTTGTGCGATGCTTCCACTATCTTTCTCGCCAGCTTCAAACTAATTAGCTTTTTTGTTTCCCCCACCTTCCTTCATCATGCTCGTCTAGCCTTCTTATTCTTATTTTTATTCTTATTTTCGTAATAATTATGATAACGTCTCAGCCCTACTATTTGGCTCCACCCCCAGTCTTCCCATTTCATTTCAGGTAGCATCTGAGTTGACTTAACGAAGCTGAGTAAATCCCGTTCCAACCTTCAGACCAAGATTAAAATTCTTCGACGAACAGGAAGTGAAATCCACAGTCCCTACATAATAAGTAAAGATTCTACTCGTACAATACTGGGCAGACATCTTTTGCTGCGACAAGTAGGAAACGGAGTTCATTTAGGCCGTCGTAGAGTTCCACTGGGACCAAGTTCAAGGAATACATAATTTATGTATATGTAATCATTAAAAAATGTTACCCGACTCTATGGATAACGGATTAACATGCGTAACTTTGTTTCAAGGTGTTCTGGGTTCGATTCCGAGTCGGGTGGGGCCGGAGATATTTAATCTTAATTGGTTAATTGGTCTGGTTCGGAAGCCGGGTATTTGTGCCATCTTCAGCATAATAATTAATCTTTGGTAGAGCCCCCATTCTCATAGACGCGCTGGTCGCCTATAGGGCGTCAACTCAAATTATTATTATTATTATTATTATTATTATTATTATTATTATTATTATTATTATTTTGTCCGTCCCCGTAGCCTAACGGTTAGGACTATCAGCTGCCATCCTCGGAGGCTCGCGTTCGATTCCCGGTAAGTAACTGCCAGAAATTTAAGAATGGCAGGAGGGCAGACGGCGCCCACCCTCGATGGAGAGTCTGCATTACAAGGGTTGCACTAGACCACAGGGTTACCACATGAAGTTATTATTATTATTATGATGATGATGATGATGATTATTATTATTATTATTATTATTATTATTATTATTATTATTATTATTATTATTATTATATCATTCAAAACTGTTATTCCTCTGCTTCTTCTGCTCTCCATGGCCGAGGCTAGTTATTCTCCTATAGAGCTCGATAGCTGCAGTCGCTTAAGTACGGCCAGAATCCAGTAATCGGGAGATAGTGGGTTCGAAGCCCACTGTCGGCAGCCCTGAAGATGGTTTTCCGTGGTTTCCCATTTTCACACCAGGCAAATACAGGGGCTGTACCTTAATTAAGGCCACGGCCGCTTCCTTCCACTTCCTAAACCTTTCCTATCCCATCGTCGCCATAAGACATATCTGTGTCGGTGCGACGTAAAGCAAAATAGCAACAAATTATTCTCCTACAAAATTTATAACACCCCACTTATAACACATAACTACACCACAAAGCCATCTCATTCAGGAAGCTTCCTCGTTGCTGACTTAGGTTTATTTGTTCAATGCGATGCTGTTCTGTCTTAGTTTCCAGCTGTTTGTATAATCAGGTAATGTATAGGCTAATATAACCTGAGTCTACCAGACCTTCAGGTTTAGCACAGTAAGTTACAGTCAACCTGAAGGCAGAATTAGCCTATGTAGGGATAGTTTCATCAGTAAACGCACGTCCTTCTTATAACAATGAACATAACTGCAAACTCACTACATTACCTTTGGCACACCTTGATTAGAAGAGAATTAAGGTAATCCTTACTTGAAAACGTAGTTCTCTCTCTAAAAATAAAGAGAGAGAATGATCATGTAGTATCAAGCAAATATGGATATAAAGCATGACAGAATATCGAGAGAATATGATAACATATGTAAACAATGGGGAATACCATGTAATGATAAAATATCCGTAACTTGTATCAGGTCCAAACGTGCACTGAGAACAAAATAAATGAACCATTAACAATCAATTTTGTTCATTTAACAAATGCCGTGATCCATTTTGTAGGCAAAAAATGAAACAAAAAACAAAAGCATTGTTCGTGAGCTTTGCCTTAGGGTGCAAATAAAAAATACACCATAATTATATAAATAAATTAAATTGCTGACCTGTAATAATTGAAGTTATTCGGCCACATTTTAATTAATAAACTCGCGGTCTTTGCACGCGACGTGAGGGAAGTAAAAATGGTTATAATGTAACTGGCCGCACAGTTGATGAACTCCACTCGCTCCACATTGCAAGAACAGTAAACAAAAGTTTGATCACGGTTAGATCAGTTTCGAACCCCGAACCCGTTCAAATGAGAACCTTATCAGTCTAGTTGTGACGAAAGAACCAGCAAGCGCAGTTTCGAATTTGAATTCCGGTGTGGTTCTTCTATTTAGAATATTTCCACATATACTTCATAAAAACGCTGGGATTGTAATACATTTAGACTTATACCTCTGTGGTTCATCCCTCAATCTACGTCACAATAATAATAATAATAATAATAATAATAATAATAATAATAATAATAATAATAATAATAATAATAATAATAATAGTCTTTCTACTAAGTAAGGAATTATTATGCGGGTTGGAGCAGACTGATTGCAATAAAACTTGGGTTGGATGATGCATTTAGACATCAGAACATCACTGCACGACTGCTGTTGTTACACAACACGGCAAAGAAATGATTATGAACAGGAATCTGTCACTTTACTTGTCTGTGCTGATAAGAGAATATGTTAATAACATTTGTATATAAATGACCAAGATTTCATACCACACAATATTTTGTCTTTCGTCCTATACGATATTAACACAGAATTTTGGTGTAGGCCTACCTTTAGATTCTATAGGCTACGTGTTACTAAAGCATGAAATTATACTTTTGCATTGTCAAAATCTCTGTAGGCTATACAGCATTTTATATAACATTAAAATAGAACTAATATATACTTCGTCAGTGCACTCGCAAGGTCATTCTACGTTTCGTCAGCTAATTGCTCCGAACCATACAGCTATTTTTCAGCAAGTACCGTACTTAATTATCACTCTACCTTGAATTTATCGCAAAAATATTATTGCCATATTTTACTAAATAAATAAATAAATAAATAAATAAATAAATAAATAAATAAATAAATAAATAAATATTGCTTTGTATTTAGGGCTGTCGCCCATGTGGCAGATTCCCTATCAGTTATTTAATAATTACTCTTCTATAATATGATTTCAAGGGACTTAGACATTTATCGAGCATTTCCCTTTTTAAATTATTCCAATCCTAATTCCTCTTCCTATAAATTAATATTTGCCCCAACTTGTCCTCTTGAATTCCAACTTTATCTTCGTATTATGATCCCTCCTACCTTTAAATGCCCAACTCTACTAATGTCATTTCACATCGTCTCCATTCATAGCTCGAAACATATCGCATAGTCGAGCAGCTAGTCTCCTTACTTCCAAGTCTTCCCAGCCCAAAGACTGCAACATTTTCGTAACACTACTACTTTGTCTAAAATCGCCAAGAATGGATCGTGTTGCTTTCATCTGGATCTTATTCAGCGGAGTTCCATTGAAATCTGTTTGTTTCAACCCAAAAAGTTCCCTTGTAATAGTTTAACCCAGCAAGTGTCAAACGATCCTTGGATTCATTACGCCATGTCTACTCTTTTTCAAGCATTTTTACAACAACTTCTGCAGTGCTTATTGCACTTGCACCTGTAGGAGCTTATTCTAGAAGAAAAGCCTTCTCATGGAATGTATGAGATGAAACAGTGTTTAGGCACTTAGCCGTGCAGGTATAGCGGATGTGATTTTCTAATTCCTTTTTTAGCATTTGCTCCTTGATCACTAACAAACACAGTGTTGTCTAAACTCTCACGGGATATTCTCAGTTCATCTATTTCTTCCTGAATTTCTTGGATGATGTTTTCGTCAGCTGGAAACTTCGTAGTCCGAAGCATATTGTTCCGTACTTTCTGATCCTCACATAGGCCTACGTGGTGCGTAATCAAGGTTCAGTTATGCACCTGATTGAAAGAATCTGTCCACAACACTGTCGACAAATCTCACAAGCTCCCTTTGAGCCTTAGCTTTTTTTTTTTTTTTTTTTTTTTTTGCTACTGGTTTAACGTCGCACTAACACTGGGCAGTTTTCGGCGACGCAAGGATGGGAAAGAGATTGGATTGAGAAGGGAGCGGCTGTGGCCTTAATTAAGGAACAGTCCCAGCATTTGCCTGGTGTGAAAAATGGGAAACCACGGAAAACAGTCGTAAGAGCTATGGACTGTGTAGTAGAATCGACCATCTCCCGAATACAAACTCACAGCTAAGATACCAGAACCATACAGCCAACTCGTTCGTAAGCTGCAGCAATAATCCCAGCAAATAAAGCCTTCTCCCATTTGTATATATCATGGAACGTTACAGCAACGAAGGGCATAGGACCCGGTTAACCTCCTCTTTGCGTTAGCCTATATC
This sequence comes from Anabrus simplex, assembly GCF_040414725.1. Classification (NCBI taxonomy): domain Eukaryota; kingdom Metazoa; phylum Arthropoda; class Insecta; order Orthoptera; family Tettigoniidae; genus Anabrus; species Anabrus simplex. Next base: position 325,583,438 of record NC_090267.1, on the reverse strand, counting down.
TATGTACGGCCAAAGAGAGGATAAGAAATAATAATAAGAAGAAAAAGAATCCTGACAACATAAATGCCATTTTGAACGAGTCGTACGTTCTCTTTTGTTCTTTTACATGACGAGTATTATGGAAGAATACAGTAAAACGTCACTGGTTAATTTTTCCACGTCGCTTACCGGCATTAATGAGGCCTTGCCCCAGAAAATCATCTCATCATAAAAAGTATTAGGGATACGAGGATCTTTGGCACACAGAACGACACATGCCGTGATTATACCGTTTCCATCTCTTCTGTAGTCAGCTGTGTATCGGATCACTCACTATTAAACTAGTAGTCCTAATGCGCTTGTAAATTTGGCGTTCTAAATGTGAATGTCGGTAAAGTTGAACAAATTCACAATACAGGGTGGTCGGGAATCACCAAATAAACTCACCAAAGAGTGAAACCTTGCATCAAAATGAGCATCATTAAGACAGGAATCAATACTCCATCAACGCATACGTAACCTCCGTTAAAATAGGCACGTGGACGTTTTAGTGCTTCAGTTATATGGAACAATAATATTTACATGCTACAGAAATGCAATGGTGGTGACTATTATTGTTTGAAGACGAAGTACATCTGGGCAGCCATCGTCAACGTACGCTGTGATTGCTCACCTCCTTCGTACACACGCAGTTTTAATTTGTGATCATGCTAGTTTACGTCTTAAAATTTAAAAAAAGAGATTTCCACTTCCGGAGGTGCACAAGGCCCTGAGGTTCACTCAGCCTACACCAAAAATGAGTACCAGGTTAATTCCTGGGGGCAAAGGCGGCCGGGCGTAGAGCTAACCATCCTACCCCATCAAGTGCCGAGGTTACGGATAGTGGAAGCCTTTACCTTCCACCCCTCCAAAGGCCTTCAGGGCCTGTACGGAGATGACTTTGCTTCGCTTTTTTGCTAGTTTACGTCTCCTAAACAAATGTCGTTGAACTGCGCTCCACATGACAACTTTTCGCAATACTTGTGTATGTTTTGGTCTTATTTATCTGCTCCTTAACTTAAGTTTACTTCTTATGACATTCCCTTTTACATCCTGGCATTTATGCTCGATCCATTCCAACCACCCTATATAGGCCTACATACCCCACAGTCGTTTTATTATCACGCACAAGAAGAAGAAATTTGGTCCATACAATTGCGGCTAATCCTTCCCGTCTCTGTAATTGGTAGCCTGTATTTTATTTTCCCGGACTGAGTGGTTCAGACGGTTGAGGCGCTGGCCTTCTGACCCCAGCTTGGCAGGATCCTGGCTTAGTTCGGTGGTATTTGAATGTGCTCAAATACGTCAGCCGCGTGTCGGTAGATTTACTGGCTAGTAAAATAACTTCTGCGGGACTACATTCCGGCACATCGGCATCTCCGTAAACCGTAAAAATGAAGTTAGTGGGACGTGAAGCAAATAACATTATTATTATTATTTTTATTTTATTTTACAACTTAACCCTCCTAGTGGCCATGCTCGTTAAGGCCTGAAGTGTATATGGTTAGCCGGTTCGAGTTCCGTTGGTTGAAAAGATTTTCATCTTCAGAATGTTGGCCGGCACCGTAGGAGATGTGGTGGCATACACTTTATAATCACTAGATTGCGTGCCAAAAGCCTGGATTAAACTCCGGTCGTGGAAACTCGCAACGAAGATTCATCTCACTTCATACCCGACCCCGTATAGAAACGGGACGTCGGTTGGACATCTTCTTCTTCTTTTTGATATGTTTACCTTCCAGGGAGAGTTTTCCCTCGGACTCAGCGAAGGATCCCACCTCTACCGCCTCAAGGGCAGTGTCCTGGAGCTTCAGACTCTGGGTGGGAGATACAACTTGGGAGGATGATCACTACCTCGCGCAGGCGGCCTCACCTGCTATGCTAAACAGGGTCCTTGTGGGGGATGGGAAGATTGGAAGGGATGGACAAGGAAGAGGGAAGGAAGCGGCCGTGGCCTTAAATTAGCCACCATCCCGGCATTTGCCTGGAGGAGAAGTGGGAAACCACGGAAAACCACTTCCAGGATGGCTTGAGGTGGGAATCGAACCAACCACTACTTAGTTGACCGCCCGAGGCTGAGTGGACCCCGTTCCAGCCCTTCATATGTACCAATTTAAGCTAATTTACGTTTAAAGTTATCTAAGACATTTGTAGTTAAAAATGAGGATATTTTGTGCACATTTCACTAGTTTTGTACTAACGCTAACGTCTTGCTTAAGAAATACCTTCAAAAATTGTGCGCCACTGTTTGGTTCTATCTTAATGACATTCAAATTCTGTAGTTCATTGTGTGTGATGAGAAATCAAAAAAATTCTTGAAAAGAACACAGAGGGGGCTAGAAATAAATTGAGCAATTTCAATTATATAAGGAGTTACCTACCTCAGAGCCCCATCATTAACTCATACACTATACTGTGCTACATTTCTTGAAAAGCACGAGGGGTAATTTTACAGTTTCCATTCAGGATAAGAGATTTAACGTAATCCGTCTCCGTTAAATAGACGTACCTATCAGTTTCACAGCTAGAAAAGAAAGAGAATGACAGCAGGCTATCCTAAAACACGTCCATGGATACTTTTCCTCAATACTGAGAGGATCCCAAATTTTGCGCTGATTAATCCAGGTCTTACACTATTCTTCAAATCCACAAATATTTGCTTTTGCGTAAGTCACTTGTTCACAGTTAGAGAGTAAAACTCTTGTGATTATTACAATTCAAAATAAATGAGTACATTAAGTAGCTAAATAAATAAATAAATAAATAAATAAATAAATAAATAAATAAATAAATAAATAAATAAATAAATAAATAAATAAATAAATAAATATTATGTCAATCATCCACATCAGATTATTCTAGTCAAGGATCAGGTCAGGATAAGTTATGTTGGCCCAGTTAGCGACCAACGATAGGAGAGTGTTGGCTGGCGAAGTCTTCTCTCATTTCTATGAATCAAGGAACGTTACTGGAACGAAGGGCATAGGATTGTGTTATATCAATCTACAGCCGAGGAAATAATAATAATAATAATAATAATAATAATAATAATAATAATAATAATAATAATAATAATAATAATAATCAACGGCGTTAAGCCCAAGGGGCAAGTTACAAAACTATAAAGTTTCTAGGAAAGGCCCAGAAAGAAGAGCGATTTAGACTGGAGGGAAGCGAGAGAGGAATACCGACAATACATAAGAGAGATTGTGAGCAAAGGAAGAAGGAATAGAAGAGAGTTATAATCAATTCAGCGCGTAGTGATTCATACAAATCAAATAATATGTAATAATAATAATAATAATAATAATAATAATAATAATAATAATAATAATAATAATAATAATAATTCTGACTAGAATACAATTTTGAACGAGTTGTACGTCATATCTTTTGTTCAAGATGGAACGAACTTTTTTTAAGGCAAACGCCATTGTTTCTTTGGCTTGAATATTAGTCTCGGAGATAGTGTTAATTGCCTCGTATTGCCGAGGGAATACTGATTATTACAGCATCCAGTATGATGACTACCTGTACCATTGTTTAGATGGTCATGATGTAATGAACAATGTGCAGACGTCGTGTTATTTATCTCATTAATTCGTTTTTAATTAAAAAAATCACGTGTGTAAGCGGCGGTAAGGCCTACACTACGATTGCTCGCTAGTGGCTTTACGCCGCACCGGCACAGATAGGTCTTATGGCGACGATGGGATAGGAAAGGCCTAGGAGTTGGAAGGAAGCGGCTGTGGGCTTAATTAAGGTACAGTCCCAGCATTTGCCTGGTGTGAAAAAGGGAAACCATGGAAAACCATCTTCAGGGCTGCCGACAGTGGAATTCGAACCCACTATCTCCCAGATGAAAGCTCACAGCCGTGCGCCCCTAACCACACAGGCAACTCTCCCGGTACGCTACGATCATCTCGTATTTTCTCTACAGTAAACTGAAACGTTAACCAATTATATCGTATAGGCTACACATTAAAGATAAACGCTAGGAATAAACAACCTTTTTGGTCAGTTTAGTGTTTAGAGTGTTCATTTCACAACAAAAATAATTTTGACCACCGGGCGAGCTGGCCGCGCGGTTAGGGGCGCAAAGTTGTGAACTTGCATCCAGGGTACCTTATGCTGGTTTTGAATTAGATGTCATCTTTATTTGATTATGGAAATGCACCCTTATTTAGCATGAGATGGCTCAATGCAAGTTACTGTGAACTGAAAATTGTATTAGCTCATATTGTTATATTACGTAGAGACTGATTTTCCATCAAGAGATGCATAGAGAGACGCCAAGATAAAATAATGGGATCAGAATAATAAGAAAAACGGAAACCATAACTTACTTGAAAATTATTGAATCTGCAAATATTTTGTAAGGTCGTTGAAAATCAAACGCGAAGATCTATTGCTAACGAAGGCAATCACAACACTCCGAAACCATTACAATGTATCCCGATTCATTTTCCATAAATAAGTATGATAGTCGGTTGAACGCCGAATCAAAAGTACTGGTAATTTAAATTTGAAACCAAACGTCTCTAGAAGTAAGAAATAGCCGAAGGAACGAGCGAAAAGAAATTAGTCTTTCATATATGTCTATCTACTATAACTCATTATACCGTAGTGGAGAAAAATGTGAATCTTTATTCTTAAGACCTGACAACACTAATTGAATCTGCAGCTGCATCTAGACAAGAGGTTACTAACCAAGAATGCCCACGAAAATTCGAATGATTCAGTAAAGATTTATCGGTATATTGCACTTTTCTCTGTTGGCAAAACGGAACCTGGAACTTCTCATCAAATTATGCAGTTCATTTTGACAAAGGCCCTGATTATGGCCAATATTTTATATATTTATTCTGACTTTTAATTCAGTTGAGAGCACTCAGTTTAACCACAAGCAAGCTTGTAGTCTTACGTGGTAGTTGAGATCGTGATCATAGCTACAGAATCTCCACTTCCGCATAGAATTCGCACTAAAACGGCATGATATCTTGTTTCAAAAATCCCATATGCGTTAGTCATGGACGCCTTAGTGAGAAGCCTGTGACTGTGTCTCTCGGCTATAATACCCCATGATTAACCACATTTCTTACTCTAGAAGTGTTCACATAGCTTTTATTTATGTTCTATTCGAGGGTGAAGGAGGAATAAAAATCAACTTTCAGTTATAAACTGATACCAAGACTAACAAAAAGAATCTAAATATGCACAACTGCAGTACTTTGAAACAGCTGGCACACTACTACACACTGCAAGTTCTAAAGGTTTTTTGACCGTAACTACTGAGGTAAAGTATTCCACGCGTTGAATCTTTTCCCCAGACTGCTTTTTATTGATTTACACCATCTAAAGTCACCAACCATATGACGTTTCCATTTATATATACTATGTCTGGCTCCATAACTAAATGGTTAGCGTGCTAGCCTTTGGTCAAAGGGGTCCCGGGTTCGATTCCAGGCAAGGTCGAGAATTTTAACCATCATGGTTAATTTCGCTGGCACGGGGGCTGGGTGTATGTGTCGTCTTCATTATCATCTCATCCTCATTACGACGCGCAGGTCGCCTACAGTTGTCAAATCGAAAGACTTGCACCTGGTGAGCCGAACATGTCCTCGGACACTCCCGGCACTAAAAGTCATACGCCATTTCATTTCATATATACTACGTAAGTTTTGGATGTTAGTACTAATGATAAATAACCTTTTAGATTCGCACAGTGGAATCATCATTTTCTCAATAATTTATTATTTTCTGTTCTTCGTTTACATCATTCTTAAATTTACCTTAATATTCTTTAAAATACGGATTGTAACTTATACCATCACGTTAACTTAGTAAATCATTCATTCTCTTCCAGTTTGCATGACGTTCTTTCCTCTTTGTCATGTATACCTTTCAGACACTTAGGGCCTATAAGCTACTTGTATCCAATGATTTAAACGAATGAGTAAAACATAAACGTAAACATAGTGGCTATGATACATTGAAGTTGATTTATTAGCAAGTCATCTTATTTTACAAGGCATCATCTTCAAACGTTCAAATATTTTACATACAGAAAATACTTTTTCAATAAATAGCAAGGTTTCGAGCATGGAAATTTCCGTGCGTTGTGGCCAGAGTTATCCACTTACAGCGTTAATTTCGTACATAGAAATACGATTTAGTTCTTTGTGTGTGTGTGTGTGTGTGTGTGTGTGTGTGTGTGTGTGTGTGTGTGTGTGTGTGTGTGTGTGTGTGTCTCATCACAGAGTAGGCCTACAGCACTACCGTCTATCTGCAGCTTCATTAATTTCGAAAGAGAGGTTTCGTTTACATCCTTTCCAAAACTACGCGAGTTCGAGAAAATGCAATAAATCAGCCTACTTTTCATTTAAAAATAAACAGAATGGGTTATGCACGGCAAGTATCCAACTCTCCTTCTGGGAAATTGATTGTGAAGAATAACAACCGGTCCACCTATCTCCTTCCGTTTAAATACATCCGCAATATTAGTTACAAAAGCAAAGGGGAAACTCCCATAATATGTATGCCTATAACTAACATAGGCTACCATCGAGTTGCAGGACAACTTACGAAGCGACTAATCTAATTTTCACATATATTCCACAAGGTACAGTACAGATAATCCAGTGAGAAGTCACGGTTACACAGACTTTTGTCCTGGGCACTGACGGAAGTGACTGGCTCAATATGACAGCCCTTGGACTAACGAACAAGCTAATATGATGTCTAGGACCCAGCAGTATGCTTTAAGTCCTTCAGTAATCAAGCCGAATAAGACAATGTCGATAAGAAATCCGTTTACAAAACAGTCATATTCTACTGTGAGAATAGCCTAAAACTAACCTCTTTTAATCCGAACAGATAACCGGGAAAATTTCCTTCAGTTTTCATCGCAGAATCAGTTCATAAGCTTTCACCTTCATTCAGCATCATTCATATTGAAAGACTCAACATAAAAATTAAAATTATTTTTACATAAAATATACAGTTCCTACTGTAGGTAGCCTACTTCCAAGGGGGCGACATTCCTTTCAGAAATTCGGTAACAGTGTAGTCTATATTCAAAATTAAACTCTATAAATTGGGCCGATGACCTAGATGTTAGGCCACCTTAAACAACAAGCATAATCATCATCAAACTCTATAGATTAATAACAATTCGATGCACTGTAATTTTCAAACACACGATCGTAACTACTGGAAGATAAAATACGGTAATGAGTACCAATTTTAAAATCAAACTGTGTTTATATTGGGATGTTTCTCTTAGAAAGTTACTGCAACTAAAATTATTAGTAGTACACGGAACTTACAGGCAATGCAGGCTCCACTTTCGAAAGTGATTACTGACCGACCCCTATATGGTATAGTCACTACACCAACCATTGAAGCGGTTTTCAGTAACATTCGTTTTGCCTTAAATATAGGCCTACACTTGTTCGTGTATAATGAGCCACGAAAGTAGTCCTGATTTTTTCTGTGTCCAGGAGTATGTAAATAAATGGTTTTTAGTGATTCATGAAATAGAGTACCCTACTCATAATGAGTAAAAATAACGCTCCCTTTTAACATAAATATTAGTTTCCCATGATATATAATTGTTTGTAAAATATCATTATTTCGTCCTAGAACACTGCTTCTAACATTATATATAGGCTAATATTTCAAGAGCGTCTCCACACTGAGAAAATAGCACAAAATAAATATTCATTTCCAGCTATGCTCTCAGTGGCATCTATAAGAAGAAACGGTCCATCGTGCAAAATCAGCATCAGGTAAACAATGTAGATAATTATTTTGAACAACAGGATTACCAAAATAGACTACCTTTATGAAGGCAAATATCTTTACACTCTGCGTGGAATAGGATACTTAGTTATTAATTTTAACAGCTCTTAGCAATACCAGAATTAATTTTCATTATTTATTAGGATGCTCTGTTAATTGCACATTTTAAGTCAAAACAAAATTAAAAAGACACCAATATCGCATTCACGGAGACACCTTACGGGCGGCCTACCCAGAACCTCTTGGGATGTTGACGCCGGTCATGGAAGCCTTAGGTGTTATCACATCGTGACTATACTCATTTCAGTCTCGAATACTGTGAAATGAAACATTTCTCACAAATATTCTGATTTTAATAATTTATTAAAATAAGCGTTCACACAGAAGCAATTTTCTATAGAGTTTTTAATTCATTACAAGTATCACAATATTCTCATAAACCACACCTGAAATCGTATTGACACGGGATATAATTTCGTGTCTATTAGAGTAGACTAAGACTTTACAAAAGTGTAAATTGTGGTAGCAACAAATCGTTAACGAAAAAAGGAAGATTACCATTTTTTTCATTTTTACTTAATTCAGTTTGAGGAAAACATGGTAGTCCAACAGCGTAGGGGTTAATGAACAAGGAAACCATAAGTATTTCCAGTAGTTATCAAATTTAAATAAATATTTTACTCTTATTTGTACCTTTCAGTAAGTTATTCTATATCGAGTTGTAGACTATTTTTATGGTAATTATCCTAAGAAGAATACGAATAAGAATAGCATCCGTAGCTCCGAACACCAGAGTTTGGTAGAAGAGTACATACCATAGTCTTTCACGGATGCATGTGAACATTAGGGTCTACTTCAAATTTTAAATGGTTATAGTATGCATACGAATATTATGAACAGTCTCTTGGATTTATGGCGTGTGAAATAGTATAAACTGTAGAAAAGTTAGCGATTGACGAAGATTTTGCTCTACTTCCACAGAAACGATATCGACTGTTCTAATGTTTAGCTGTAATCTATTTAATTTCACGCGGCACAAACTGAAAATTGTATCATGTCTATTAATCATGGCTCTGAATAGGCCTACACGAATCTCAAATTGGAAATTTCAGTAAATTAAATTCGATACATTTTAACACACATTTCTGAGATGAACACACAGAGAATTATTCCAGGCGATAATAAATTAGATAATTAGGGTATTCGTACCCAGTCTTGATGAGAAGGATAGTATCACAGAAAAGGTATAATAAAGTGACATGGACACTCCGTGGGGAGGCAAACTGTTTCTGCCTCCGTGGTCAAAATTAATTTACAAATTCCTGAGGCTGTGATACGAACACCACGAAGGAGTCCATACTCTTGGCTAAGGAAATGAAGAAACGAAGCTAAATATATATTAAACAGTACGTTTACACAGTAGGCTATAGGCAGTAAAAGGCTTCGAGTTAACAATCAACTACATGAACACTGAAATAAACGACGGCTGTAGTGGCGATCCAAAAATGGAAATTTAAATATACACGTAACACAGTATTTGAAAAAAAGGCCACCAAAGAGAAAAAATGCTAATAAAATGACGCAAAATACTCATTACTTGGTGAAAGTTCTTGGACTATTTTCTTGCATCATGGATTATAAGTATGAGACATACTTTAAATCAAATATAAAACAGACTGGCAATAATATCCTTGTTGAGAAGAAATTTCAATTAAGGTACCATACAAAACTATGAGGTAAGAAATACGAGGTAAATAAATAGTCACGTCAGTATTAATAAATACAATTCAATTAATTGGTATCAAGAACATTCAAAATGACTCAACATTATTTTCTTTTTAAATTAAGAAAGCTACTTATTCCACTTTTCTCTAAATTTCTTCTAAATTTCTCTAGAAAATAACATGAAATTTCAACATATAGGCCTATGAATGTATTGGAAGATGAAAAAAATCTCAAAAAAGAAAATCTTTATAGTTCTTTGATAATTCAACAGCGTCAACTATTTTACGTAAAAGGGAAAGATAGGCCTATTTACGTAAAGGTTTTTAGAATTTGGATTTACCATATAATGCAGTGGTACTACGATGATAAATCACAATTAATGTCGGTGATTTATCTAATATATTTTATTATAAAAATGATTACACTCCTCAGCCGTACCTTGTAAGGTAAGAGAAATATGTAGCGGTAGTTCTTGACATACCAGTAAGCTTACTGACTGTTTAGTTAAACCATTGTCCATGAAAATGGATTAAATTCGATTACACGAGTAATCAGTTCGATTGAGCGTGTGGCACCTGCGCACGTTCTGTTCATTTGGCTGCCTTCTTGAGGTGGGCCTTGTCCACGGCAGATCTCCTCCCCACTAACCCCTAACCCCTCCCCCAACCCCCACCCGTACTCTACAAGAAGCTTCAATGCTTATCCGTCTCATTGAACACGATGGCAAAAATCTGGGCAGCCAAGTAAAGACGAGAGAGGGCAGAAGGGAAAGACAAATGAAAGAATAATGGAGTTTGCTCTTGTCTTGCGCAGCTGAGCCGTATATACCTCGTGTTAGGAAGGTATACACTTGACTTGGCACGGGTGTGCTCTCTCTAAAATCAAATATCCTTCCGCTTAACTCAATTAAACATGCCTCTTAGATTCGATTAGGCGCTGTGGCGGGGCGCTCAAATGGGCTATAAGAAGAGTCGAGTGGAACGGCTTACCTGAGCGGCTGGTGTCGAGCTCTGTCGCAAGGAAGCAGCACAGGAGCAGTAGTGTGTGCGCTGGAGAACCAACTGGCCCGAAGTGCGTGGCTGACGGCAAGCTCTAGCTCGCGGGTGATGGTGTGCTAGTGGGGTAGGGGTGCAGAGGTGAGGCAAGGAGAGGGGGAAGGGGAGCACACACCAACAGCGACGGACCGGGAGATAACGGTATGGCGAAAGGGAGAGAGAGCAATACGAAACACGATAAAGTGTGCACGACAAAAGGGGTGGGAGCTGTTAACACGGCGGGGCAGAAATATGTATTTTCGTTTAGTGGTGACGACGTTCTTACACAATCATTTGTTTGTGTCAGACGATGCGGTGACTCTGCTTGCTACTACACACACCAATCAGCTCTACCTCCCCTCTCTGTCCCCAACGTGTCTTTCCCACCGGCTTGAGTTAGATCACATACTCGTGCACTTTGAAGCCGCAGTGGTCATGTTTTACGATTTCCTGGACCGTAAACACACACCGATGATTAATACGTACCACAAAGGATCCACAGGACTGCTGCCTCCCTTCTGAATATCAAACACATTTTCAATGTTGCTTTTAGATGTACCGTACAGCTCTAAATCTCTTAATTCTTATTTTGTACGCGAGTTGAGTCTTTTCAGACATCTTCCATGATAGGAAAGCGACAAATGATAACTTGGGCTCCGTGATTCAGAACATATTGTGGAATATGTAGGCTACAACAATGAAATTTTACTTAGTTACCCCTGAATGCAACTTGTACGTTTTTTTAAAAAAAATATATTTTTGAAGCACCGTGCAATTTTTTTTTTTGCTATGGGCTTTACGTCGCACCGACACAGATAGGTCTTATGACGACGATGGAATAGGAAAGTCCTAGGAGTTGGGAGGAAGCGGCCGTGGCCTTAAGGTACAGCCCCAGCATTTGCCTGGTGTGAAAATGGGAAACCACGGAAAACCATCTTCAGGGCTGCCGATAGTGGGATTCGAGCCTACTATCTCCCGGATGCAAGCTCACAGCCGCGCGCCTCTACGCGCACGGCCAACTCGCCCGGTCCGTGCAAATTGTGCCCCTTTAGGAGAACATTGAAGACCTATTATTTCCATAATAAAAACCTATAAAAAGACGTACAAATATCAAAAGAGAACATAAAAACTGGCAAAAAGATCGTAAAATGCGATCCAAACTAACTCATATTTTTAGTTTTTATTACATAGCCTATTTAATTAAGGATTATACAATTTAAAAATGCAAAATTCTGGTGGTATGCAGCATACAGTGCAAAAATATAGGCCTATAAATGACATACTTCTTTCTTCAGTATATATTTTGAGATTAACATAATTTAAAACCAGGGATTTCATGTTTGTTAAAAAAAGTACTTCCTCACTTGTCTACTATCCTAACAAAATCAATTAACGTCTCATTCTTGACAGATTGGGGGTTTACCGTGCAAGTGGCCGCGCGGTTTAGGTCACTTAGCTATCACCTTGCATTCGAGGGATAATGGACTCGAACGTCCTTGCAACTCACAAATTCATACTGTATCCCACACACAACACTATCCTCCACCACACTAAAAGGCTACTCAGTTTCCTATACACGGGGCAAGCCGGCTACCCTCACCCGAGTGTTCCACCTTACAGGCTAATAATTGCTACATGAAATTGAAAAACAATCATCCAACTGTTTTTCTTTTCAAGACTTTAAGTCCATAACTCCATAAATTTTAAATTTCTATCTATTTAGGGGAGACCGGGGCTAGTTGTTACAGGGGCAGGTTGTTACAAACATCTTTTTGAAAAAACCAATAGGAGCAGCGCACCCCTCTCCGTATAATGTGTTGACCTTGCCGTCCCTCACAATCCAAGGGAGTCTCAGGCTGCGCGTGGATCTGTGAAATTTTTAAAATGGAAAAGTTTATTTTCGCTGTGTATTTAGGCAGCGTCTTGCACCTTTCCGATCTTTAACCACGTGATCAAATATACAGGTAAACAAATTTTTTCTGTTTGTGGTTTAAACCCTCAGACATAAGCCTTAGTTTTCTAATGTAAGATAATTCTATCTTTCCTCTGTGATTAACTGTAACACAAAATATAAGATGGCGGCTACTGGGGCTAGTTGTTACTTATCACGCGGGGCACGTTGATACATGTAACGATTCTTCGTGGAACAAGCCTGGCTCAAGTATATCCACAGTTACCATTAGCACAGATAGTCTCAAATTACCAGAAACATTAGAAGATGGAAATTCAGCATTACGGCATGTTTGAGACATAAATAATTTTAGAGGGGCATTTTTTCATATTTTTTGTCTTCACTGTAGGCTACGTGAATAAACTTCAGCTCAGACCATTATAAACTAGTAGAGTATTGGTTTAAAATGATGTTAATTAGGTCATAGGGACAGGTGATAACCTTTGATATGAATTGTGTATGTACGGTCAGTCCTAAGCCATAAGCCTGGTTGGATCCTCAACAACTCCGCCATCAGCTGTCATGGATGGCCTAGGCATCACTGAAGAGGCGTACAAGGGAAATGAGGAGTGAGGTAGTTTACCGTTGCTTTCCTCACCGAGCCAGGAGTTACAAACGTATCAGTCTGCCAAGCCCACTGAAATGCATGCACCAACTGACCTGATGAGCAACATTTTCACACCATTCATAGTAGGGACTGGCTGCATAAGGAATGACATTACTAGCATCGCTCATACCTAAGTCACTTTCATATTGTCAAAGCCAAGGATAAGACTGAACAGATAATTATGTTATATTTAATGAATGGGCTAAACATATTTTGAATTTAAAATGAAAATTTTAAATATTTATCATATTTTCAGTGACATTTTACTCTATGTAACAAAGTGCCCCTCGCATGTAACAACCTGCCCCGCTGTGGGGCATGTTGTTACAGAATACCTAAGCTGATAATAATGTATCTTATTGACAAATGTGTGCATGTTCTAGAATCTTTCAACTGCTATTCTTATGATAAAAGTTTGTTCCTTCTATCAGCAAAATTGAAATTTCATTTACTATTCACCTTAAAATTAAAAAAAATGAAAACCAAAAATTGTAACAACATGCCCCGGTCTCCCCTACCGTGCAAGTGGCCGCGCGGTTTAGGTCACTTAGCTATCACCTTGCATTCGAGGGATAATGGACTCGAACGTCCTTGCAACTCACAAATTCATACTGTATCCCACACACAACACTATCCTCCACCACACTAAAAGGCTACTCAGTTTCCTATACACGGGGCAAGCCGGCTACCCTCACCCGAGTGTTCCACCTTACAGGCTAATAATTGCTACATGAAATTGAAAAACAATCATCCAACTGTTTTTCTTTTCAAGACTTTAAGTCCATAACTCCATAAATTTTAAATTTCTATCTATTTACCATAAATTATTTACCATTCGAAGTTATAGAAGATAATAATTATGCATATGCTATTGATTCACCTTTCACTTTGGCTACATGAAATTGAAATACAAATCATCCAGTTGATTTCCTTTTCAAGACTTTAAGTCCATAACTCCATAAATTTTAAATTTCTATCTATTTACCATAAATTATTTACCATTAGAAGTTATAGACCCCTAGGTAATAATTATGCATAGGGGTATATGATATCGATTCACCTTTCACTTTGGCTACATGAAATTGAAAAAAAAAATCATCCAATTGTTTTTCCTTTTCAAGACTTTAAGTCTATAATTCCATAAATTTTAAATTTTAAATTCGAAGTTATAGAAGTTAATAATTATGCATATGATATCGATTCACTTTTCACTTCGCTTTTTCTTCTCAATTCTGTATCATTATTCTGTGTTCAGATGATGATATTTTCACGTCCCATATTGCACACACGTAAATATTAAAAACAAGCTCTCCGGAGCTGAGTGGTTCAAATGGTAGAGCGCTAGCCTTCTGAGGCCAAGTTAGTGCGTTAGACCCCAGCTCAGTCCGATGATAGACTATTTGAAGGTGCTCAGAATCGTCAGCCTTGTACATTAGTACTTAAGAAACTCCTTTGAGAAACAATTACTGCATTTCTGCATCTCCAGAAAACGTAGAAATAGTGAGAGGTACCTACGCATGACCAATACCATGTTTATTACGTCTAGGTTATTGAAATTACTTTAAGAACAGGCAGTAAAGTTACACTTGGACCATATTAGTAACCTACATATCGCAAGTGCCTACATTTGTTAAAATAGAAAATCCGATGTCCGGGAACAAACCAGCCAGATTTTAATGTATAATAGAATTCTTCCTTCCTCTGAAAAAGGGCTTTTGTTCATTTTTTCGCTACAAATGGAATTACCGTAGAGCAAACAAGCTCTTAGTTTTGTGTGAGTATTTATATCTTGATTACAGTATGGAACCTCTAGTTTTACGTAGAATGCCAACTACAGGAATGTAAATTTTCGTTTAAAAAATTGTACAATCATTGGGAGGTATTCGAACAACACACGCCTTGGTGTGAGCCCAGTGATGATATTCAGTTATCATACTCCAATTTTGACCCCTTACCCCAACTGAGAGATTATTAAAATGTCCAGATTAGGCTTCATAATCGATCCTATATCATGGTAGAAGTGGATAGAGGATATAAAAGAGCCTGTTTGGAAGTTCTGATGGGATGTAGAAGCAAAATTCTCAGGTTAATTTCTAACTTTTGTACTCACTTCGACTTAAAAGAAAACGCAGCTAGTTCATGGAGTAATAAAAATATTTTCAGATTCTAAGGTACCTTCTTCTTCTTCTTATTATTATTATTATTTTGCGTGAACGGATCACTTAGGACCACGCGGAATCAACATTTGTTTATCTCTCCACCTTGCCCGATAGTTCTTCATTTTCATCGATTGTTATAATTTCTGTTCCTTCTACCAAGTACGCCGTGTTGGTTTCTTTTCATCTTCCTCAAATCCCCCTGTGTGAACAATTTTCCTGATTGCATATCTGTCCAGCAGATTTGGTGGTCCTAATTTCAGTGCGGTCTTTCTCTACTTGCTTATACCATTTTGATCTCGTACGTCTGATTTGCAAAAAAATGTGTATTCGAAAGTTGGTCTGGTGTTATTCATTCTTTCCAAACGACTTAAAAATTGAATTCGTCGCAGCCATTTATTAATTCAAGTAAATATTAAAAATACTCTCTCTATAATCCTAATCATGTAGGCTATATTTTGAGCTATGTAACTACGCACATAATGTATACGGTGCTTCAGATACAAAGTGAGTAGGAGGATGGTGGTCTACCTCGTCCGCTCCTTGTGGTGCAAGAAACGGCTACACGCAACAACGTTGAGTCGGACAAGTTGCCGTGGATTGTAGGGGCTACAAAGGAACTGGAAACTAGCGCATACACATTGTCTAAACAAAAGCATAGCAATTGAACCAAACCAAACCCCACGGCGCAAGAGGCCCGAAGGGCGAGGGCCTACAAAGCGACCGCTGCTCAGCCCGAAGGCCTGCGGATTATGAGGGGTCGTGTGGTCAGCACGACAAATCCTCTCGGCCGTTATTCTTCGCTCTCGAGACCAAGCCGCCATCCCACCATCAGATAGCTCCTCAATTGTAATCACGTAGGCTGAATGGACATCGTACCACTCCTCAGATCCAGGTAAAAAACCGTGACCTGTCCTGAAATCAAATCCGAGGCCTCCCGGTAAGATGGATGCACGCTACCCTTACACTGTGCGGCCGAAATATTGAGCCCATAATTCTACCTTGCTGAAATGTCAACTACAAGATGGAGTGCATCCATATTTTTATTGCAAGCTCACCCTGTGCTACGTGGCGTGACAACTCACAGCGGGAGGAGACCCACCAAAACATCGAACGTGGACGGAACATTTCGGAAGACCTCGGGTAATTAATAATAAAATTCTGGCTAATAACCATCATTGTGAGAGATTTCGGCACTGTCATTAACAAAGAAATAAGTAATTATGAATTTTTAGAAATATTTGATGAAGCTAAGTCCACAGAGTAGAAATGTATTTAATTAGGTTCGGAGAAAAGGTAGCATCTATCTTGGCCGAGTGAGAAATACGTGTCAAGGACATACGTTCTAAATGCTTGGATACCATGGTGAACGATACTAATTAAATACGCCCTTAAAGAAACAGAAAAAATCCGCAAACAACACTATCTTCACTGGAAAAATAGGTGGAATCTCTGGGGGTGAGTCTCAAAGAAATCGGTCCAGAGGTCATCAAATGGAATTATTGCACAACAGTAGATAACGCCACGCAAAGCGTCTCTAGAGAATGCATAAATACCACTCCCCAAGCAAGAAGAGGCAGTCATCATTAATTGTCCGAGAGGGTGAACCTACGTCAGGTGACATTAAGAAGAAGACTTAAAGTGGGCGAAGTAGACTTGAAGAATACAGTATATAAAGCCATTTGGCTTGAAGGATGAATATTTTACTAAATGATAATGGTGAGCAAAGACAATTTAAGTATTGAAACATTGTATTTATGAAATCCATCCCGGTCGGGGGAAATATCATAAGTTAAATAATTGTAGGATTCCTGAACTTCTGCGTAGGGAGACAGCAGATTCATAAACAGCTTTCTGAATGATTGCGGACAAGGTTATTTTGTCAATTGGTAAGGGAGGACTGTTATAGTCTGGCAGAGATAAGCTATTGGTCTCACGGTCATTCACATCTGTGGGACACCTGGAGGAAAATCAGTTGGAAATCTGCACAAACTTCATTAGTTGAATTCTCGACACGAGGCTGGGCGATTTAATTGTTGTATGTGTGTGCAGAATAAAATTTAGTGTTAAGTTTCATGAAGGAAATCAATGTGTGTTGCTTCAAGACAAGTGCAGTATCGGTGTATTTATATTGTAGTATTTAAGCGAAGAATGTGTCCTGCAATTATGAGGGGCTACGTCCAGAGGTGGCTGGCGTAAGATGAAGCCGGGATAATGCCACGCCAAGCGGCACAATTACAGGTCTGTCTAATTTAAATATTATGTCCCTTTACATTAATTCATTAATAAATCATAACATCGCGTTGTATATGTGGCGTGTGTAAAGTTATGTATGGTGCCATGATGATGATGATGATGAGTGTCTTGTCGTTATTCCATTGTGGAGGCGAATTGTCTGTTATTTAGGCCAGTGCGATAGACTTTGAAGTGAGTACAAATTTCTTTAAAAAATAAAAGTGAAGTTAAATATTGCAATGAAAATCACTGAAATAATGTTCGGCCGGTAAAAATTATAATAATGATAACGATAAAATAACAGTTGAGTGCGATGAAGTCAAATCACAACGTATCCAATAATAATAATAATAATAATAATAAAAATAATAATAATAATAATAATAATAATAATGATAATAACGTCAGAATAAAAATTGAGATGACAATAATAATGCGTTCAGCAGTTAGGTAAGCGAGAATTGCGGTTTATATCGAAACCCAGTGAAGTATGATAAAGTTAGGCATTTTTGGGAATTTTTAATTTGATGACACTGTGTATTCGTGATATAGAAAATCACGGCATGTTATTTTGCTCCGGAGGTCCGAAAAATTTTCGAGAAGTTAATTGTGCGATCATTATACAGGTACCGTAAACTTGTCTGGTCATGGAATCACTTGTATTTAAAAAGTTTCAAGCAAGAAGAAAATGGATTGTAATGGGAATGAAATATTATGAGAATAATTAGGAAAATGTTAAAAGCAGAGTAAGCCGATATTTTATGAGTGGTGTGGAATAAGCAGGACGCCGAGAATAAGAGGCCCTGCAGTTCGATGGAGAGGAATTTTTGTGTAAATTGTGTATGTGTAATATTTCTGAGACAGGTTGTATAAGAGGAGCGATGTCCTGTAGCAATCCAGAACGACTGAAGAATGTAAGGGTTGTATAATCCAAGTGAGTGCTTCGTAACGCTTATTTTAAGTACAAGTTGATATTCTCCCATGTTTACTATTTTATGTAAGATCGTAGGTAATGGCAGTGAAGTCTAGGTGATGTTTCTATTTGATACCAACGGAGTTCATTTTGTGATAGACGACGTCACGAACAGAGTACATTCTGACACACGGTCAAGATAACACTTAATTATTGTAAATTTAATTCTATTCTGTAGTTTTTGAGACGAAAACGTCGCTGACTGAAAATATTGCGAGTGAGAAAATGAATTTCATTAGAATGAGAGTTTAGCTTGCGTAGATGATGAGAAGTCACTTTACTGGACAGTCCACGACAATTTGTGTTTGGAGTGCTGACAAGGCAGGTCAGTTGGAACCTCACACTCGAGTTATGCCGTGGATATCATGATGGTAGTGATTATTGTTTTCAGTGGTATTACGTAATCTCAAACGAGATTTGAGTTTGTATTTCTTAGCGAACTTCACCGCATGTGTTTAGATTGTAATGAGGACTAGGTTAAACTATTCGAAAATGTTGTTTAATTTCGATTTTACGCTGTATATTAGAAAACAGACACAGTAATATTTCCAAATTCGAGTTCATTTGTAGCGAATTTCACTTCATGTGTTAGCGTTTCAACGAGGATCAGATTTAAATATACGGACATTGTATTAGAGTTTCGATTTCGCCTGGCAGTATGAGTGATGTGTAGATACCATAACGTTGGCTCAACGATAGATTTAGGATGCCCCATGTATTCTTCAGGATGAGTAGACACTGTACGTTGGCTCAACGACAGGATTGGGACACCGTCTGTACATAACCAAGTAATAGGTCAGGCATTTTTGCGAATCGACTTGAGCGATGTTAGTGTTTGCACTAGTGGGAGATATTAGCAGGTACTATTTAGACCATGTTTCGGCATAATTCTTACTAGCCTGAAGGTGCTCCCATAAAGGCGTTGAATCAGTAGCGGCAAGAATGAAAGGGTTGTCCCACGTGGAAACCTGGCTAATGGAGACTGATTACTAGTACTTAGCCGCCGTGTGAGTTCAAGTTCGATGAACTTCCGTTTCTATTTGTTTCTTTTACTTTACTTTAAGATTTATTGTTCGGGTGTCCAGTATATTATGATAATGCCATGTGTTGACACTTAGTTGATTTATGTAGGATTTAAACTACGAATGCGGTTTCGATTCGTCACCTATTAGTATATTTTATTTTCATTTTTCGTTATTCACATTATTATATGTGCGACGTTGATCTACCAATCACTTGTAGTTCGGTTTAATGGGACACGTGTAGGTAGACATAGGCTATTTGTTATTTTTTTGCTAGGGGCTTTACGTCGCACCGACACAGATAGGTCTTATAGCGACAACGGGATAGGAAAGGCCTAGGAGTTGGAAGGAAGCGGCCGTGGCCTTAATTAAGGTACAGCCCCAGCATTTGCCTGGTGTGAAAATGGGAAACCACGGAAAACCATCTTCAGGGCTGCCGATAGTGCGATTCGAACCTACTATCTCCCGGATGCAAGCTCACAGCCGCGCGCCTCTACGCGCACGGCCAACTCGCCCGGTAGGCTATTTGTAATTGTAGTAGTAGTTATAGAGAATTGGAAAGACTTCCTGTTATTTTTGATACAGCCCAAAGGCAGGCATTTATACAAGTGGAGGCAAATGCCTCCCCTAGTGCACCGTCACTGCATTGTCCTACATAGGAGGCTTGCAATGGTGTATCAACGGCGCACTAGTGCCAGCGTCTTGGAAAGTTGCAGCGTTCCAACTGCCAACTGATGAGCCCACTGCTGCACTGGGGCGAAACGCCGGTAATTTCACGATTGAAAAAGCCTGAAGACTTAAGAGCTTGAATTTTCCCGTGGTTTGTTTTATACCGTGGACTTGTATTTTAACGAATTTAACGACGTAACTGTTTCGTAACCTGAAAGTTGGTTTAGTAAGAATATTCTCAAGTGATTTATCACTTTTCTTTGAATTCAGTGTAGGCTGATGACCTTAGATTTTAGACCCCTTTATACAACAAGCATCATCATCATCTAACTTCAGTGTTCGGCGTTTCTTCTAAATGTATAATGAATTAATGTTTTCCTGCATTTCACAGTTTAGTTCCTTCAGAACGATATAACGTAAGATCTCATCGGATCAAGTGTTTTGATTCCTTCTGAACATCTGTTTGGGGTGATGCATGTTTCAGCATCGGGATTCCTCTGTAACTTAAGGGTGTCACAAGGTGACAGTATATGGTGGAATATTTTTTGTGATTGTGACAATTGCTGTTAACTTGTACTGAACACCATGGTTTCAAGTAATATTCCGAAACCTATTCAAATCAAACTAATAGTCGATTTGGTTCGATTAAGGATCCATTCGGTGGATGTTCTAATATCCGATAGGATAGTCGACTGATGGATAACCTTAATTAAATATAAATCTGGAATTCTACTTGTTGAAGCTCATATTTTCCACGGATCGTGTGGATTAACTCTCAGTTATCATTTGGATCAATGTTGTCCGATTTTCAGGTTTTCTATTCTTTTTCTGGTTGTTGCTGTCCACGAATTTTACATTGCGTTTTCATTCTTTGAAAGACAATTATAGACAATTTCAATATAACTTTACCACGCATGTGACTGCGTTATAACATGTTGTGAAACGTTTAACTGACTTTTCTTGCATATTTAACAAACAGATTATCGTTATTTATATTGAATAAATATTTTAGTAAGCACATTTTTGCTCCTCATTTGAAGTAGTTATGCTCTCCACTGATCCCTATCGCTTGGTCGATGAAGTAACAGAAAAGGACTCGGAACGACCCCAAGATCCGAGAGTACGACATTGCTCTACCGAAGCAGCCAAGGCAGACGACCAGCGATGGAACGGTAAGTTCAAGGGTTCAATATAGCAATTGAACTGCCTCGCTATTTCGAATGACAAACTTGTTTTTTATTTAAATAGGGCAGAGGGGCCATTACCCGGACAGCTCCTATTTCCGGACACTTGTAACGTCTATGTGGTTTATACTTGAAATAAGTGTCAGATGTGTTTTCAAAACAGTTAACTAGATGATAGCACCCTCTTGTAGTAGAGTGAAACATTAGAGAATGGCAGGACTTGGGTGGTTCTTGCTCCAGACAATATCAAAAGAAACATGGTAAGACGCGCCTCTTATACTTTTCCTTGACTGTATATTTATTCTTATCTTTCGTTTCACTTAAATTGAGAAAATGTAAACCTGAGAGTAAGGGAATCTGTAGTATAAAAGATGAAAGGTTTAACCAGGCAATGTATAGGTGGTAATATGTAGGGCACGGCACCTGTGATAATGGCGCGAAATTAGAATGATGGACAGATTTGTTCCTATTTTCGGACGCTCGCTTGTTCCCAATTCCAGACACCAATACATACCGAAGATATATTCAAAGCTGGTTGACTGTACAGCTTAAAAGACATAATTATTAAATGTAATTGCCCTTTTACGTTTGATAATTTTGGTTCTTAAACTCTCAGTTCAACTTTTAGGGTTGCCCTAGATTAAGGGGTCTGACTGTTTCTTCACAGTAGCGCTGTAGATACATTCTGAGATGACGTCTGACGAGAAGTCGCGGCAGCTTGCAGGTACGGCAGGAGTAACAGATACTACACTCTAAGCTATAAACATTAGTCGTGACAGAAAAAAACAGATACATGTACATTATTAAGCTATTCATTATGCAGTACTTATAATTAGCCTATTATTTTCGATCTCTTGGAATAAAACAGCCATATTTTAATATTATCGTTTTAGTCTTCTTATGGAAAACGGCTTATAGACTTTTGGATCTGCTTTTGTCACTGTTTCGCTACAAACGAAACTACCGTAGAACAAACATAGCAAACAGGCTTGTAGTAGTATGTTTGGAGAGTGACACGGCCTAATTGCAATCAGCTACTCTTTATGCAGAGCAATATCCAGATAGACGACATCCAAATTGTGCAATGTTCCGGAATGAGAAGAGACTACGCCGGCATAGTACACTGCATGTGGCGTCTCGTCCAATGGATCCAGAGGAAGTAAACATGGTGACAAAAGTTGAGCTCTGGCACACACACATCAAGTTAAAATTCATATAACTTATTTACTAAATAAAATCAGCGCAAACATTCGTTCAAGAGATACATGACTTAGTGCCTGCAATAGGATGACCATATCCGTCTCGGGCATTCTGTGACTAGACCACTGAAAAAGTAAGTATATTCGAGTGCATAGCAATGGAATGGCCACGTTATTCGAATGACGTTGTTCCTTAAACGTTGTAAATTTCATATTTACGTGCCCCACGTTAGTTTGGTTTACCAGTTTATTCCTCAAACCGTCCAATATAGCTCCCATACACTGTTTTATGGGTCTATTTCCAAGATAAAATGTATGTAACATTTTGATCTAGAGGGCTTACCTTGAGAGTAAACTTCGTGCAACAGCAACAACTATCACCGGCAATGTTTTTAAGTGTGCGACAGAGTATAATGAGAAGGGTAGCATTGTTTGCGCTACGAGGAGGAGGCTATTTTGAAAATTTGTTGAGATAAAACGTGCATTATTCATACATATTGTTATTTTCATTCACTGGCCTCTCCGTACGAATGCACCTACCTGGTATGGAAACCCAACATACTACGGAGTGTAAGCATAAACTAACATGCTATGGCATTTTTCTTAATAATAATAGGGCCTAATGAAAATAACAACAATAAGAAGAAGAATGCTATTGGTTTTTACGTCCCACTTAACTACTTTTGAAGATTTCCGGAGACGCCGGGGTGTCGGAAGTTCTTTTACGTGCCAGTAAATCCACCGACACGAGGCTGACGTAATTGATCACCTTCAAATACCACCGGACAGAACTAGGATAGAAACTGTAAAATTGGGGCCAGAAGGCAAGCGCCTCAACTGTTTGAGCCACTCAGCCCGGCTGAGGAATATGTATCGGAAGCATCCGGAAAAAATAACAATGATACGGCACATCCCGAACGAAGAACGTATTAGTAGTTCAACAAACCGAAGAACCTTCAACTCTAAGGAGAAAATTAATTATCTATATTACTGTATTCCTCACGGACTACAACGTATTCTCCACTAATAATCTATCAAGCGTGGAAGAAAATTCCGTACATCACAATCGTGATTGCTGTCTCATTCCTTTCCAAAGAAGAATTGGCGCTGTACTATTTATTTCAAGTACAGTATTAAGAAGGGGCTGCCTGGCCGAGGCGGTAAAGGCGTACTCGGTTCGCTCGGAAGGACGTGGGTTCGAATCCCCGTCGTGAAGTCGTAAAATTTAAGAAATGAGACTTCCACTTCCGGAGGTGCATATGGCCCTGAGGTTCACTCAGCCTACACCGAAAATGAGTACCAGGTTAATTCCTGGGGGCAAAGGCGGTCGGGCGTAGAGCTAACCACTCTACCCCATTAAGTGCCGCGGTTACAAATAGTGGAAGCCTTTACCTTCCACCACTCCCATGACCTGTATGGAGATGACTTGGCTTTACTTTGCTTTGTTTTGCAGTATTAAGAATTTGGGTAAAAGCGAAATGAAAGAGACGAAAGGTAAGGAAGGTAAAGAGTTTTCCTACAAACTTTTCTTCGTCAGGACCAGTGACGTAAATATATTTTATTTCATCTTCTGATTATAATAACTCTTGATCTTCCATATTTACCAATATAGTTCTGGTTTTATTTGCATCTTACTAACTTCTTTTTGAATTTTATCCTACAAGGTTTTCAATATATCAACATTTCCACGGTTTCTATTCGGCTATTGTGTTACTTCTTAATTTACCATCTTAGGTAAGCATACAAGGTACACTAAAAACGTGGACTTTAAGGAAACTGCTCCGCACTTTTTACTTATACGGTTTGAGGAGCAGCTATTTATTATTAATTTGGTTGATGCTCTTATTTTCGTTTTATATAAGTTAATTTCCTATCTAATCGAGTAAGCCCTATCCGAAGTGTCGGAGCTAACTTAATCTTTCTATTTATGAATTTTAAAAATAGTAGATCATCCGACTTTGAAGTTAGAAGCCGTTTTTTTAAGAAAAATCACGAATTGTGTATAACCTAAACATGTGATTCAGTGACATTGACTAACCCAGAAAAATATACACTCGCAGCATAAGAACCATAAAACATCACGTAATATATAAATTTAAAGCATATTGATATCTGTGCTACCAATAGTTAATCGTGAGATAGTCCACGCAGTTATTATAGGCACACTCTGTTCGTTAACGACCGGTAGGCATTTAAAACCCATCCACAAAGCTCCCTATCTGTACAAAGCCTCTAATCAAGCCTGAAGCAGAATAGCATAGTAATAAGAACGCTCGTCGACTGTGCGAAAGAAAATGCGAGTCATCTCATCAAGAAGGACTTTTGTCTTTTAACACGGCCCTGCACGCCAACGGATACCACAATAAGTTTCCTGTGCAATAGGATGCCATCCTAAGCGTCCACCAATCACGGCCTGACGCAGCCCTCTGGGAAGTTACTGGAAATCAACGTTCTGAAGCCAATATACAGGCTAACGGAGAAGATGCTCGATCCTTTTGAGTTCGCGAAACATGTAAGCACCATAACAGGTGTCTACAAGATTCGGTATATTTCCTCCAAGAAGTACAACTAACACAGTCGGCTAGGACAGACAAAGAAGTCGTTTGCCTGCGTAGGACTACTACGACGTACATACACTTAGAGGGGAAGGGATTTACATTTAATCACCATAGATTTCCACGAACGATTACAATGGGAAGCCATGGACATTTTCAAACATACTGAGCGGATTAATGTAATCTGAATACTAATTTTCAAACATCAAATAATCAGAGACACATAAATATGAAGTTCAAAGGAATCAGAGGAGAAGAAGAAGAGAATCTCCAGTCAATGAAGGTAGCTCGCAATTAAGGTTCCTTTTGTCTACGAAGATGCCTACCGCACAGATATCCTACCAAACCAAAATCTTGATTATTTCTGATTTGCTGTTATTTATTCAGTTTACTGTCAAGTTTTGGCTTCTTCCATGGACTCAGCGAGGGATCTCACCGCTGTCACCTCAAGGGCAGAAGTATTGTGAACTGTGCTGCTTGATAAAGATAATATTGCCCGAGATCTAATGTTTCCAGTAAGAAGACATGAGTATGTTTTGTATCACGACCACGACCTTGTAGTAAATAATACCAGAAGACAGCAGATACTGTAAGCAGTAGTATATACTTTTGCCTTTGAAATCATATCGGCCTCCACAGTCTCTCGTAGACTCATTCGTTTGAAGCTTATGGGTATCTGGGTAAATTCCACAACATCTGGTACTGCCTTTATCACCCGACTTAACCACAGGATGTCACTGTACATGGACACACCCGCAAATTACAGCTTGCTGACCCAAGGGACAACCAGGAGAACCATTGATCATCCTGAAGCCTGTAGATTACAAGGTGTCGTATGGTCGACACGGCGAATCCTCTCGGCCGTTCTTCTTGGCTTTCTAGACACTGGCCGGTATCTCACCGTCAGACAACTCCTCAATTGTAAGCACGGAGGCTGAGTGGAGCTCGAACCAGCCCTCAGATCCAGGTAAAAATCCCTGACCGAGCGAATTGGCCGTGCGGTTAGGAGCGCGCAGCTATGAACTTGCATCCGGGAGATAGTGGGTTCGAGGCCCACTGTCGGCAGCCCTAAAAGTGGTTTTCTGTGGTTTCCCATTTTCACACCAGGCAAATGTTGGGGATGTACCTAATTAAGGCCACGGCCACTTCCTTCCCACTCCTAGGCCTTTCCTACCCCATCGTTGCCATAAGACCTATCTGTGCCCGTGCGACGTTAAGCCAATTGTAAAAAAATCCCTGACCAGGCCGGAAATCAAACCCGGGACTTCTGGGTAAGAGGTAGGCACGCTACCCCCTAGAGCGAGGGGCTGGCATAGATAACTTACGCTCCAACTATGTACAGAATAAGTCCCTCCTCCAAGCCAAAACAAAGGAGGTGATTGGGGCAAAGGTATGAAGGATGAGTTAAGAAATATGGTCCACACTACTATCGTTTGTTAATTACATTTTATCAAAATTGGAGGAGGACGCACATCGTGTTGTGTTAATAATAGTAACAACAACAACAACAACAACAACAACACCAACAACAACAACAACAACAACAACAACAACAATAATAATAATAATAATAATAATAATAATAATAATAATAATAATAATAATAATAATACAGTCCGCCTCTGTGGTGTAGTGGTTAGAGGGATTAGCTGCCACCCCCTGAGGCCCGGGTTCGATTTCTGACTCTGGCAAGAAATATAAAAAGTGGTGCGAAAACTGGAACGGGGTTCATTCAGCCTCGAGTAATCAACTGAGTAGAGAGGGTTCAATTCCTACCGTCCTCGAAGTGGTTTTTCTTGGGTTTCCTACTTCTCCTCCGGGCAAATGCCGGGATGGTACCTAACTTAAGGCCTTGCTATCCTCTTCCTTACATATCCTTTCCAATCTTCCCATCCCCACAAGTTCTCATAGCAAGTGAGGCAACCCGGGACAGGCACTGGTCCTCTTCCCCAGTTTTATCCCCGACCAAATGTCTGACACTCCAGATCACACCCTTAAGGTGGTAGAGGTGGGATCAACCCGCTGACTCCGGGAGAGAGTCCAAATCTGGACAGTAAAATGACTAAATAAAATTACTTGCCTCTACTTCGTAGTCTATTAAATAAAGTCCTCTATCCTGTCTGTCATGCCTAATCTCAATAATCAGTGGATGGATTTTGATGCAGTTTTCACCAATCTATTACGAAATTTTCGAGAAAGTTTTATGTTTAGGAACATTCATCTATGGCCAAAGGAAGTCGAAGAGAAATGCTCGTGCGAGAACCTTTTATTTTTTAGCTTACGCTGAGCAAAGCGTTAAAGTTACATCTATACTATTTGGGTAAGAATTATTCAACATAATTATTTCTACGAAAGTAACTAGTTTAGATTAAAATGTAATTTACATCATGTTATTTTCATTTCTACTTCCGGGGATATAATCGTTTACATCTGTTCACGCAATCTCCATTCGTAGGTACTGAGTAGTTTGCGAGCCAGTGCGCGAGCTATCAACGACTTTGGGCAGCGTTATTTGAATATACTACGATACAATACTTAATAGTTTTTCAGTGATTTTTTGTTATCAATGTAAAAACGATGATAGCCCATCATGCCGATACAGAAAGGGAATATAGGTTCGTAGTTCATTGCGTTCGAAAACGTGCATTTATCACGAAACAATGAAACTGATCAACAAAGGAATTCTCGACTGTCACAGGACAGGGAAAGAATGACTTCAGAAGGATAAACGGAGTCGATTTCTCCAAATTCACTGCCCAAGTTCAAGTACATTACTCAATATACACAGTAGTAGATAGTGAAGAAGCAATTAATTACTCTACAGAATTTCTCAATTCTGTATATAATTTCGGCTTGCCATCACTCGAGATAATTTTGAAAGTGAGGATGCCTATTATATTGATACGTAATCTACGCCCACCAAAGTTATTCAATGGGACGCGACTGGTAGTGAAAATGCTGAAAAAACTGTTTGATTGAAGCTACTAATTTAACTGGCTGTGGTACAGGAGAAGCGATTTTAACACCGACAATCCCTTTGATTCTTTCATATTTTCCTTTTGATTTCAAACGAGTCCAATTCTCGGTAAGAGTCTGATTTGGCATGACAATAAACAAAGAACAGTGTCATATGGGTTCCTAAATGTCCTGTGCAGGGCCCTGTACCTATGTGCACCCCGGCCGAAGTTCAGATAGCTGTGTGGAGAGTGAACAATGGCAAATCAGTAGGGCATGGTGTCATTCCATGTGAGCTGTGGAAGGTTTTGAGTACTGAAGGAATTGATTGGCTTACTAAGATATATAATACGACCCACGCTGGCGCGCCCATGTCGGAGCAATTTCGCCAAAGCTACCTTGTGCCTGTCTTCAAGCAGAAGGGAAATGTTATGGAATGCGGGAGTTATACAGACATCAAACTCACTTCACACACACTAAACATTTGGAAACGTGTCATTGACAATCGCATCAATAACATTATAGAATAGACATCCATAGGTACCAGTGTGGCTTCACAATTGGAGTCTCAGCTAGTGATGCAATTCAAACGCTTTGAAAATTGATGGAGAAACGCTGTACACTTCACAGGGATCTCCGCATGATTTTCATTTATTTAGAGAAAGCGTTTGACCGCGTTCCTAGGGAAATCATTTGGACTACACTATGACACAGAAATGCTCCAGAGGAGTATGTGAGGCTGATCCAGGACATGTAGGTCCATCCTTCTACAAAGATGAAGTCTAGTTATGGTATGTCTGGGAGTTTCCCTGGTGAGGTTGCTGTTTATCAAGGTTCAGCTTTGAGCCCAATGTTATTAAATATAATTATGAACTATCTCACGAAACTACTGATGGCACAACTACCATGGACCCTCCTATACGCAGACGACATCGTCCTAGTTGGTGAAACACGTGAAGAGGTCGAGGCAGCCTTATAACTCATGAGAAAGGCTTTGGAGACAAATGGACTCAGAATAAGCCGTAAGAAGACGGAGGATATATTCTGTATCTTCGTCAAGACAGAAGTTCAAGGTTCATGCAATACAGTTTTCTTAGCGGGTGAACCACTGGCAATGACGGATACATTCGAGCCATAATCCTTACTTTCATTTTCCCCAAGTCCAGTCACCTCCTACAACGACTGTGCGTAGACCACTGGATTTGAACACAGTACCAATGGCTACACGACACACGATGACTATTCCTTGGTTCGATTCCACAGACAGTCTATTAATTCACACATTCACATGCAATGAACAACTAAACAGCTCAACAGTATTGAACAAAAGGACGATACTCACAACAGCGAACATTAACACAGCTTTATTTATCTTCACACTCGCTCTGCCTCAGTCTACAGAAATACACGAACACACAGTACAGTGTTCCGTTTTGTCGTCTCCAGTCCACACACACACTGGTCTTTCCAACACCACAACAATAGCTCGCTCCTTCAGACCTCGATGGGACACTAGCGACAGCCAATACCTCTATGTCCCTCAGCCCAGCCATCGAACCCGAACTCACTGAGTGTCACGCTGACCCCACCACGGAGTCCAACTCTGACTGATTGTCCGCGGCTAGCCTCTCTTTTTATAGCTCGCGTGATTTGAGTCAGAAATTTCTCGATGTCACTAGAGGCAGAACATTCCGGTTGAATCTCCAAGAGACTCACAGATAAGCCGGCCGACGAGAACAATATATTGAAAGGCCGGCCCCACCCCACAAGCCGGCTGGGAGATTCTAGGTCGTCTGAGTCACCAGCCCCTTCCTGGAATTACCGAAAGGGGCTACCATGGGGCTGGTACGTAACAATACAAACTTGGAGTGAAATTGGTGTAACAGTTGTATTAAAGCCGTCAAACCAAGAACTCTAGCTGAGAAAGTTGATGAGGTTTTAAATCAGTCGAATCGCAATTAACTAATGAGGTCACTCCCTCTCCCAACATGCACATCATGAGTTGCGGATTATCACGCTCTAAAAACATGCAGCAACCTCGCTTGGAAGACCGATATTTTCTCTTAACCGCAAAAGTAATATTAATGACCTTACTTAGCACTGTGAAATACTTATCAAATGCAATAGGTTTTCAGATATTCATTTATCGTAGTTGCATGTCGTTCGTATCTTAAGGGAAGATCTATGATAATATTTGCACCCATTTAAGTACCTTGGCAGATGGATTACTGAGGACTAAGACCCGCATTTAGAGATCCGTGTGCGAATAGAAATGGTTCGTGCTACCTGTCTGAAAATGAGGAATCTACTGTATGACAGAAGCTTCAGCTTGGAGACACGTCACAACTTCGTCAGATCCTATGTATATTCGGTGCTTCTGTATGTCGCCAAAACATAGATTCTGAAATGTAACACCATTAAGAGTATAAACGGCTGCGAGATGTGGGTGTTCCGAAGAATGCTATGGATCTCGTGGACTGACCACGTCCCCAATGCTGCCGTACTCATATGCATGAGGAGGGAACGGATGTTGATGTGTACAATCAAGAAAAGAAAGTCAGCCTACCTTGGACATATTATTAGGAATGAAAAGTACAACTTACTTAAATTGATCATGCAGAGTAAAATTGATGGATGTAGAGGTCGCGGTCGAAGGAAACACTCTAGGCTGAGGAACTTATGGGATTTGACAGGACTAGATTCGAGTAAACTGATGAGGACAACCGAAAATCGTACTGAATGCGCTGTGATTGTGGCCAACGTTCAGTAATGGAGAATGCACTACAAGAAGAAGTAGTCTATGGCAGAATCTAGTAGGCATAGCTTCAGTATTGCTATCACTGGAATATGAATTATTTTGCCACGACATTTGGATTAATTTGATATCTGTATGACAAATTATTTCCTTGTAAAACAATACTTCCAGTAAAGTACGAGGGCTATTCAATAAATAAAGTTGGAAAATAATTAATTGTGAAAATTCACGTAACTCCTACATTGTATGGATTTGGGACGAATTACTTGTATACATATCATCGATAAAGTGTTCGATTTAACAGTATAGCAAGGAATCTATCTAAATCAGCGTCAAGCACTCCACATGTAAAAAATACTGCTTGCTATATTTTACTCCCAGTTCCACTTTTCCATTTATCTAGAAGTCTTTCCAGTATTCCAAAACAAGTGCATAATAGTAGGCATCAGATCAAGATAGAATAGTCCATTACCTCCTACTGAGAGCGCGTTGTGTTGTCAGGCCTGACGTTTAACGTGTAGCGATATGACGGCCGTTAACAACAGTGTCGATCATTTTCTACCATTTCCTCAAGTGTTGTCCGGCTTCATGGCTAAATAGTTACCGTACTGGCCTTCAATCGCAGGGGTACCGGGTTCTATTCCCGGCAGGGTCCGGAAATTAAACCATCCTTTGTTAATTTCGTATTCACCATCATTTCATCCTCATCACGACGCGCAGGTTGCCTACGGGAGTTAAATCAAAAAACCTTCACCTAGCGAGCCGAACATGTCCTTGGACACTCCCGGCACTGAAAGCCATACGCCATTTCAATTTTTCCTCAAGTGTTCATGAACTGGGGTACACTACACAGCCCAACATTTGACCATCTTTCTGCCAACCTCGCCGCATTAGAACAACAGATCTTGGGACAGTATTAAGCCTATTCACATATAAGAAGAGATTTAATGGCTGTGATGTAATTGCTCCGGTATTGAGAGAAATTGGAATAAAACAGTGAGCCATACACTTGCGAGACATCTTTTACCTTACTTATTGAGACACATACGAATAGTTACCGATATTTTGACTTAAGCACAGGATTCTAATTGAATGTTTCAATACAGCTTATTCAACTTACTTTTTAGAATTTATTTATTTATTTATTTATTTATTTATTTATTTATTTATTTATTTATTTATTTATTTATTTATTTATTTATTTATTCGTGTCAGAAATATAAAGTATGAAACATGAAAACATAAAAATAAGAAGCATGAAATGGACACAAATACACAAATATGTCTTCAACAAGTGACTTCAAACAGTTTCCGCCCAAAACGTAGTCACATCGAGAGCAATTGAATTAGCTTGAGTCAAATCGCTCATTGTACATCTGTATGGGCACAACGGACAACGTAAGAGATGTTATGTTGTTTGACATTCACCACAATCACATAGAACTGTCTTGGTCGGAAAATTCCACTTATATATACGTTGTCCCTTGTTCTTGCAACTCCAGCTCGCACTGTGTTCAGGGACTTCCAGATTTTCCAGTTCTCTGTGTGGCCAGGAGGTACAGATTGCTTCTGTTCCATCCATTCAGGCAAATTACTAATTCTCTCCTTCCACATGGCAACTCGTGCTTTTGCAACTGTTCTTTGTAACGGATGAGTAGTTGTTAGAAAGTTCTTTCTCTATTTTAATCTCCTTTCAGCAGGTTAATATCCGTAGAGTGGGTTTGAGGTCATAGCAGATGATTTTCTCCTTTCATTGTTGGCAACCACATCTCTTCTGATAGCAGCTGGAGCAATCACAGCCAGATACTGTAGTTCACTTTATTGATAGGAGTTGGCCGCAAACAACCTGAAATAATCCTTCAACTCTCGTTTAGGCAGCATCAACCTGTTTTGCATGGGCTGACTTATACCACACAGGACAGGCATATTGTCCTGCTGAATAGCATAAGGCCAGGGTGCTGTTGTTATTAACGTTTGGGGATGGCCCCAGTTAGTCCCTGCTAGTTTAAGGATGAGGTAGTTCCTCGAAGAGATCTTCTGCTTCAGCTCAAGGCACTGCTCCTTGTATGTAATTGTACGGTCCAAGGAGACCCCTAGATATCTAATATGGAAGCAGTGAACCATTCCAGAATGCTTCAAGTTTCCGATTAGCTTGCATATGTTTCAGGTGGAAGGCACATACCTGAGTCTTACTAGGGTTGGGTATGAGTTGGTTCTTTTCACAGTAAGAACCAAGATGTTCTAGAGCACGACTGAACGTATGCTCTACGACCTTAAAACTGTTCTGACTGAGCAACAAGAGCAATTAATTAAGAAAGATTAAGTAGATAGGTTGCCTTTGCTGGCGATATGTAATGTTTACTGTGCACTATGTCTTCTGGTATGTGCTATATCAAATTTGTTACTTTCATTGACCTGTCTCAGTCTCATCCTTGGCTTTGACAATATGAAAGTGACTGAGGTATGAGTGATGCTAGTAATACCATTGCTTATACAGCCAGTCCCTCTTATGAATGATGTGAATATATCGCTCATAGGGTCGGTTGGTGCATGCATATCAGTGGGCTTGGCAGACTGATATGTAATAGCAACGGCTGGCTCGGTGACGAAAGCAACGGGAAACTACCTCACTCCTCATTTCCCTAGTACGCCTCTTCAGTGACGCCTAGGCTATTTATGACAGTTGTTGGCGGAGCAGCAGAGGATCAAACCAGCCTTCGGGCTGAATACCAAACATACACAAGTATATAGGATGAGAAAATCAAATAAGATACTTTCTAATCCATCCTGTATCAGCTTTATCCTGTCTGCTTGACATGGTTCAAATTCCCGACTCAGATATCTGAAGGATTCCCGACTCAGACAACTGAAGGATTTCTTTTCTTACTCTGAAGGGATAAGGCAGTTCACACAGAAGGTAACGTCCTCTCTCTGGCCAGGAGATGTGTGGTGATTTGAAGTGAGGTGAAGAATGAAGGCGCCTCACACACCGACTGGTTTGCGAGACTAGACTGGGATGCACTGAGCTTCAGATATTCCAATGAGAAAGAGAAATTGGTTAGAAACTTTCGGACGTTGTAGAAGTGGTTTTATTTGGTTAACCTTCATGCGATTGTCCAAAGAGTACCAAACATTCAAACAACAGCTGATTCCTTTCTTATACTAGCCCAGTTTACTATAAAGATACATCATTATCATACTTATCATCGTCGCCATCATCATCATCATCATCATCATCATCATCATCATCATCATCATCATCAATGATCACAATACCGTACCAATGCAATAAGAAATAACACATGACTTAAATATGGCAAGAGAATCTCGCTGATGGTAAATAAAGTGTATACTCATTAGGAATAAGTCCGATTCCTTGGTTGAATCAGCGTTGAGACCTTCGGTTCAGAGGGTCGCGGGTTCGATTTCTGGCCGGGTCGGGGATTTTAATCGTGTGTGATTAATTGTTCTGACTCGGAGACTGGTTGTTTGTGTTTATCCCAACACTCTCCTCTTCATATTCAGACAACACACCAGACCACATTAACAAACACCACAGAAACGCGCAATAGTGATTACATCCCTCCACAAACGGTTGGCGTCAAGAAGGACATCCGGGCGTAAAACATAGCAAAATCCACATATGTGTGACACAGTTTGCACCCGCGAACCCAAATGCGTGGGAAAAGCGATGGATGAAGAAGACTCATTAGGAATAATAACGGATGGTTCTTACTTATATGTCATTATATACATGACCATAGCCTGTAGTTCCATGATGTTAGCAATATATCATTCTTAAATTATAATCAATCGAAGACTCTCTTTAATTCACACATTGTCCTATCAACCATCATCTATATATAAAATATACGTGTGTGTTCATATATTTCCTCTTGCAGCCACAACTACCCACCGCAGACCACTGATGTTTATGTGCTGTAGTAGCCTCGAGTCTCCAATTATACCTATAGTGGCTTCGTGTCGATAGCTGTGGTGCTGAGGAAGATGTGCGGATTGAAAATGGCTGTCTATATATTTAAAAGTAGACGTGTGTGTCCGTATATTTTAGCTTGCAGCTACAACTAGCCACCGCAGATCACTGTTGTTTGGGTGTGGCAGTAGCCACGATACTTCCATCGAGCTCTAAAGTGGTTGCGTGTCGGCAGTTGTGGTGGTGTGGGAGGTGTGGGGGTTGAAAATAGGTGACTTCGTCATTTAATGTATTAACATGAGTGAGAGTGTACTGGAAGGATCGGAATGAGAATGTACTCTAGACGGCTGTGATGATTACTGCTGGTTCTATATACCATCCTTGATTCATATAACATATCAGGAATATGGTGATCTCTGGTACATAACAGTTTGCAGCTGACCCACCACGATTAGTTCAAGTTGGAGTACAACCTCCCGTGAGGAGTGAATTAGACGGAAGTGGTTCTGAATTGATGAAATAACTCAGTTATTATGTAAAAGAGTTACATCTTTGCACAGACAAGATGAACCAAGATTACCGTAAACACAGCAGATTGTAAACGAGAGGATAATAAATCGTACTGAAACGGATGAAGAAGGAATTATCTTTTTAGATGCACCAGGGGGCACTGGAGAAACGTTTCTTCATAATTTGGTTTTACCTAAAATTCGAGTGAAAAATAAATTCCATTAGCATTATCATCATCTGGAATTGCGGCCACGTTATTGCAAAGTGGTAAAACGGCACATTCTGCTTTAAAATTGCTATTACATGTAGCCGAACAAGCATATCCAGTCTGTGATATTACAAGATCTTCGGCACGTGATTACCGAGTGAATTGGCCATGCGGTTAGGAGCGTGCAGCTGTAAGCTTGCATTCGGGAGATAATGGGCGAGAACCCCACTTTCGGCCGTCCTGAGGATGGTTTTCCATGGTTTTCTATTTTCACACCAGGCAAATGCTGAGGCTGTACGTTAACGGCCGCTTCCTTACCACTCCTAGCACTTTCTTACCCCATTGTCGCCATAAGACCGACCTGTGTCCGTGCGACGTAAAGCCAACTGTAAAAAATATTTGGCACGTGGTCAGCTTTTCATGAGATGCAAAATCATTATATGGGACTAATATACAATTGTCCACAGAAAATCACCCAAAGCGCTAGAGAAAACATTACAGGCTCTTCGGAAGAACGCAAGATTAATGGGAGGAATTTTATTACTACTATCAGGAGATATTCGGCAGGCATTGCCGGTAATTCCAAAATCAACACCGGCAGATGAAATAAACGCACGTTTAAAACGATTAATGCTCTGAAATTACGTTGGAAAGTTATATTTAACAGAAAATTTGCATCCACTAATAACAAGATATCCAAAAGCACAAGAATTTTCTAAAATTACTTTTAGAAATTGGAAATGGTACCTATCCTTTGGATCTGCACTCTGGTAAACTTATTTTCACAGAAGATTTGTGCAACGTGGGAGAAACGGAAGAACAACTTACAGAACAAGTGTATCCATTTATATAAAGAAACAGTAGGTCTACAACAAATACATGAGAGTATACAGAATATGATACCGGGAGGGGGGAATATAAATCGAAACACACAATGATGGTTCAAGATGAAACTGTGAACTTTCCAACATAATTTTTAAATTTATTAAATTCGCCTGGTATGCCTTCATATATTTCGCATATATTGAAACTAAAAATTGGATCGCCAGTTATAAATTACTATTACGTAATCCTGACTCGCCGAAATTATATAATGGCACACGATTATGCGTGAAACAGCTCCTTAACAATATCATTGGGGCAGTAATCCTAACCGGGAAAGAGAGAGGAAGATTGGTTTGCATTGAAAGAATTCCATTGATCTCAAATGATTTGCCATTTCGTTTCAAACGATTACGACTTCCAGTGAGATTAGCTTATAGTGTGACTATCAATAAGGCTCATGGACGAATTTTCCGCTATTGTGGAGTTAGTTTGAAAGATTCCTGTTTCTCCCGTAGTCAGCTCTTCGTTGCTTTCTCACATGTCGGACAAACAGATGATCATTGTGTGCATGCGCCAGTAAACAAGACATCAAATGTAATGTATAAGAATGTATTTTGATGAAATTACTTAGTATGCAGGATATTTATGTACAAAGAAAAAATAATAAATAGAAAAGGAGTAGCTTTTTAATGCATGTCTGCTGCGTTATATAGACTAGAAAAAACCGCACGCACAAAATAAACCAGCGAAGCGGTTTATCTTCAGCTAATTATTCATATAGAAAAACCTATTTTTCCTTTCCTTCTATTACTTATGGCACATATCCTATGCATTACATGTAACATACATCCTATAATATTGAGGCTATCATAGACAAATTTCGACGATTTAGGCCTATCTCTTATATTGGCATTGCCTGACAATCCCATTATTATTATTATTATTATTATTATTATTATTATTATTATTATTATTATGACTCATAGATATTGATGATAACACCCATTAACATTTAAATTATCATAGAAGACCTCCGGCTAAGCAGTCAGAATGTAATATACAGTTCAATTGAATATTTAACTCACATCAGAATAAATTATTTCAAAAGGTTCCTGCTCCTAATAATTGCATGAACACACTGATATACTCTCATCTAATGATTGAGTCTCCGCAAGATAACACTGAATAAAAATACGTTATAAACTAGTGATTAATGACACATAAAATAATCCGAAATTGTTTGGTAGTTAGTCTAATGACACTGCGGTTTCCTTCAAATTTGGTCATCATGAACTTTTTTATTTGCCTTATAAAAGTTTAAATATTTACATGGACAATAAAATAAAATAAAGACAGCAATCTTCTTAATAATAATGTTATTTGATTTACGTCCGACTAACTACTTTTACGGTTTTCGGAGACGCCGAGGTGCCAGAATTTAGTCCTGCAGGAGTTATTTTACGTGCCAGTAAATCTACCGACATGAGGCTGAAGTATTTGACCACCATCAAATACCACCGGACTGAGCCAGGATCAAACCTGCCAAGTTGGAGTCAGAAGGCCAGCACCTCAAACGCCTGAGCCACTCACCCCGGTGGGAATCTTCTTAAAAAGAAAAGTACTATCTACAAAATAGCGGGACAAGGATACTTATCTAGTGATGACACCGTCGTTACATCACGATAGATTAATCAATCATTACCACCGAGTCTTCCACATACCCTCATTTTACATTTACGGCAAGACCTGCCATCACAGTTTCATATAGTAATTGGCTTTTACAATCCTCCTTATGTTTCACCCGAAACTCAAAGAAATACGTTAAGAACATATCTAACAATTTATAAATCTCTGTTAACAATGTACAGACTTATGAAATAGAACATACGTGCCCCAGAAATTATGTGCACATATTACAAAATAAGTTACAA
The DNA here is from genome assembly GCF_040414725.1 of Anabrus simplex. Taxonomy (NCBI): domain Eukaryota; kingdom Metazoa; phylum Arthropoda; class Insecta; order Orthoptera; family Tettigoniidae; genus Anabrus; species Anabrus simplex. The sequence continues at coordinate 325,545,189 of NC_090267.1, read as the reverse complement.
TATTTGGCAACTTAATGTAAGCCTTATTTCTAACACAAGGTCATATCAATTCCAATAACAATGTGCCACAAGGTATCACACGTGTTTTTTTTCTTTTCACAATTTCTTGCGTTTTAAGAAATAACTCTTAATGTTGAATAACTTCACCATATCGGCGTATCCAGTATCACTTCTCACTTCTCTTCGATTTGCATTGGAAGCTCCGTTAACAATGTACATTGTCGCGTAAAAATGGCACATCCAGAACTAAGATGTCTCGTGCTTCACAACGGTCACCAACGCTGTTACAATTATTTAAGAATCTGTTCTCCAATTCAGGTTTACGGTACTCACAAACTGCGTCACATAATTCACAATACTCCGTCTTTACTGTGCTACTGACATTCAATACGTCTCCAAATAAAATCATATCATGGGTCTGCAATTACACATACGGTTGACATGCGATGCATAGAAGACAAACTCACTTGAAGTGGACCTCCCTTTTCGCGTCACGGATTGGCGCGGAACTCGTCTAGCGCGCTTGCCTTTGCGATGTATAACGACTGATACGTAAATGTTCCATATCGTAACATTCATATATAACTTCGTAACTTACAGGATGAATTGTGGAATTAAATATTCTTGCAAATTCTACAGTAAACTTAAGATTAATAACAATTGGAATTAAAATAGACGTCTGCTTGATTACTTCATCTTCCAAGGAATCTGCAGGTTTATAACTTCAAAGTTTAACGTCGGGCGCTCGACATCTACTGTATATTCTCAGAACGATGTTCCCAATCGATCTTCGCCTATGAAAGACCACAGTATGAATGCTTGAAGAATAAACCATATATGAATCCCAAACCTCGGTAGGAAAGAATGCATCAGATTCTCTGAAGTTCATATCAAATAATCGGTGAATTCTATGAGTTTTGGATAGACTGGTTGGGTGATAATCAATTCGTCAAAGAAATCTCCTACTTCTGCAAGATCAAATAATGTTAAACCGAACCTCTACAGTAACCAGATAAATATGCTCCGAGCGCATGTGACGTGTTTACAACGAAATGGTCTGAGTGCAACTGATGTTTTTACTCAAAGGGGCTTTGAGCGCTGCATATTGCTTTTTTTAATTCATTCGAGTGCAGTTGGTGTACGCCCCAAGATAGCCTATACGTAGGATATACATCAGTTGTCCGGCTCCATGGCTAAATGGTTAGCGTGCTGGGTCGGGAATTTTAACCATAATTGGTTAATTCCACTGGCACTGGGTCTGGGTGTATGTGTCGTCTTCATCATCCTTTCATACTCATCACGACGCGCGGGTCGCCTACGGGCGTCAAATCAAAAGACCTGCATCTGGCGAGCCGAACTTGTCCTTGGGCACTCCCGGCACTAAAAGCCATACGGCATTTCATTTTTTTTTACATCAGTTAATATGGTCCCAGTTCCTGAAGACGGTAACTGGCTGATGAGGCCTAGGGGTCGCGGGCGCCAGGTTGTGTGACATCTGGTACGCACGCTGAGCTGCTTCTGCAAGAAAATAAAACAGAATGAGAGTGGAAAGTTAGCCAAGTGGAAACATATAGAGAAATAGCGCAAGAAATGATATTTATGTACGTGTGATGCAACGAGGCGCACATGCACGTGATACTGAGGACCTACTTGCTAATCTAGTTTCATCTCCTTGGCAACGCCGCTCTAGTTACTGTGGATCAGTGGTGCGTGCGATAGTTACCTTTAACAAGTCCATCATAACCTGTTAGAATGGAAACTTATGCTCTGGTAGTAAGGTAATTCTACAGCAAGTAGCAATCTCACTCAGTGAACAGTAAACTGGATTATGGTCTAATTTGTCTTGTCTAGCAAACTATCAGTAACAAGATACTTCCATATGTGGAGTAGACATGTTCATATCAAAACTAGGGCGAATTAAAAAATATCTAAGGTAAAATATTTCGCACCCGAATTAAGAAAACGTCCGTGCAATGACGTTACATGCACAGTAACGACTCACTATCAGCATGAGTTGTGTTTTCATGATAGTTCACACTATATTTCATGCTCAGTTGTAGATGCATTTAATGTTCAACATAATAAGAGAATGGGGTAAGTTCAATAAATATCCTTGCCTTTATGACGGCTTAATACAAAATAATATACAGTTATCACTAAAGAAATGAAAACAAAAAAGCATGCGTATTTAATCGGAAGATTACCTCTTCTATTGTGTACGGTCACAGCCACAACACATATAGCTCTTTAAGGGCCTTACCCTGGCAAGACGACTGGTGCTCAGCTAGATTGTCTGCACGTATTGGATTATCAGTTTATCAGCGTGATGATATTCTTAGTCAAATTCCTTCGCTGCCTTCACCAGGTCCAGTATCTCATATCAGACAGCAACCCAGTTAGTATATTTTTAATTTTATTTTCATGTGGCTATTTCTAGCGGAGTGCAGCCCTTGTAAGGCAGACCCTCCGATGAGGGTGGTGGCATCTGCCATGTGTAGGGAAACAATAACGAAGATAAAATCCTTTATAATACCAGTCAATTATGTATCATGTCGTATGTGACTGTAGAACGGGCAAAAATGATATGAGGGGTAATTTAGAAAGATTGTAAATTAATCTATGAGTGCTTAAAAATTCTTCCATTGATGATCGTTAATTTGGAACTTAAAGCATCCACTGTCGAGGTCTAAGAGTTAACATAGCACCTTCCTCCTTGGTTGAACAGCACTTGAATCTGGACCCAGACTGGAATTTATGAATTAAACGGAATACAATTATTACTGACAGGAAGCCTAAAAATTTAAGAAACGAAATTTCCACTTCCGGAGGTACACATGGATCTGAGATTCATTCAGCCTACACCAAAAATGAGTACCTCGTTAATTCCTGAGAGCAACGGCGTCCAGGCATATATGTAACCACTCTACCCCACCAAATATCGAGGTTTCAGACGCTGGAAGTCCTTCTCTTCCACACCTTCAAGGGCCTTCATGGTGTGTATTGCCATTTCTTCAACAAGTAACCATTTCTAACAAACACTTACAATTGCAACATAATTAAATTTAATGAAAACATTTTCAGCCAATTTTACAGCCATATAAAGGTCTAAAAGTATTGCAAATAATATGTTTATAGCGTACGGTTTAAGCTGATTCATCTCAGTGAAAAGCAGGCACAGTATTCTGCCCTATATGGAAGGCATTGAAGTATTCCCTTTCGACTCATTTTGTAGCAAATCACTGGGCATACAATTAAAAGAAGATATAGCATCAATACTGAATAATGGCACATTTCTATCAGTACCAAATTGTATAACTTGATCGTTTAGCCGTCTTGACCTCGTTAGACTCTGCGAACCAAGGATATGAAAGAGGCTGCCAATCAACACAAGATAATTGCTAGAACTACAGTACATAAAGGGCTGGCCCTAGGTAGGACACAGGCGTTGTGGCATTCCATTACCAACATAACCACTGTTTCTAGATCGGCAAGATTATGTGCTCCCGACTGTACTTTGTGTGATAAGTCCGACTGACGAACAGTGCAGTCGTGGTGTCTACGTCAGTGTGTGTGTGTTTGTGAGTGTAATTAACTGGGGAAGGAAAGCGGCCATGGCCTCAAGATTCTCCTGCAGCAGATGAGCGAATCCACGAAATATTTATTGATTAGTATAATTAAGCTAGGAACCTTTCTTTCTTTCTTTCTTTCTTTCTTTCTTAATCTGTTTATCCTACAGGGTTGGTTTTTCCCTCGGATTCAGCGAGGGATCCCACCTCTACCGCCTCAAGGACAGTGTTCTGGAGCGTGAGACATTGGGTCGGAGGACACAACTGGGGAGGATGACCAGTACCTCGCCCAGGCGGCCTCACCTGCTCTGCTGAACGTGGGCCTTGTGGAGGAATGGGAAGTTTGGAAGGGATAGACAAGGAAAAGGAAGGAAGTGGCCGTGGCCTTAGGTTAGGTACCATCCCGGCATTTGCCTGGAGAAGAAGTGGTAAACCACGGAAAAACCACTTCCAGGATGACTGAGGTGGGAATCGAACTCACCTCTACTCATTTGACCTCCAGAGGCTGAGTGAACCCAGTTCAAGCCCTCGTACCACTTTTCAAACTTCGTGGCAGAGCCGGGAATCGAACCCGGGCCTCCAAGGGTGGCAGCTAACATACTAACCACTACACCACAGAGGCGGACTAAGAACCTTACTTACACTACTTAATTCTAAAAATCTGTTGGGGTAGAATTTTAAACGTTGCCTCTTCAGTTGTTTTCGCCAACGTTGAGACTATTCTGGTCCACACCTTCAAATTACGGTAAAATTTGTGACTGAATTGGAAATAGAATCTTTATTAACCGAACAAGAAGCTACTAAAATAGCTATATTAGACTACGTCGTTGGGACATAGTTCATAAAACAATTTTTTGATAATGGTATGTATTCTTTTACTCACATGTAACGACTGAGTTGCCAAGTAAGTACTACTGACAGTCGGGTTATCAGTTGCTATGGAATGATATTTTAAGCACCTCGGATATGTATCACGATGTCCATGTGGTCAGAGAACGAGATGTTACACTCAGATTCTGTTCAAACTTTGCATGCGTGTAGACGAACTAGTCAGTGGTTTAACGTCACACTAACACATCGAAGGACATTCGCGATGCAAGGATGGGAAGGAAGCAGATACAGCCCCAGCGTTTGCCTGGTGTAAAAATGGGAAAGCACAGTAAACCATCTTCAGAGCTGCCGACTGTGGGATTCGAACGCACTATCTGCCGAATGCAAGCTCACATCTACGCGACCCTAAATGCACGGTCAACTCACTTGGTAATAATTATTTAGCCGGGCTGAGTGGCTCAGACGGTTGAGGCGCTGGCCTTCTGACCCCAACGTGGCAGGTTCGGTCCTGGCTCAGTCCGGTGGTATTTGAAGGTGCTCAAATACACCAGCCTCGTGTCGGTAGATTTACTGGCACATAAGATAACTACTCCTGCGGGACTAAAATCCGGCACCTCGGCGTCTCCGAAAACCGTAAAAGAGTAATTAGTGGGATGTAAAGCAAATAGCATTATTATTATAATTATTTAATACTGTTTATTTAATATCGAGAGTGGTGAAAATACCGTACCTAACAAAAGTTTAAGACCACCAATGATAGATAATCAGTGAATTAACTCATTGTCTTATATTTACGAACAGCCTCCGTGGTTCAGGTGGCAGTGCGCTGACGTCTTACCGCTGGGTTCCGTGGTTCAAATTCCGGTGACTCCATGTGAGATGTGTGCTCGACAAAGTGGAGGCGGGACAGGGTTTTCTCTGGGTACTCCGGTTTTCCCTGTCATATTGCATTCCAGCAACACTCTCCAGTATCATTTCATTTCATCTGCCAGTCATTAATCATTGCCCCAGAGAAGTGCGACAGGCTTCGGTAACCGGCATAATTCCTATCCTCGCCGCTAGATGGGGGCTTCATTCATTCCATTCCTGATCCGGTAGAATGACTGGAAACAGGCTGTGGGTTTTCATGTTCCTACATTTATGGCATGAATTGGTCTGCAAATATGTTTTGGATTTTTCGCGTTGATAAACAACTTACGAAAAATAACCTTTTAAATATCGAATGAAGTTTCTGAATTATAATTCTGGAAACATTTCGTGAACCTATAAAAGTACCCCACTCTTGGGTCTGAAGTTCACTGTTCACTAAGCTACAGCAGCTATTACGGCTAGTTATCTTTTCTAAATGAGAGTATATAGAGTCTGTATTTCCGTAAAATATGAAAGATGAAACTTTTACAGGGCTTCCTTTTCTGCATTTTTCACGACACTCACTTCCCAACTGGGACGGTGACTGTAACCTCAAAGATAAGACGCTAGTCGGCGATAATTCTCCATCTGTAGCATGAACTGAACCCTGCGATCTGTTAAGTGAATCCTGTACTACGTAGGAGGTGACGGTAGCTCATTCCAAAGACATTTCTTTTTTTTTTTTTTTGCTAGGGGCTTTACGTCGCACCGACACAGATAGGTCTTATGGCGACGATGGGATAGGAAAGGCCTAGGAGTTGGAAGGAAGCGGCCGTGGCCTTAATTAAGGTACAGCCCCAGCATTTGCCTGGTGTGAAAATGGGAAACCACGGAAAACCATCTTCAGGGCTGCCGATAGTGGGATTCGAACCTACTATCTCCCGGATGCAAGCTCACAGCCGCGCGCCTCTACGCGCACGGCCAACTCGCCCGGTGAAAGACATTTCAAGCATTGCTAAATATGGTGTTGGTTTTTATTATTTAAGTGCGAAATTTCTGAAAAGAACATCCTCAGAAAAAAACGACCCTATTATACTTTCATATTTTATGCCAATAGCTAGTTAGAAAAAAGTATCCCTATACCCTCTATGGTTTAATGAACAGGATGATCCTTACATCCAAAAGTGGGGTATTTTTATATGTTCTCAACATGTTTGGAAAACATTCATTCAGTATTTCAAACAGTTGTTTTTCATAATGTGCATATTAACACGAATAGTCCGACTCGTTGGCTGAATGGTCAGCATATTGGCCTTGGGATCAGAGGATCCCAGGTTCGATTCCCGGCCGGGTCGGGGATTTTAACCTTTATTGGTTAATTCCAATGGCCCGGGAGATGAGTGTTTGAGTTGTTCCCAACATTCCTGCAACTTACACACCACACATAACACTATCCTCCAGCATAATAACACGCAGTTACATACACATGGCAGATGCCGCCCACCCTCATCGGAGGGTCTGCCTTACAAGGGCTGCACTCGGCTAGAAATAGCCACACAAAATTATAACACGAATAGCCCACAAAATAATTTGCAGACCAATTCGTACAATAAATGTAGTAGCAGGAGATTATTAACTGATTTTCGCTGGTGGTCTTAAACTTTTGTTAGATACTGTAGTAGCGAGTGGCCGGTGTCGTCGCGTTTGCGAACAGTCTCGATTGCAGACACAAAATATTTTGGAAGAGTGCCAGCTCGTTCTAGGGCTTTCCCCTTTCAATTTCGTCTTTATTGCGTTTCTTTGCACGGAATATTGCTTGTTTTACATCCAGTTGAGCCCCATCAGGTATGCAATCATGATTTACAATTCTCACTACTTCATTGCCTATAATAAGTAAATAAATGAATAATAATTAAATATTAATGCGTATGGTCTTAAATTTGGAAGGGACCAAAAGAAAAAGACTACTGTAAACTGGATGAAAGAATTGCTCGAAGCACGAGGAAGTACAGTGAGGATGGTAACTTGGAAAGGTTTATGGACGTAATGTCATTTGTCCTCAGAATGGAGTAACCGTAAGTGTCGTTCGTTCAAAAAAGTGCATGTTGTAAATAAGAGCGTTTTATTAGCAGTATGTATTTAAAATGATGACGAATCTTATGGATGAGAAATAATTATAAGCGTAAATTGTTTCGCCGTCTCAATAAATTCCATAATAGTACAACAACGATTAATGAACAGAAACAAGCATGAACTAAAAACTCAACACAGTAAGTAGTAGAGCTAACCTCCTGTATAACAACTAGAGGAAAACTGGATTTGTAAGGTAGGTGGAAGAGGAGTCGAAAGTACAACCCTGGAACGATCTGGCACTCTTCCCAAATATTTTGTGTCCGTAATCGAGGCTATTAATGAGGTGTCCGCAATCAACACACAATTGAGTGGCCAAGATACGGTTGAGAGAGGTGAGTCACAATCGTACTTGGCTGGGTTCGACTGGGAGAAGAGCGGTCACCCCTGACCAACACATTAAGGCAGATAATAATGCATGGTCATGGGAAAATATACACTAGAAGCTGTGTAATCCTAATAGCGTGTGCTCATTTTTACAGTCATTGCACTCCAGAAGGTGAAGATCTTAAATTCATAAATATGTTCACAACATTGAACGTACAGTAAATAGCATTTTATATCTATCTTGAAATATAAAGTTTCAATTTTTGGACTTAACATACGCTCAGCTATCTGCATGCAAAGTTGGATTAAAATCAGAGTGTAATATCTGGAAGATTTCCCTTGTAAGAGAATACAATCCACAATTTGACCACTAGAACTTTAGGCGAAAACGCATAGAATTCTGTGTAAATGAAGCCAAGCACCTGTTTTAAAGATGTATTTAATTCTTTTGTGCGAACAGAACAGCGTCACGATAAAGCCATGACACCATGGATATAAGGTACATCATAACTGTTTGACAAAACAATTACTGTTCACAAACGGCTATAAATTAGCATTCAATACGGCACCCTCAATGTACGTGTTGGCTACAGAAGGAAAAAGTTAAAATTTAATTTCATAAGACAAGGAATTTTTCTGTAATGGCTGATATTTAACTAAGAGGAGAGACGAAAGGAGATAGTAGGGACTCTAACATGTATCTATGGGATGTCAAATTTGAAACAGGAACTGGATTCCTCTGAAAGAATTTTGATCTCGAAAGATTTGGTGTTAGACATACAAGTCAGCAATTGCAATTATGCTAATAGACGTAGTAGTTGATGGATTTAGGCCTGGCGTTCTCTAAGTGAATGTGAAGAATAAGACAAAGCTTTGTGCCGTGTGATGAATTTTGATATGTCTACGCAAATTACTTCTTGATTCTTTTCTTCTTGTAATACAATGGTCCAATGCATTACTAATTGAACAAATCATTATGCGAGGAAGTAGGTCAAGATGCAAGCACTGTGACATTATGAAGACTAGACGTCGCCATGTTGCTGGAGTGGACAACGGACATTCCCTGAAAGGTATTCTAGACTTGAAACATAAGGAAAGACACCACCTGAGTGTATAAAAACAAGATGACTAAATAGAGTACAAGAGTACATTCGGAAGATGGGCGTTGATGAAGACTAAACTAAGCAACTAAAAATCAATGGAAATTTACGAGGATTCTTTCCATTCTTAGGTCTCCGTCGTGTTATTAATAATGTTAATGATAATTTTGTGAATACATTTTAGTGACATGAGTTGTGAAACAATACAGCGTAAATTATTTTTACTATATATTTTACTTTTAGTGAAAACCCATCAGTACATAAATCGAAAATATGAAGACTTTTGTAAAGTAATGTACTTAATTCAGGCAATATAGATCGTCCCCAAAAATAATTTTAGGCCTTAAGAGGTGCAATATGCATTTTACTTGATGATAATATTATTGCTTTTATATATCACGGACTACTTTTACGTTTTCTTCGCAGACACAAAGGTGCCAGAATGTTGTCCCACAGGAGTGGTTTTAAGTTTCGGTAAACCTACCGACACAAGTCTGACTTATCGGGATACTTTCAAATACCACCCAATCAATCCGGAGTCGAAACTTCTAACATGAGCTCCGAAGGCCAGTGCTCTGTGGTCTGAGCACCTCACCCTGGCATTTATTTTCCTTTCAATCTATAACAAAATGCAGTTTGTGGAATGTATTACTGATGATAGTAAGCACAAATTATTTTCTTTATGATATTATATAAGTAAATGCTTGAAGGGGGTAAACAGTAAAATATATCCTACTTTACGTGAGAGCAACAATTAGATGTGTGCTAATGAAAGTATGGAAGATGAAGAGGGCGCTGACATCTTACTGATGATTTAAATAAATTACTTGTAGAAATATAATGTTTATTAATGATAAATAAACACATTTGTTGCCCAAAAGAACAGCAAAATATCTTACTTTAAACGATTAAGTAATAAGTTTACCAAGTGAGACCCTGATTAACTTTTTTGAATAATCCGAAGGAACTGTCTGGAGTTTAATGACCGAGCTCGATAGCTGCAGTCGCTTAAGTGCGGCCAGTATCCAGTATTCGGGAGATGGTGGGTTAGAACCCCACTGTCGGCAGCCCTGAAGATGGTTTTCCGCGGTTTCCCATTTTCACACCTTAACTAAGACCACGGACGCTTCCTTCCCAGTCCAAGCCCTTTCCTGTCCCATCGTTGCCGTAAGACGTATCTGTGTCGGTGCGACGTAAACCCAATAGCTGGAGTTTAATGAGTTAATTATGAAATATTTCAAGTCGTACACAGTTTTATTCCTCCAAAACTTTTCCCTAATTTCTTGGGTTCGGCACTTGGTACGGATTTGTTCCACAGCTAGAAGAATAAATAATATGCAGTTAAAATTATTGACCCGACCGGGAGTCCAACCCGGGGCCCTCTGAACCGTAGGTAACTATGCCAACTATTCAGCAAGGAACCATACATTTCAAGTCATACACAGTGAACTCCAATGTTTAAAAGAATATTGAAATATTGGAATATAACATTCAACGTTAGTTATATTAAGAAAGTTTGGCTCCTTAATTGAGTGATCTTGACTTCTGATGGTCCTAGGTTCGATTCCCGGCCGGGTCGGGGATTTCAGCTGGGTATGAATAATTCTAATGACTCAGGGATTGGGTGTTCGTATTCGTCGTAATACACTTCTCGTCATCTACTTACAACACACTACATTACAAAAACGCGCAGTAATGAATAGTTCCCTCCGCATAAGTTTGGTGTCAGAAAAGGCATCCAGCTGTAAAACTGGCCCACATTTATATCACGTGCCTATCCCAGAAAGGAATACCAGAAAGAAGTTAGTTATATATCTAGAAAATAAGCAATTAGACTTTAACATTCTACTTAATGTGTCTAAATACCAGCTGAATCTGGGAAAATTAATTAACTGCACCAGTGGAACCACTGTTATCCCATAATACACTCATACATTTATTTGTGAATAATATTTGACTTAAGTAACCTTTGTGATACGTATCTGGCTTAATTCAACTTCAAATAAATTTAATTCACTTTTAATCGTATAGCGAACCGCTTACACTGTAATATACACGCCTCATTACGGTTACATTGACAGACACAGAAGTTATGAATGGCTCTGATTGGAAACATATATCTTGATGAATTTTGTTTTGCTCTAGTTTCGATTATTCTCTGCCATTTAACGTCAATGTGAACACAATCAATCACCAAATTCAGCAGCATATTACTTTACTGGGGACAGATGGGATGGTTTAGATGCATATATTTTATGAGTATACATTATTTCAAGCTCTATTAGTACCAGTGTAGTGACTGGCCTTCTCTGCATACCATTTTCTAAAACGTGCCCACTTTAGAATCAAGATATGAACACATGGGCAAATGTATGTTGAATAAATCCTGCTTGGACATAAGAGGGAAATGATTTAGACAGTTAGACAAATATTAGCAAATTGTTTCTCTAAACTCATTCTGGTTTTAACGAGCCTGAAATGGAATATAATTTTCGCTCCCATTTTAATACACTAGATAAGAAGCCGCCAAGATACGTTTAGATGTACTGTAGTAGCAATGCATAACCGTTTCAGTCACAAAATAATAGAGTTCAAACAACTGTTTCAGATATTTAGACATTCCACCTCACTGAATACACTGCAGTCGAAATCTGTATTTCTGCTCCATATATTACACATGTGGAATTAAAAAGATTTAGTTTTCACCTGGTTCTCTTCTTTACCATCAATTATTTAATTCTTTTCGGTGTAGCCTATAGTTAGGTTGAGGTCTTTGGTTTTTAGCTTGAGGAACTTTAAGTATGTTATCTGATTTTAAATTGTTTTACTCAAACTATATTATTATTAAAATTTTTAAAATTTTAATTTCATGTGGCTATTTATAACCAGGTGCAGCCCTTGTAAGGAAGACCTTCCGATGAGAGTGGGCAGCATCTGCCATGTGTAGGTACTGCGTGTTGTTGTGGTGGAAGATAGTGTTATGCGTGGTGTTTGAGTTGCAGGGATGTTGGGGACAGCACAAATACCCAGTCCCCGAACCAAGGGAATTAACCATTTAAGGTTAAAATCACCGACCCGGCCAGGAATCGAACCCAGGGCTCTCTGAACAAAAGAGCACTGCGCTGATCATTCAGCAAAGGAGCCGGACATTATTAATATTATTATTATTGGGCAATGGCGGCCGGGCGTAGAGCTAACCGTTCTATCCCATCAAGTGCCGAGGTTACGGATAGTGGAAACCTATACCCTCCCACGGCCTTCATTGCCTGTACGGAGATCATTTCGCTGTTTTAAATAATAATAATAATAATAGTAATAATAATAATAATAATAATAATAATAATAATAATAATAATAATAATAATAATAATAATAATAATAATAATAATAATAATAATAACTCTCATCTTATTATTATTATTATTATTATTATTATTATTATTATTATTATTATTATTATTATTATTATTATTATTATTATTATTATTATTATTATTATTATTATTATTATTATTATTATTATTATTTGTTTTGGAAGATTACGCCTCAAGTAATTTTCGACGAACGCCTTTTGATTTTCCCATGGGGTTCTTCTTTCCTCTAATAACATTTGTCATATAGATTAATATGCGTGATGACAGTTTTCGTTCCATTTCATCACATCCCTAAAATGAATGATTAAAAATAATGAAACCAATGAGCCCTATCAATATAGTACCTGATTACCAGTCAGTGGAAATACCATACTGATACAAGATATAAGCCTATCATTTACAGTTCGGTAATATTTCTTCATCTGCTTTTACATGAATTATAATCTAGAGGCTATAGTGATAAGTCGACTTGTTGGTTTCTTTGTCAACCGTATTTTTCTGGTCAGACTGCCAAGTAAAACCTCGCAAGAGTTGATTTTGACCATGTTAAACATCTCAGTAACAAGCAACATAACGCCGAACAACGTGTGTAGTGGGTTGCCTGGTTGCAGCGCCTCGAGGAGAGTGAATGGCGGGTAGCATACCTATGGAATTCCTAGTGTAGTCCAGCACAGATGTTAACGATATTCGTGGCCAAGTCCCATGACGGTTGATATTATTATCACAGCCACAGGCTCTCCAGTTTTAAGCGGAATCTGAATAGCAGAGACTTGATTTTTAATTTGAAAAATCCCACATGAATTGGTCGGAATTCGAACCCCAGACGCTTTGGTGGGAAATCAGTTACCAAGCAACTCGGCCATAACGTCCCTCTATCGAATATCTTATCAACTGACTAAATATTTGTATGGCTCATGTCAAATTCATCTTTCGGCAAACATTTTATATTCTTGACTAGCAAATGTACCCGTGCTTCGCTACGGTATTCTACATTGTATATGTATATCGACGTAAATACTGTGCGTGCAGTAAATGAAATTGTTTTAAAATTGCATGTCTCTTAGCCTTATCCGAGAAATAGCATGGGGAGGTCCCCATACGTTGTTTCCAGTGTAAAGTGAGGGTTGCGGAGTTGTGATGATAACGGCAGGCTCACTTGCCTACTGCCATTCACTATCGAGTTGGCAATTTTACATTATAATTGCAGGCCCCATTGCCTACTGCGCGGTAGCAATCGATTTGGGGAGTTTTAGTTACAATGGCAGACCCATTTCCTACTTTTAGACAGATTACAGTTGAGGAGTTTTTATTATAATAGCAGGCAACTTCCCTACCACCAGTCAAAATTGAGTTGTGCAGTTATCATTATAATGACAGGCCCTTTCTACTGCTGCCAGCCAGCTTACTGCCAGTCACACAGAATTAGTGAGTTTCCATGAAAATAGCAGGCCACTATGCCTAATGCTAGTCAAATTTTAGACTGGAACATTTGTTTATAATGGCGGGCACCCTAGCCTAGAGCCAAACACAATAGGGTAGGGGACTTTCGAACAAAACTGCATGATCCCTTGCCTTCTGCAAGACAAATCGAGAAGTGAATTATTCATTAAAATGGTAGGCCCTCCTTACTAATGCCAGTTACACAGGAGTTGGAGAAGGACCCCATTCCTACTGCCCGCAGTCAAAGTCGGTGTAGGGAGTACTGATTACAATAGCAGACACACCCTTTCTCGATCGCAGACACACACTTTCTCGATCGCTACAAAACGACATCAATGAATATATATATATAGATGGACATACGAAAGTATATGCATGTTTTCAATATTGCAGACCTTCATTTACAGATTAACTGGTGCTAAACGGTACATCATATTGACAAAGGATTGTACCGTAAGGCGCAGTATTTAGCGATCTAAATGGCTGGTCCTATGATATTTTCTCGCATCTCATCTATTCATGGGTCAGATTGAGTCAGAAACGTTGAATAGGTTGAAATTTGTGTAAGATTATCTTACATTGCATTATTTCTCGGATAATTATGTGATATAGCATTTGGCTCACATATGGGTACTGGGTGGGCCAATGTTTGTGTAGAGTTTGATCATACTATCTTTCCTGCAAGTGATTGAAAGTATGAATTATATAGGTAAAGAGTCCAAATTTACGTAAAATCGAGAAATAGAGACGAATCTAACGTATAAGCGGTACAGATACGACAAAAAGTCATAAGACCAAGGTTGAAGATCACTCCTGATTCAACGAAGATTGTGCCATCCGTTATGTGATAGGACTTCCCGTTTATCCCACGAAATACCTGGAAACGAAGGTCTGCACCATCATTAAAATTGCTTCTATATTTCGATATTCTTCGGGGATAAAAAATGAAAAAATTAAAGATCTGTAAAGTTTCTCGTTCGTTACAGGCTGGAACGTATAATTTTGCCAAATTTCAATTTTCTTGCTTGTCTGGAAGATTATGCTGCAATCTGGATTGGGGGGGGGGGAGGGTAAAAATTATGACTTTCAGGAAATTATACCAAAAATATGCAGACGATCATTATTACCCCTCAAACGGGTATCTGTACGAAAATTTCACCAAAATAGTCAATGTACAGGCACACACAGTCGTTACGATTTTATTTAGATACTGTAAATAGATAAGGAATCTGCTCCACGTACAACACATTTTCGCTACGTCCGCTGGACTTAACCTGCAAAACCAACCGTTCATGATATCTCACTTATTAATCCTCCTGTCGAAAAATTCACATGAGTAAAACATTTTAGAAATGTTTTTCCATTAAGGATTGTAGATTTCCATTAATTTCGGATGTGCATATTTTGAGGAAGTGCAAAATCATGGTTCCGGTTCGGATAAACCCCCAGTAAATTTAGGTATTAAGAAATAATATTGGCCGTAAAACCTACACAAGGACAGGTGGATTCTAAATATCAAGTTTGGTAGAAATATATTCAGTAGTTTTCAAGTTATAAAAACTCATACAATCAAACCGACAAACGGACACCAAAGTTAAGAAATATGCAGATGGTCATTATTACAACTGAAACGGATAACTGTACGGAAATTCCGCCAAAATAGCCAATGTATAGACAGACGGTCGTTGCGATTATATTTATATAGATGACAGATAAGCATGGGCACGTTTGAAAGTGCAAACCTTCATTTCGAGATTTACTGCTCCTAAACGGTACATCATACCATAAACGGTTTGCACCCCCAGACGTCCCTTTTATCGTCCTACATGTTTGGTGTTGAAACATTTTCTCGTATCTCACATATTTATAGGTTCGATTGAGTTACTATATTTGAATGGGGTGAAATTTGGGTACATTTTTATCATTTTACATTATTTTTCACATACTTATGTGGAAGCTAGAATCATGAAATTGGGTTCGCATATAGCCATTGGTCGTGTCAATGTGCGTGCCAAATTCGATGACTCTACCTTTCCTATAAGTGTGTCAAACTAAGTAATACACGTGTAAAAACACAAAATTTACGAAGCATCGAAATATACAGCCAAATCTACCCTATAAGGGAGAGAGAGAGAGGTACGCCAAATCACAGGACCAAAGTTGTAGATCACTCGAAATTGAACGGAGATCGTGCCATCCGTTTTGTGATAGAACTTACCGTTTAGCCGCGAAATACCTCGAAACGAAGGTCTGCACCGTCATTAAATTGCCTATATTTCGATATTATTCGGCATAAAAAGTGAAATATTTAAAGATCTTGGAAGTTTTTCGTAGGTTACCGGCTAAAACGTATAAATTTGCTTAATTTCAATTTTTCAGCTCGTGTGGCAGATTGTGAGGCAATCTTGATTTTGGGCGAGGGGGGGGGGTAAATTTAGGACTTCCAGGAAACTATAGCAAAAAAGTATGCAGGTGGTCATTATTACCCCTTAAACGGAAAGCTGTACGAAAATTTCGTCAAAATAGTCAATGCACAGACACACGGTCGTTACGATATGATTTATCTAGATAGATAAGGAATCTGTTCCACGTATAACACCTTTTGGGCTATGTCCGCTAGACTTAGCCTGAAAACCGACCTTTCATGTTATCTCCCTTATTAATCCTTCCGTTGAAAAATGCACATGAGAAAAAGAAATTAGAATTGGATTTCCAAACAGTTTGATCGATTTCCAGTCAGGTTGGTCTTGTACTTTATACATTGTGGGAGAGTAAAAATCACCATTTCGGTCTCCTATAAAACCACAGTCCATTCCGGGAATTTGAAATGGTATAAACCTTAAAACATACCCTTGGAGGGGTGGATGCCACATATAAAATTTGGTTCAAATATCTCAGTAGTTTTGAAGTTGTAAGAAATACGCTTTGCGCGCACCCGTTCTTGCGTTAAGTCCGGCGGGACTTGTACCGAAAAACTGTCCGTTAATGATATCTCCGTTATTAATCCTGGTATCGAAATGATGCACATGAGAAAAAATGATTAGAAATTAATTTCCATTAAGGCAGGTAGATCTCCATTAAGTTTGGTTGTGTATATTTTGAGGGAGGGCAAAATCACGGTTTCGTTTTCGTATAAACCCCCAATTAGTTCAGGGATTTAGAAACAATATTTGCCCTGAAACCTACCCAAGGACAGATTCTAAATATGAAGTTTGGTGGAAATATATCCAGTAGTTTTCAAGTTATAGAAAGACAAACAGACCAACAGACAAACACAGAAACAAACAAACAAACAAATTAACTAACTAACTAACTAACTAACTAACTAACAGACACCAAGGAAACCTACCCTTGGACAGATGGATGCTATATATATACAAATTTGTTTCTAATATCTTCAGTAGTTTTGAAGTTGTAAGAAATACGCTTTACATACACCCGCTCTTGCGTTAAGTCCGCTGGGATTTGTACCGAAAAACGGTCCGTTAATGATATCTCCCTTATTAAATCCTGTTATGGAAATGATGCACATGAGAAAAAAAAGATTTAGAAAATAATTTTCATTAAGGCAGGTAGATTTCCATTAAGTTCGGTTGTGTATACTTTGGGGGAGTGCAAAATCACGGTTTCGGTTTCGTAAACATCCCCACTCAGTTCAGGGATTTAAAAACTATATTTGCGCTAAAACCTACCCAAGGACAGGTGGATTCTAAATATGAAGTTTGGTGGAAATATATCCAGTAGTTTTCAAGTTATAGAAGGACAGACAAACAGACAAACAGACGCCAAAGCTAAAAATGATGCAGATGGTCATTATTACACCTGAAACGGATAACTGTACAGAAATTTCGCCAAAATAATCAATGTACAGACACATGGTCGTTACGATTTTATTTATATAGATTTAAATCACTATATTTTTCTTTCTTAAAGTAAATCCTCCTTATCAACACGGGGATTGATATCTTCATTGGGCTCAAATAGAATTCCATAACTGAAGTACTCTAGACGATCCTGTTTTCAGCACAGGAGCCCGTTGTACAAAATATTTCGCTGTTCGGGCTTACGATATCGTCGTGATTTTGTTGTGAGTACGTCTGACAACTCAGCCACTTATGTTCATTGAATAAAACGAACGGGCCCGTAGTAATTGATCTTAAAGAGTGAGCAGTACGTTTAACACTAACGTTTAATGTAAATGTACCACTGCACATGTCAGTCCTTGGACTACACTTTTCATAGATAATCTTATCACTTTGACGTCACTAGGCCCCGGGGGAGGAGGGACTTTGGGAAACTGTGCTGTGAACCTGTGCTGTGAAATCTCAATGGAGCAATTATGATGTCAATTTGTGGGTAGTTAAACAGACTAACTAATACATAAACAACGAACATATACTGATTACCAGTCAGTAGAAATA
Source organism: Anabrus simplex (assembly GCF_040414725.1). Classification (NCBI taxonomy): domain Eukaryota; kingdom Metazoa; phylum Arthropoda; class Insecta; order Orthoptera; family Tettigoniidae; genus Anabrus; species Anabrus simplex. The sequence goes on along the minus strand of NC_090267.1, from coordinate 325,527,151 downwards.
CCATACTGATACAAGATATAAGCCTATCATTTACATTTCGGTAATATTACCAAAATATAACCAACATAACCAAAATAAATATTTCATTTGCAGGATACAAGGAAATCGGTGATTTGGCCACCTAAGTACCAATTTCGACCCTCTTCCCATGTAGTGTGTCATTAAAAAGTTCTCACCGAGCCCGACATAATGGTATCACAGTGATTGCCCTGCGATCCTTAGGGGGTTTGTTATAGAGGGAAGAAGAGTGAGAAATTTTTAATTTGCGTCATATAGCCTTCTGAATGTACGCTCCGACTTCTTAATGTGCGTATCGTGGAATATTCTTACACGCGACATAACGGCACACACGCCGACTAGTACTGAATGCTTCGGAGTGTATACCCCGCGCTGCTACGCGACAAGTCAGAAAGTTAGTTAGTTCACAAAAGGTAAATATGGCATATGTGATCGAAATAATTCTGGTTTCAGTGCGTGCGTAATCAGATAGACGTACTAATACAGTGTCCAAGAATTATAAATAACATACAGTTCAAAACGTTCAAGAGATTCCGCTGGTGCCCACCTCCACCATCACCATTTACATGGCCCAGGGTGGCGTATTCAGCGAAGTCGTTTACAAGAACCTGTCTCAGCAGACGCAGCAGCTCGTGTATGTGGCATTCAGTAGATTATCAGTCTACGTGGTTTGTACATAATTACGACAAAGGTACCCCATTGTGATTCTTGGACGAAAGAACAGGCAACAAAATGCCGGCCAAACGAGGGATCCACGGCAAGAACGTCTGCATAAAACAACAACATCGCAAACACTCAGATACTCGTACACAATATGAATGTGCAGAGTTGCAGAGCTTATTTGCGTGACGTCGAAACAGACTTGGTTATACAGCGATACGACCACCTTGCATTGAGTGAAACGTGATTGCGTGACGACAAGGAACCTATATATATTCGCAACTAAAAGTGCGTTACATGAATGTACAATCACACTTCGTCGACCACCGATGCAGCCAGCGGAGTGGACGTCTAGAGCCACGTCTTTGCCAAGTCCTCTTGTAAAGCATTGGAAGTCAACTTTATCAACCAGGGAAGGCACATCCACACACGCTGTGATGTCTGCCTCACTGAAGTTTCCGTAGCACTGACAAAATCAACTTCACGTTCATGCTCGGTTTACGTCCATATATCCCAGAACAGCTCCGCAGAATATTCCATTGCAATATTCAAGGTTCTGTTCTTGCACATACACAACTGACAGAACGTGCCGCCGTATGTCATCGTGGGCTCCAAAATTCACTTTGTGCTCTGCTGTGACTTCAGCGTCTGTGTCATCGCCAAACCAGAATTCATGCATTTCTTCAAATACACCTTCAGTCCAGAATGCGTCTACAATACTCCAGCCCCGGTAACTTTGAAAGGAACTTGCCTGGATCTCACATTCATCACGCGCATCATCACCGAGAGTGCGCTTTTTACCAGGCGGCCCGCGAGCGCCGTACTTTCTACTTACAAATGTCCCGTATGCACTAGTGATGTATGGGATGCCTAATCACTTGTTTTCGAAAGAGCTGTATTTCGGACGTTGTGAAACAAATAGCAGTTATTTTATTGCACACGTTCCACAACAGGGTGCATTTGTAAATGCGCCGAAGGTGCAGAAAATAACACTTAATAACATTAATTTACACACGTGTAGACATTCCACTCTATAAAAGAGTTGTTTGTATGAAAGAAAAACTAATTCTGTTCGGCGAAATACGTGTGAAAAGACAGACGTCTGTTTGGAAAGTCCTGTCCATACCGTCTGCGATCTTTGGCTGCATTCCGACCAAATTCTCCATGGATTAAAATGATGTCAGTGTATTGGTCGCTGCTGAACACACTAGCCATTGCTGATATGCAGAGAGCAAACGGATTGTTGCTGTACCATACACCAGCATGGTACTATGCGGTCGAAATCGAGGTTTACTAGTCCAAGGGGTTGGATCAGACGGGTATCACTGAGGAACATGCTGCGAGCGACTGTCCGGTTGCTATCTGTTCATATTCTGACGCAACCTGCCTGCTGGTAATAATACCCCTGTAAAAATTAGTTAGTAGACATCCCATTCATCACTTGTGTGTGCGGGACATTTATAAGTAGAAAGTACGGCGTTCACGGACCGCCTGATATACTACTTCTCGCACCTTCACCCGATACTCAATCGTTTGCACACCATCGCTGCACTCACGTCCCATGCCTACCAAAAATGAAGTGATTCTGCTAAACCTATACGGTATTTCATTTCTTTCGTCGTCCATAGACGTGTTCACGCACAAACGAATGGGGTATGATATCAAAAAGATGGCCTTTTGGACAGCAGTCTTCACGTGTGTTGTGTTCTGCGGTTTAGGCAAAATCCCCCATTATACCTACTGTCAACTATTCAATAATTAATCACTAAAATGAATGGAACTCAAATCTCGTTCCATTTCAGTCAGATATTTCTTTCGGTTTCAAATTTCTTGCTAGACCATAGGTTTGTGTAGGTTTTGCCCTCCCAACTCGCGCTGGTTAATATTTCAATAACCGCCAGCACTTTGTGGGGAAACGTAGATGTCTCTGTTCCTACCAAACGATGCAAACAGTTCAGAAATGTGCATGAAGTAAAGTAGAGTATGCAATATTTAATTTAACTCTTGAAACTACGGAATAATTAGAATATTTAAGCATTTGAAAGAAGATCTCATGAAGTGAAGCAGAGTTGAGTGTCGGAAACTGAATCACGTAAGCAATATGCGTCATTTAATTGTTAAAATGTTGTGTAATTATAGCTAAAATTAACGTATTATAAAAACAATGGTTAGGACCTTCATCACGCAAATGTACAAATCGTTAATTTATGTACAAAATTGTGTTACTTTGTATTTTCATCCTGTAATTTTCCACCCCTTTAACCACCTTCTTACCAGCCCTTCTGCCAATCTTAAATTTCTGGCAGTATTGCGAATCGAACCCAGGTCTTTAAAGATGGCAGGTAATAGCTAATCGTTACACATCTATGGTGGAGATTTGAATATAAACAGGGAGGAAAAATACCATTAGTGAATCTGTGTATATTTCGCTAATAAAAAAATAAAAAAGTAGCCTATATTTAAAATGTTCTTTGAGAATATGCAACATATTCATTTGGTAGTGTTTGCTACCGTAATAGTAAAATGTGAATTTCTACCCATTGGACAAACATGCATAAATGAAGATTTTTCTTAGTGCACAAACCAGTTAATGAAACTAAATGGACATGTGCCTTTTTACTCATTCAAAGTAGCATTACTTTCAAACTTTTGACCTAATGGTAACTTCTAAAGAAATTATACTAAGAGTTATGAGTTTTGTTCAGTGATAGAACAAGAGAACTGCTGTTATTTGCCTTACTAATCTAAAAACAAATAAAATTGTATTTACTCGCCTGTACCGGAATGTCACAGACTTACAAAATTTCATTACATTCTAATTGAACTTCACATTGACCTCTGTGTACTGCCAGTGTTATTGAGGGATATTTCCCAAATTTAAAGCATATTCACAAATGTTGAGCCACATAATCCTAACTGATGAACCTGACGCGTGAAGCCTGCTACATACTGGAGTTGTTGAATATGTGTACTGCGGGTAGCCGACAGTAATCCTAACTGATGAACGTGACGCGTGCGTGAAACCTGCGTCCTATTGGAGTTATTGAATATGTGTACGGCGGGTAGCCTACAGTAATCCAATTGATGAACGTGACATGTAAAACCTGCGTCCTTCTTCTTCTTCTTTAACTGTTTACCCTCCAGGGTCGGTTTTCCCCTCGTACCCAGCGAGGGATTCCACCTCTACCGCCTCAAGGGCAGTGTCCTGGAACCTCACACTCTGGGTCTGGGATGAAACTGGGGAGGGCGGCCAGTATCTCGCCCAGGCGGCTTCACCTGCTATGCTGAACAGGGGCCTTGTTGGGGGATGGGAAGATTGGAAGGGATAGACAAGGAAGAGGGAAGGAAGCGGCCGTGGCCTTAAGGTAGGTACCATCCCTGCATTTGCCTGGAGGAGAAGTGGGAAAGCACGGAAAACCACTTTCAGGATGGCTGAGGTGGGAATCGAACCCACCTCTACTCTGTTGACCTCCTGAAGCTGAGTGAACCCCGTTCCAGACCTCGTACCACTTTTCAAATATCGTGGCAGAACAGGGAATCGAACGCGGGCCTCCAAGGGTGGCAGCTAACCACACTAACTACTACATCACAGATGTGGACAACCTGCGTCCTACTAGAGTTATTAAATATGTGTACTGCGGGTAGCCTACAGTAATCTTTATTGATGGACGTGACGAGTGAAACCCGCGTTCTACTGGAGTTATTGAATATGTGTACTGCGGGTGGCCTACAGTAATCAGTTCCAGTGCTTATAAAATCCATCCCCTTTTCAACTGATAAAAAGCAATAACTATTTATTTGTACATTTGTTGTGTATTTAAGAACATTACAGTAGTTTTCGTCCTTGGATTCACCACATTCCATCCATTGTAAACTAATATTATATAACTGAAAAGACAATAAAACAATGTTTATTTTATGTTCCTTTTCTCTGCTGCTTTTCCAGTACCCTGGATCACGACTGCGATGTGTCTTAGATGTAACCTTGCTCCACTTTACGGCCAAATGCCCTTCCCTATTCCAACCACATGCAGAGGAATACATTCAGCTATTACGTGTATCCGGTAAATGAAAAACTGTGTACGAAGACAATCACGAACTATTCGCTGCTGTCAGGGCAAAAGGTTATATCTCACAATCCTCTTCCCATGTATTATTTTCTGTAAGACTGGTCACGCCTCCCAGCCAGATATGGATATTTAGTCCTTCAGAACAATATTCGTTGTGTTCGTTTTCCTTTGCTTACGTATAAAGGAAAATTAACCTTACCGTACCGCACTCTATGACTTATTTACTCACTCCTACACTATAATGTACTTAAGGCTCATTTTCCTTTACACTTTAGCATACGAAAATGAACACAACGAAAATTGTTCCGATGGACCAATATGTGGCTGAGAAGCGTGACCAGTTTTAAGGCAAATAATGGATCGGAATAGCATTGTGAGATATGACCTTTTGCTCGAACAGCGACGAATTAATCCGACGCGTTGATCACCCAGACCCGGCGGGATATCGGGCCCGGGATCCTCCAAACCGAAGAACACTATACTGACCATCATCCAAGGAGCCAGACATTAAAAACAATGCAACCGTGTGAGTTCGCTGCGCGGTTTGGGTCACGTAACTCTGGGCTTGCATTTGGGAGATGGTGGGTTCGAACTCCACTTTTTGCATCCCTGAAAATCTTTTTCCTTCATTTCCCTTTTTCACACAAGGCAAATGGTAAGCTGTATCTAATTCAGGTCACAGTTCTAGGCGCAATCAATACCCTCGTCACCAGACCTGTCTGAGTATGTGTGACATAAAACAATAGCGTAAAAGGAAGGAATATAATAATAATAATAATAATAATAATAATAATAATAATAATAATGTTATTTGTTTTACGTCCCACTAACTACTTTTTAAGGTATTCGGAGACGCCGAGGTGCCGGAATTTAGTCCCGCAGGAGTTCTTTTACGTGCCAGTAAATCTACCGACACGGGGCTGTCGTATTTGAGCACCTTCAAATACCACCGGACTGAGCCAGGATCGAACCTGCCAAGTTGGGGTTAGATGGTCAGCGCCTTAACCGTCTGAGCCACTCAGCCCGGCAGGAAGGAATATCTTCCCTATGTTTCAATGAAGACTGCGTAATGATCTCCTCACAAATACTTCAGTCAAACTTCAGATAACGATAACGATATTTTCTAGCATTAGTATTAAATCATATTTTTACAGAAGTATAAAAAGTAAACTTATTTTGCATGATCAGCACATTAAGGGCCTTAGGTTGACAAAACGACTTAGGGTCCAGCCAGATGGCCTGCAGATGTTGAATTTCCATCTCGTCAGCGTGACGATATCCTCAGTCGTATTGTTTGGCTTTCGAGAATGCGTCCGCTGCCTATCATATCAGGCAACTTATCAGTTGGTATCAAGAGGCTGATTCCGCTCAGTTCAGAATAAAAATATCTGGACTGATTGGGGATCAAAGCTAGGGCCCCCAGATAAAGGGTAGCCACGCTACCCTTAAACGAAGAATCAGAATTATAACTTAAGCATATGGCTGTAGAAAATAGAAGGAGATGTTTTTTGTCACACCTTTAACTGATTTTCTTTCTCCACTGATCCCACCAGACTGCTTGTGTGAACTCTGTGAGAGAGGGAGGGAAAGAAAGAAGATAAATGGGGTGGAGGAGGATGAGACTAGAGCCAACAGGTGTCCAATATAGGGAAGAGGTAACATATTTACTGCGCGTAATTTTTTAGTTTTCAGGATACAGTCATTATTTTGCTTCATAAGCAAAGACTCGATGTCAAATATTATGTTAATTATTCGATTATCTACGTACATGGTAGCCTTCGTGGTTTAGACGGCAGCGCGTCGTCCTCTGACCGCTCGGTTCCGTGGTTCAAATGCCGGTCACTCAATGTGAGATTTGTGCTGGACAAATCGGAGGCGGGACAGGTTTTTCTCCAGGTACTCCGATTTTCCTTGTCATGTATCATTCCAGCAACACTCCCCAATATAATTTCATTTCATCTGTCAGTCCTTAATTGTTGGTCCAGAGGAGTGTGACAGACAATTCCTATCCTCACCGCGGGATGGGGGCTTCATTCATTCCATCCCTGACCCGGTCACTGACTGGAAAACAGGTTGTAGGTTTTTTTTACCTCCGTACATGAGATTTAGCAGTTCCTATAGTTTATTGGTTAACTATACTGGGATAAGGTACGATAGAAAAATAACATCAGTAACTTGGAGGATGTAACGTCTGATAGGCGTATGTGGTAACGTATTATCCACAAGGGCTGACAACAATTTGAACAACAGCTACGAAGGCACTCTCGCATGCCCAGTTTGACATAATTGAGCATGTTTTACGGAAAATCGTTCCATTCCTCACAAGAATTATCTTCGAAAGAATGTTCTAGCATTGCGTCAGAGCTTGTGCTTCTATAATTGGTCTCTTCAGCCATACAAGAATCCATAATCGACAATGCTGATGTATTCACAGGATAATCGTTAATGCTCGTGCCAGTGTGCCCTCTTGTTTTTACCAGACACTATATATATATTAGATACAAGTAACTGAATCATTTACCAGAAAAATGTTACATTCAGACACAGTCAGTTCAGTCAATTGAAACAGGTATTGGTTTAATTTCGGCCCATCCTCATGAAGTGTTAAGTTACAGCCAAACATAACTGATCCAACTAGTCGGCCTGTTCCGTGTTTTTCCAACATTTCCAATTTATTGACATACTCACCAATGTACAAGTTTGGAGTATTTCCATAGAAAATTAAAAAAAATAAGCTTAAGTCTAAACAGTACGGAAATTTATAGAAGATATATTATTCAGTGAACTCATGTGCCCCCTTCTCGACAATAATACAAATTCTATCGGTTTTACATCCCAGTAACTACCTTCACTGTTTTGGACGACGCCGAGAAGATTAACTTTTTTCCAGTAGAAGTTATTTTATGTGCAAGTAAATCTACCGACACGAATCAGGCGTATGTAAGCATCTTCAAATACCACTGGACTGAGATAGAATCAAACCTACCAACTTGGAGTTCAGAAGGAAAGCGATTTTTCATCTGAGCCACACAGTCCGGCTCTTCTCGGTACATTTCTTAATTGTTTTTACCTATGTTAGGCTATACCGCACAATGACAGAGGCTAAGTGAACAATATTCACATCCACAATTACAGTACATGAGATTGATGATTGAGAATGTGTCAACTAATAAATAAAACAACATTCAGGCTGGCTGGAATATTCAGACTGCATTCCTTCAGGCTAATTAGGAAGTGCATGCAGTCGCTGGATGAAATGCAGAAGAAATTGTGTACGCGATTATCAAATTCATTCACATTGCATCTTGTATTCAGTGCTTATAAGAGGGCAGCGTGGTAACAGAAGGAAATTTCCACTGGCTTTCCTATCAACAGTTACGTAAAGCTATAATCATTTTTTATATCAAAACAGTCCGGCTCCACCGGGTTCGATTCCCGACAGGGTCGGGAATTTTAACCATAATTGGTTAATTCCGCTGGCACGGGGGTTGGGTGTATCTATCGTCTTCATCATCATTTCATCCTCATCATCACGCGTAGGTCGCCTACGAGTGTTAAATCAAAAGACCTGCATCTGGCGAGCCGAACTTGTCCGCGGACACTCCCGGCACTAAAAAAAACATACGCCATTTCATATCAAAACAGATGCCAGATTTTATAGTGAAAGCAAAGACTGTGCCTTAATGATAGGCTACACAATTCGTAATAAATGAGATGACAGTGAGCTGCGCAATTGTCTTTGTAGATGAATAAAAGTATTGATATACAGTAGAATGAGTAAATGTTTTAATGAATAACATTCACCATCACTACTGATTCTGTTTGAGGACAGGCATGATAACACAGAACCTTAGCTGGTAATAGAGTCGTGTGGAGTGGCTCGCCACGCAGCAGTCGCAGCTCACTCTCGGCACTCTGAAGGCGCTGCCGCTTTCCAGCCCGTAGTACTGGGATTTTCAGCCCACCGCACTCGTCCGCACTCAGTGGGCTGACATAAGCTTCACTGTTCCAACCTTACCCCGCGCGGACTACTAAATGATCTCTATACGGATCGCTTGCTAGGTGCGTCACCTTAAGACTACTGCATTTTCCTCGTTACGTACTGTACTTTAAGATATGCTGATCTTGGTTTGAAATTAAACGTCATTCCTCCGCTGTAATAACAATTTCATAAACAGATTAAACTTTCATTATATACGGTAATTAATCAAAATTTCACGTGCGCTCTGGTAACAATATAAAAAACAGATGGAACTTTTGTTAGATACTGTAATTGATCGCGAAAGAAAATATTTTCAACAACCTTTTACTCATTGTATAAAAAAGGTACTGAAGAATAAAATATAATGATGTAAAAAGAAGGATTTCTGTCTTTGTACAGTCACTCAAAAAAGAATGAGTGCGTGGTATTTCATGGTCCTTCATATTATTTGTTTTAAGTAGCACCGACAAAGGCAGGTCCTACCGTGACGATAGGATAGGACAGGCATACAACTAGGAAGGGATCGAACGTAGCCGTAATTAAGGTACAGCCCCAGCAACGCCTGTTGTGAAAATAGTAAACCATGGAAAACCATCTTCAGGGCTGTTGTCCGTAGTTAAATAAAGCCATGGCCACTTCCTTCCCACTCCTAGCACTTTCCCATCCCATCGTCACCATAAGACCTATCTGTGTCGGTGCGACGTAAAGCAAATGGTAAAAATATTAAATAATGGTTCTTAAGTGTGGTAGGGGACCATATATTCGTGGTCGCTGAGCACTCGCCACGGTCATGTATTCGAGTACCTCCGGCATAATTTCATATGTTAGACTTGAGCACTTTATGCCATGTGTCGGAAAACGGTTCTTGGGTGATGTATAATACCTTAGGCGGATACTTCTCCATAAGTAGCTCCAGTGTCGTTCAACGTCTGCGCGAAATCCAAACATCCTTTACCTGTAACTACCCTATATGATAATAAGTCCACGCACACGCAGCCACACATTTAACAACAACCAAATAATCCCGAACAGTTTTAAGAACACTTTTTTCGTGCAAAAAGTGCTTTGTTGATGAAAACGCAAGGACGAGGAGAAATATGTGACGTCCAAGTGGACCCATTAGCATGTGCATAAAGTTCGCTGCAGACCGCACGACAAACGAAATTTTCTTTAACTTGGCGTCGACCACAGGCTGAAACATCTACCAAATAGGTCGTTCTATGTTCAAATCCGGCTTTTCTTTCTTATATTGCTCACAGATTAGTTTTCCTTTTCTATCCTATTTCTGAACATAAACCATTATAATAACTAATCTCCAAGGAAGAGATAAACGGAAGAAGCAGAACAGTCTCTGTCGGTGCAACATAAAACCAATTGTAAAAATAAAATAAAACAATAAAATCCCCAATTCTAGCCCTTTAGTCAAGCAACTCAAAGTTGAAAACATCCTAGGGATATGAGTTACGAATATTTAGGTAAATAAAATGTAATAAAGTATCGAAGTACATTCTTTATTCATGAAAATTACAATCCTTTCCCTAACCATCGTTATCCGGTCGATTAAATTAGCAGTTTGCCCTCTTCTACCACTACGAGCGCTAATGTGACTCAAAGCATTGTTTAGCTTAAGGACCATTACGAATGTTAAAAAGACTCAATGCAGAGTTTCACTTAAAACCTTATAACTACATCCGGTATGGACATTTTTCAAAAAGAAAAATAAAACGCTAGAGGTCATTGAACCAAAGAACAGATTACAGAAGGAATGCTGTAAATAAGTTAATTTGGCTATGATTTGAATAAAAAAGAAAACGAGTAAATAAACAAGCCATTTTAGGCGGTTTTCCCGGAACTACATTTAGGCCGGAAGTGATTTTCTGATTTGTTTTGTGAATTTTGATAGAGCTACCAAAGACTCACAATTTGAAACCTTTTCGGCCCCTTTAGCCTTTCAACTTTCGGCGCAATTGAGAAAATTGCTTAATTTTATGTTTTTCGTAGTGTGAGGGCTCCTACTTTGTCTGATAAGAAATATTTTCAATATTTAACGAAAATGAAAGAAACAGAACAGTAAACCATAGCTCAGCCCATGTATTAACACACGGAGATATATTCAGAGATTGATGGGAAGGATTCCATATTACTGCTTGCACTAACATTAAACCATCGTTCCTACCCGCCAACCGCTTACAGACGATACAGTGCAGCCCAGCCCAGCTCAACATAACCCATGCGATGAAGTCAAGGGCTTGGTTTCGTCCGAGACCAGTGTAGCCCTATGCAGTGCAGTGCAACTCCGACCCATGAGCTGGGCCGCTGTGCACGACTCTGGTTGTTAGCTCTCCCTCGGTTAGAGTCCTCGAGACAGTAGATTGACATTTTTACCTGAAAAATTATGATCTCAGAAGGGCCATGCAACCTTAATTCATCAAATTACCTCAAAAATTTAAACAATGTTCCTGTTGAGTTGCCCAGATGAAAGAGCGCAGGGTTCCTGAGGCCAAGTTGGTGGGTTGAGTACCGACTGACGTCAGTCGGGTAATATTTGAAGGTGCTGTAATACGCCAGGCTCATGTCGGTAGATTTACTGGCAAGTAAAGAAACTCCTTCGGAATTCAATTTTCGGCATCTTGGATTCTCCAAAAAATATTATAGTAGTTAAGTAGGACATAAAACCAATCATTATAAAAATTCAAAATTGAGCTCCAGTGACCCTAGAAATGTTCTCATGTTCATAAAAAAACAGAACACCTTGAAAGAATAGAGAGAGGAAGTTCATATCCACAGGACATGTGCATTAGTGTGTTCTGAAGAACGTATTAGCATTTGAACCATGTCGGCCCTCAGATTCAAGTTCCACGTCAATATCTCGGCGCACAACTACCGACTGGAAAAATGTACCTGCGGCTCTCGTTGTCCCTATAAACCGAAGGTAATGGATCAGTGTGACTTGAGCAGACGTTCAGGTTGACTCGCAGACGTATTAGAGAACCGTACCGTCAAATGAGTGAGTTTGAAAGAGGGCGCATTATTGGCATGAGATAACGTGATGCATCCGTCCGGGAAATTGCCGCTCGTGTGGGACGAAGTGTGTCGGCAGTGCAACGGGTGTGCACAGAATGGTTCACAGAGGGCCGTGGAGCACGACGAGATGGGTCTGGTCGCACCACCCAGCCCACCCCCCGAGAAGATCGACACCTCATTCGAATTGCATTGCAGGACAGATCTGCGTCCTCCTCGGCTCTGGCGCAACAGTGGAACAGTGTAACACATCGTATGCTATCAGGAATGACAGTCCATCGCCGTTTATTACGGTCTGGGTTACCGCCGTGTCGTCCACTTTTCCGTCTACCTTTGACCAACGTGACTAAAAGTGCTAGACTGCAATGGTGTATGGAACGACGTCACTGGGAACAGGAATGGCAGCAGATAGTGTTTTCGGACGAATCCAGGTTCTGTGTTTGTTTGAAAATGATGACCGCATTTTGGTTCATCGCAGACAGGGGGAGAGGCATCATATTGACTGCATTCGCACGAGACATACAGCGCCAACTCAAGACTTTATGGTGTGGGGTGCTGTTGGGTACAACCACAAATCACACTGGGTCCGTGTCCAGGTCACTGTGACCAGTTTGACCTACTTAAATGACATCCTGCGACCCGTAGCCATACCCATTCTGCACGATACCCCAGATGTCATATTTCAGCAGGAAAATGCACGACCACATGTTGTTGCACGATCACGTGCCTTCTTGTTGTCACAGGATGTCGGACTGTTGGCCTGGCCTGCCCGATTACCGTACTTTTCGTCAATCGAAAATGCGTGGGATATGGTGAAATGACGGGTGGGGCGCTGTGACCCAATGCCAGCCATCAACGATTAACTGTGAAACCAGGGGTGAATGCAGCATGGATGACTATACCCCAGGACGCCATCTCGCCTTATACGCATCGATGCCATTACGCTTGGAACAAGAAATCCGTGCCCATGGAGGACCCAGTGCATACTAGGCAACAGGACACATGCTGAACCTAGGTGATGAAGTGCTAATCGTTTCTGCAGAACATACTAATGAACATGTACTGTGAACATGAATTTCCTATCTCTAGTCTTTCAAGGTGTTCTGTTTATTATGAACATGAAAGTAGGTTTCTGAAGGACTTACCGATAAAGGGAGTGCTGCATTGAGTGCAATATAAACTGTTGATTCCTCCCATACTACTTAGCAATATCAATTTTTCGAATGATCATTCTTTATGTAGTAAAGTTATTTCTCCTTTCTCTCTGTACTTCAATCCTAGTAAAACCACAGGTAATATAATACTTTATCGACCGAATATGAGTGGAATAATTATGAAAATTATGGAACTAAACAATGAAAATTTTGGTCTCATGAAGGAAAGTAAGTATGGTAGGTAACACTTTCTCCGTGAAGGAACATGAACTGTAATTTTTTCCAAAAAATAACGAGGCTTTATTCTTGAACAGTTCAAACTTACTCAAACCTCGACAATTAGGAACGAGCTTTTCTTGCAAGTTGCTATAATCCAGTACTTTTACTGTACCTCTGATTAGACTCATAAATCGAACTTCGAGAGGAATTAAGAAACGCCTTAAATTTCAGCTCAGAGAAGAAAACCACGGTATATTTTTATTTACACGTGGATTACACTTCAGAGCTTCAATCTATGATAAAAATATATTTTTTCAACAGCAGATGCTTCTTTTTTTCTTTTTTAAGAGAACCTGTTGATTAGTTTGGTCCATTGGTTTCTGTTTGAACACAGCCAGCTAAAGCGTGCTTTTGTTTGTTTGTACGAGTGATATTTTCATCCCCAAGTCCGCGCTTTTTTTCTCTTCCTCTCAGACATACATGAGTGGTTCCCGCCAGTTAGCTCATGTGGCTAAGGCAATGGTGCGGAAACCCAAGAGAGCTGGGTTTGTAACTCGCCACTGGGTTTCATCCCCTTCTCTGTGCCCATTCCGTGGTTTGTCATGAGCTGGTTGGTGTCACAGCCGATATTATACGTCTCTCTCCCTGTCTCTCTCGCACTTCTTCTAAGTCAAAAACTCGATGTTCACTTTTTACTCTTCTTTTCGTTTATTTGAGTCAGCTTTTTCAAATCTTGTTTCCCTCAGTAGGCACGGCCCTTGTGTTCCATTTCCCCTCCGCACTCCTCTTTTTTAAATATAGTGGGGTAGACGAGGGGAGACTTATCAGAAAATGGAAACGAGGCCGTTGGGTTGGGGAGAGTGAGGGAGGAGGGGGTAGCGCTGCTCTTCTCGGCCGGAAAACAGATCTCATTGAGTTCCTGCAGCAGCGTTTATCTTTGGTCGCTATGGCAACGACCAATCAAGTGGAATTAACTATGTGCGAGATAAGTTTGCATCCAATCAGCGCTGTGTGAGGAAGGGATGAAAATGTGTGACGTTTTAATAAAATCACATGATTGGCGGAGCGTGCTTAATGAAAAGGAAGAGGAGTCTGCTCTTGTAGAGGGGTGATATTCCTTCTTCGTCTTCAAGTGTTGTCATTAGTTGGCTATACACAGCAAACACTCTCCGTTGATATCACGAGAAAACGCTGCACGTACCGTATTTGATGAGATGAATATTCACGTAAGAATAACAGTTTTAAATGCGTATCATCCAACGCCTGTAATGTGTGTAATATGCTGATATTTATAATAATTATTATTAGCCTCTGTGGTGTACTAATTACTGTGATTAGTTGACACTCCCGGAGGTCCGGGGTACGTTCCCGGCTCTGCCACGAAATTTGAAAAGTGGTACGAGGGCTGGAACGTAATCCACTGAGCCTCGGGAGGTCAAATGAGTAGAGGAGGGTTCGATTCCCTCCTCAGTCATCCTCGAAGTGATTTTCTGTGGTTTCCCACTTCTCCTCCAGGCAAATGCCGGGATGGTACCTAACTTAAGGTCACGGCCACTTCCTTCCCTCGTCCTTGTCTATCCCTTCCAATCTTCCCATTCCCCCATATGGTCCCTGTTCAGCACAGCAGGTGAGGCCACCTGGACAAGGTATTGGTCCTCCTCTCCAGTTATCTCCCCCGACCTAAAGCCTCACGTTCCAGGACGCTGCCCTTGAGGCTGTAGAGGTGGAATCCCTCGCTGTGTCCGAGGGAAAAATCAATCCTGGAGGGTAAATGGATTAAGAAAGAAAGAAAGAAAGAAAGAAAGAAAGAAAGAAAGAAAGAAAGAAAGAAAGAAAGAAAGAAAGATTATTATTATTTTGTTAGTTGTTTTACGTCGCACTGGCACAGATAGTTCTTATGGCGACGATGGGACAGGAAAGGGCTAGGAGTGGGAAGGAAGCGGCCATGGCCTTAATTAAGGTACAACCCCAGCATTTGCCTGGTGTGAAAATGGGAAACCACGGAAAACCATCTTCAGGGCTGCCGACAGTGGGGTTCGAACCTACTCTCCCGAATACTGGATACTGGCCGCACTTAAGCGACTGCAGCTATCGAGCTCGGTAGTTATTATTATTATTATTATTATTATTATTATTATTATTATTATTATTATTATTATTATTATTATTACGTGCCAGACCCGTGGTAACCCCTTTCGGTACTTCCAGGAAGGTGATAGTCACTCACACGACCTGGGATCTCTGTTCTCGTCGGCCGGCTTACCTGTGAGTTTCTGGGAGATTCAACGGGAATTTTCTGCCTCTAGTGACATCGCGAAATTTCTGGCTCAAATCATCCGAGCTATAAGAAGAGAGGAAAGCCGCGGGCAGTCAGCCAGTGTTGGAATCGGAATGACAGTTGGACTTCGAGGTGGAGTCAGTGTGAGACTCAGTGTGTTGAGGTTCGGTGAATGGGCTGAGGGCGACAGAGCTGTTGCGTGTCGCTTGTGTCCCACCGAGGTCTGAACCAGGAGCTGTTGTTGTGATGTCGGAGAGAGCAGTGAGTAGGTGGAGAGGAAAGGACGGAAGGCTGTACTGCGTATTAGTGTATTTCTGTGAACTGAGGCTCAGCGAGGGGAGTGTGAAAGTAAATGGACCTGCGTTAATGTTCGCCGTTGTGAGTATCGTCCTGCTGTTGAATGCTGTTGAGCTGTTTAGTAGTTTACTGCATGTGACTCTGTGAATTGCTGGACTATCCGTGGAGTCGAACCAACGAACAGCCATCGTGTGTTGTGTAGCGAGTGGCACTGTGTTCAAATCCAGCGGTATACACACAGCTGCTGTATAAGTTGGCTGGACTTAGGGAAGTGAATGTGAGAATTAGCCCTCCACAGGTAACAACGTGACGGACGACCTGCGGTGCCATAAGGAAGAGAGACTTGTGAATAGACTTGTAATTAGTAAATGTGGCCATTCATAACTGGTTACAATTGTGTGTGTTTAAATACCGTATGTGTGTGTGCATTTATTAGGTCATACTGAAATAAATTTGAGTAATGAAACAGATGGAGTTTTATTCGTAACGTTATTATTATTATTATTATTATTATTATTATTATTATTATTATTATTAAGTGGGCTTGGTAGACTTACACGTAATAACACCGAATGGCTCGAAGAGGAAAGCAACGAGAGACTACCTCTCTTTATTATTAATATTATTATTATTATTATTATTATTATTATCATCATTATTATTATTATTATTGAATAAGCCCTTCAAGAAATAGGGGTCACATATAATGACATCCAGGAACGTGTTCGTCTCCAGAAGAAAGTTCGAGTTTACCAGCGATTACAAGAAAAGCCGAAGTTGAAAACAGACAAAAAGTGGACTGATGAAAGAAAGGAGGCTCGCAGAAAGCAAATTCGTGAATAGTGGAAAAGAATTAAAGCTCAGGATGCAAACGGTTGAAATAACGTGTCCACAGCAGGCCGAAACGAAGCACACCAGAAGAGAAGCCTTTCCTGGCGCCAAAACTGTGCGGAGGGATGTAATCGCTATTGCGAGTTTATGTGGTGGTTGGTAGTGTGGTGTGTTGTCTGAATATGAAGTTGAGAGTGTTGAGACAAACAAAAACACCCAGTCTCCGAGCCAGAATAATTAATCAGACGCGATTAAAATCCCCGACCCGGCCCGGGACCCTTTGAACCGAAGGCCTCACCGTTCACCATTCATGGAAGGAGTTGGACAAATGTGCATGCATATATGTCCTAAAAATACCAAATTATGGCATAAAAACTTGGAATTATGGCACAAAATAATTAAATATCCTATTGTCCAAAATGTGCTCAAAGGACCAGAAGCAATCTGGCCACATTCATTCTTTTTTTCTTTTGATACCCCGTAGTTCGTGAAACTTGCTTACTTCAAACGTCATTTTAACAAAAATATTTTACTGTAATATGTAGTCATGAAGCTGGAGACTGGTGGGATTCCCAACAGATCCACCATCATCTATCACAGATATTCCAGGCTTCGCTGAAGCGACGTACTGTGAAGTGAAGAGAGAAGTACTATCCTGTTACTTTCCTCGCCGAATTAGACGGTGTTATTACGTATCACTCTACCATGTCGACAGGAAAATTCACATGTAAGTTACCGACCTTCCAAACGACTTGTTCACACAGTTCAATGAAGTAACTGGCACCATAAGGAATTATTTTAGTAGCATTGCTCATAACTCTTAATATTGTCAAGGCCAAGGATGAGTCTGAAACAGGTTCCTGAAAATAAATAAAAAATGTTCTATTGTAGCCAATACCAAGAGAATGTAAACAGTTTTTCTCTCCAGAAATGGATCATGTCTTAAAAACGTATTTCTAACGAAAGGAAATCTAAAATCACAAACAAAATCACTTTGCGTCATCTGCTTAAAACATGTAATACTTAGCTAATAGCTAAAACTATAACAAGATGCCTAATATATGCTTCTGTATCATTTCATTTGGTCAAATGAGACTTAATGATAAAACTTCGTAAAACGCATTTAAATAACAAGAAAGAAACATGTTCACAAAAGGTAGAAACGGATTAATTTAACTTTAGTTTACAAAAATGGACCAGAATAAAAAATTATTATTATTATTATTATTATTATTATTATTATTATTATTATTATTAAAGCGTCTTTATTGTGGCGAAGTTAGGGCTCCCGGCCCTTTCTTACACTTAACCACTTCATGTATATACAATGTATATTTTACATAAAATTTAAACATATGAAATCTTTACAACCTAAAGTATAACTAAAGCAACTTAAGTATCACTAACTAAACTAAGGTGAGTAAAGTATAACTAAATTATATACAGGAACACATTGCAATAAACAACCATATTCACTCTCATTCATGCATCCCATTCACACTCAAGAAAGACTGGAAGTGCTTAAAAGATGACGCTGGCAAAGGATTTTAAATTTTGTCTTAGATTTAGCTTCCCTGATGTCATTGGGGAGTTCATTCCACCAGCTCGTGGCGGTGATAGTGAACGATCTGTTGTAGGTTGCGGTTCGATGCACAGGAATTTCTAGCGTACAGCCTGACCGGGTATTGAACAGGTGCAGGGAACTAAGGTAGCGAAATCTGGTGGATAGGTAAGGAGGAGTGTTTTCAGAAAGCACTTGATACACCAAAGTAGTTGCGTGGAGTCTACGTCTGTCATTCAGTCGTAACCAAGATAATTGTGTATAGAATGGGGATACATGGGCGTATGGTTGTATGTCGAATGCATACCTGATGCATGCATTTTGGGAACGTTGCCGTCTCATGCTTTGCTCGTTATTGATATCAATAAAAACTGTATCACAGTATTCGAGAATTGGAAACAAGAGTGATTGAATGAGCTTTATTTTCAAGGACCGAGGGAATATATTTTTAAACCGCTTCAGAGGATGCAGGCTTTGATATACCTTTTGGCACACTTTCATCACATGTTGCGACCAGTTCAATGTTTCGCTTATAGCCACACCAAGATTCATAACTGTTTCACAAAATGGAATAATGGTATTGTTTAGTGCTACAGGAGGAATTTCGTATTGTTTTAAGACGTGTAAGTTTTTTGAAGTACCAATGATTATTGCTTGCGTTTTAAGAGGATTAATTTTGAGATTGTTACTCAATGCAAAATTACTTATGAGACTTAAATCAGCATTAACTTTTTCTACAGCACTCTGAATTTTATCAGTTCTTGAGTGGTAGTAGATCTGCAGATCATCAGCATAAAGATGATACTTGCAATGTGTAATCGATTTGGCTACATCGTGTAAGTAAACTGCAAACAGCAATGGTCCAAGTACAGACCCTTGGGGGACACCGAGGGGTTTGTTAAGCCACTCAGATCTGCTATTATTTACTTTGACACACTGACGGCGATTTTTGAGGTACGAACTGAAAAAGTTTATTGCCGTCTTGCTGAAATTTAATGAATCCAATTTTGAAAGTAGCAGTTGAGGAACAACAGTATCAAAAGCACTAGAAAAATCAAGTAGAACCAGTACAGTCACTTGTCGAGTGTCCATTGCCTGTCGGATATCATCAGTTACTTTCAGTAGGGCAGTCGTTGTGCTGTGTCCTTTCTTGAAACCAGATTGGTAAGGGTCAAGCAGTGAGAAGTTAGTCAAGTAAGTGAGGACTTGTTCGTGTACCAAGCGTTCTAGTACTTTGGAAAGGGGTGGGAGATTGGATATAGGGCGATAATCTGATGGTAAACTAGGAGAATTCTTCTTAGGAATAGGAATGACGATACCGTGCTTCCACACAGTTGGGAATACTCCCTGTACAAGGCAATGATTAAATATATGCGTCAGAATAGGTAATATGGCACCAATAATATTTTTTATGAAAGATAATGGTATGTCGTCATTACCCGGAGCATCAGACTTGAGGGAGTAAATTACACGCTTCACATCGTTCGCCCCAACTTTTTTGAAAGTGAATTTTACTTGATTTACTCGGGAATGAGCATTTATGGCGTTAATATCATCATTAGTTAGGTCATCAACTGGTTGATGATGATTATTATTATTATCATTATTAGGATAGTTAGCATCATAGTCATTATTGTCAGTAATATCATTATTAGTAAGTATGGTATGTGATAGAAATCCAAGATGATAATAATATTAATAACAAAAACAACAAGCTTGCTCGTCTTGCGCTTAGGTGTCGCAGCTATGAGCTTGCATTCGGAAGATATTGGGTTCGAATCCCACTGTCGGCAGCCTTACATGTGGTTTTTCCGTGGTTTCCCATTTTCACACCAGTCAAATGCTAGGGCTGTACCTTAATTAAGGTCATGGCCTATTCCTTCTCACTCCTATCGGTTTTCTGTCCCAACGTCGCCAAAAACTTATCTGTGTCGGTGCGACGTAAAGCCAATTACAAAATGATAATAATGATAATAATAATTATTATAGCGAGATACAGAAGTTAGCTCTATGTCTGACCGCCTTTGCTCACCTTGTATACTCATTTCTGCTGTAGACTGAGTGAATCACTGGATCATATGCCTCTTCTGAAGACGATGTCTCATTTCTAATTTTTTGAATATGGGAGGGAATCGAAAAGGGGCACGATTCGTGCAGTGACTTAGCTGCTGTCTTCCCACACAGAAGATTGTGGTTTGAATCTCAGTCGATCCGAAGGTGAAAGTGATGGTGGTGATTATTATTGTTTTAAGAGGAAGTACATCTAGGCAACCATCCTCTATTAACACCAATTAGAGAGAAAAAATGAAGAGGTCTGACACTTATAAAAATGAAAGTATCGACCAAAGGAAGATAAGGGCAACGTAGGCCTCCAAACGTAATACCGTCTGGGTCGCAAAAGAACAAGAGTTGACCGAGAGAGATCTGATAGGATAGAAAAAGTGAGGAGCCTGACACAAGTAAATGGAAGCAATGCCACTACTCAGCTAAGGACCTCGTGGTCGTCAACCCACACTTCCAAATTAAGAACCCATAGGGCCCCTTTATGTCACTTTTTTCCTAGTTTGCTTTACGTCGCACCTACACATATAGGTCTTATGGCGACGATTGTCACCTTATTTCCACATGTAGGGGATACCGTGGATGTTATTCTACCGCCCCCTCCTACAGGGGTATCTTAAGTTGAGATGTTCACCTAAAACAAAACGTGGCGTCAGGTAGGGCATCCGGCCTTTAACCCCCCGCCCCCTCACAAAACCGAATTGAGCTTGAGTGGTTCCAGTGATCCCAGAAATGGATGAAATCTGAAGAAAAAAGTTTGTGTAGGGAATCGAATCCACGTCCTTTCGGTTGAGCCTACCATGTCCTTACTCTTCAGCAAACAATTTACTTGTTTGTTGACATCGTGATCGTAGCCACAATACCTCCAGTTTTATGTGAAATCCATGAAATGCAATGAAATCCACCTTCCATAAGAAGGCGAGTTATTTAAAAAATATTTTAAAAATCTAGCCGGAAGACAAGCCTGTAACGCCTTAATGGAAATTCGATGATGATGGACTATCAGGCCGCTTAATGATGATGATAATACTGGTCTACAAGATAGCCTTTATGTCTACTACTGAGGAAATTTTATTTTTCTTACTGAAATTGATGCGGTGATTCCAAATCTGTAATCAGATTTATCATAGCACGTCAGGTTGCTGAGATGGGACAGTAACATTCATTATAAAACTACTCAGTAGGCTATACCTGTACCGTGAAGTCAGAGATATAAACTGAGCTTAGTTTATAAGTTCTTCGCAAATTGCTGCATTATATTACTTTTAATCTTATAAATAAAGTTGTAGGGGGTCCGCTGTCTGTAATTCCTTTTGTTTTGCCAAATTTTCAAATATTTATCCGTTTTAGGTCAACTCAAGACCGAATCGGTGGTTTTTACTTTTCGTGTCTGTTTGTCTGTTTGTCTGTCTGTTCCACCATCACGTCGAAACGGCTAGATAGATCTCAACCAAACTTCATATTTAGAGTAGACTCATCCCGGGGAAGGTTCCGATATGCATATCATTTTAAAATCTTTGAAAAGACGGGGGTTTTATAGGAAAACCACAACGGTTTTCCTCCATTTTCTCTTATACTATTGATTTTCTGTAAACTCTGTGGACCGTATGTGAAAGGTTGCACCCATCTTCACTATAAACAACTTTTGTTATGTTCATAATTTACCTTACTCTTCAAATGACGGAGAAATTTACTATTTTCTGCCGATACCATGCTCTGCATTGAGTGACCGACAGACCGACAACGAATATATGGGTTACCATGGCAACGTATCTGACTGCTTGCCAGCAGGGAAGTAACGTATTGCCATTTTCCTCATCATTCCTTTAAATTCGTGTTTGTTCCTTGGGTAGAAAGCAAGAGAGTTGTCAATCGGCCATTCTGCGGGATATTGGCGGAATATCATTGGAGGTTATAACCGTCCTCGAATAGCTTAAGTAATAACACAAATATTCATCTTCTTATCTGATTACCTAAGAATCCCTGCGCCTAAATTTCTCTCCGATTACCGCTTTCTTATATCCATAACTCACACCGGTATAATTTATTGAGGAGCATTTGATTTTCCAATACATTCACTTGATATTTACATCCGGATGTCCTCAGTTATAATCCATTTTCAATTAATTTCAACTTACGAAACTGTATTATTTTCTTCCTTAATTACCACGTATGTATGCGAGTGCTAATCCCGAATGCTGGACACTCTTTTCTTTGAGGAAATATTCTAAGCTATGCAAATGTATAATTTTGGCCCAGGAAAATTCCGAAATATGGATGCAATTTTAACCCTGACAGTAACACCATACGTTTTTCTGACGTGTTGTGCGAATGAATGCCATCTATTCCTCTTAAGGAGGGGAGAGTTATCCCCTCCACCACCTCTATTCCTTGTTCATTCCATCTGGTAACTTTAATGTAACTTTAAATAATAGGCTTTGAGTGACACGTCTTCGAAACGTGTGGTGTAACTCAAGCGATATTTATAGATGTGTTACTGTCAGGGTTAATGACGGTGCAGACCTTCGTTTCGGGGTCATTGGTGGCTAATCTGTAAGTCGTATCACAAGTCAGAAAGCAAATGGCGTTTCATTTTGCAGAGATCTACAACTTTTATCCTATGACTTTTCGTCGTATTTATATCCCTAATACGTTAAATACAGCTGTATTTCTCGATTTCAAGTTGATTTTGTACTTTTACACGTATATGTTATCATTTGGCACACTTATAAGAAAGGTAGAATCATGACCTTCGGCAGGCACATTGACATGATCATTGGCCATGTTATAGCCAAATTTTATGATTCTAGCTGTCACATGAGTATCAACAATATAAAGTAGTAAGTGAAAACTATACAAAATTTCACCCCATTCAATGACTCTAACTCAATCTAACCCATAAATATAGGAGATACGGGAAGATGTCATAGGACCAACCATGTACAGCACTCAAAGGGGCGTCTGATGGTGAAGTCTGTTTGTAGATACGTCGTACAGTTTCAAAGCAGTAACTATCGAAATAACGGTCTGCACTTCTAGAGTATGTCTGCACATTGACAATTTTGGCGAAATTTCCGTATAGTTATCCGTTTCAGGTGTAATAATGACCATCTGCATATATTCAGTTTTGGTGTCTGTCTGTTTGTTTGTTTGTCTATTTGTCTATAACTTGGAAACTACCGGATATATTTCCACCAAACTTGATATTTAGAATCCACCCGTCCTTTGGTAGGTTTTAGGGCAAATATTGTTTCTAAATCTCTGAATTGACTGGGGGATTATACGAAACCGAAACCGTGATTTTGCATTCCCACAAAATATACACAACCTGCCTTAATGGAAATTAATTTCTAAGCCTTTTTCCTCATGTGCATCATTTCAATACGAGGATTAATAAGGGAGATATCATTAACGGACCGTTTCCGGTACAAGTCCCACCGGACTTAACTCAAGAGCGTGTGCGTGTAAAGCGTATTTTTTACAACTTGAGAACTACTGAAGATATTTGGGTCAAATTGTACATTAACATCCACCTGTCCAACGGTACGTGTTAATCGTCAATAACATTTCATGTTCCTGGAATGGACTGGCTGTTTATAGGGAACCGAAATGGTGATTTTACTCTTACACAATATATACAGTACAAGACCAACCTGACTGGAAATCGACCAAACGTGATGGAATTCCATCTCTAAAACTGTTTTTCATGTGAATTTTTTCGACAGGAGGATTAATAAGGGAGATATCATAAACGGTCCGTTTTTCAGGTTAAGTCCAGCGGATATAGCCCAAAAGGTGTTGTACGTGGAGCAGGTTCCTTATCTATCTATGTAAATAAAATCGTAACGACTGTGTGCCTGTACATTGACTATTTTGGCGAAATTTTCGTACAGATACACGTTTAAGGGGTAATAATGTCCATCTGCATATTTTTGGTTTAGTTTCTTGAAAGTCCTAATTTTTACATCCCTCACCGACAACCAAGATTGCGGCATAATCTGCCAGTCGAAGAAGGATATTGAAATTTGGCAAAATTATACGTTTTAGCCTGTTACGGACGGAAAACTTCCAAGATCTTTAAATTTTTCCCTTTTTATTCCGAAGAATATCGAAATATGGAGGCAATTTTTAATGATAGTGCAGGCCTTCGGGAAGTATTATCACTTAACGGATGGCACAATCCCCGTTCAATTTGGAGTGATCTACAACCTTGGTCTTACGACATTTTGTCGTATTTCTATCCCTTTTACGTTTAATTTTTCTCTTTTTCTCGATGTTAAGTAAATTTGGACTTTTCACATACATAATTCATACCTTCCATCATTTATAGGAAAGATAGAATCATCAAACTCTACACGAAAATTGGTCCACCCAGTAGCCATATATGAGCCAAACGCTATGTATGTAGCTGTCACTTAATTATCCGAAAAGCAATGGAATGCGAGATAATCTTACACAAATTTTACCCTATTCCACGTTTCTAACTCAATCTGACCCATGAATAGATGAGATATCGTAAGACCAGCAATTTAGGCCGCTAAATCCGGCGTCTTATGGTACAATCCTTTCTCGATATGATGTACCGTTTAGCAGCAGTCAATCTGTAAATGAAGGTCTGCAATATTGTAAACAAGCACATACTTTCGTATGTCGAACTATATATATTCACTGATGTCGATTTTGTAGCGATCGAGAAAGGGTGTGTCTGCTATTGTAATCAGTACTGCCCACACCGACTTTGACTGGCAGTAGGAATGGGGTCCTCCTCCAATTCCTGTGTAACTGGCATTAATAAGACAGGCCTACCATTGTACTGAATAATTCACTTCTCGATTTGACTTGCAGAAGGCAAGGAAACATGCAGTTTTGTTCAAAACTCCCCTTACCCGATTGTGTTTGGCTGTAGGCAAGCGTTCCTGCAGTTATAAACAGACGTAGCCATCTAAAATGTGACTGGCATTAGGCATACTGGCCTGCTATTTTGATGGAAACTCACCGACTTGGTGTGACTGGCAGTAAGCTGGCTGGCAGTTGGAAAAGCGGCCTGTCGTAATAATGATATCTGCACAACTCAATTTTGACGGGTTGTAGGGAAGTTTCCTGCCATTATAATAAAAACTCCTCAATTTGTAATATGTCTGGAAGTAGGAAATGGGGGCTGCCATTGTAACGGAAACTCTCCAAATCGATTGTGACCGCGCAGTAGGCAATGGGGCCTGCAATTATAATTTATTTATTTATTTATTTGACTTTTTGAAAGTACACAGGCAGTAAGCCCAATACAGTACCTTCTTAACACAACAGTCAACAGTACTTATAATGCATACATGTAAGTAAAGATAAATACACAATAATAATGCTGAAGATAATAAAGACAAGGAAGAAGAATGAATGGAAAACACATACACAGAGACAATGACAATCCAGAGTACAACAATGATTATTTCTACACTATAAAAATACAAGAATTGCAACAAAGATATAAATAAAGTAGTAAGTGACTATATTAATAAATAAGTTAAAGAGCACCTATTATATAGAAAAGGAGTCTGAATTTATAAATTAGAAACACAGGCCTTTAAATGTATATTAATGACAGTGTGTGATTCTGAAAATAAATCTATTCCTGCAGCAAATGTGTTATAAAATCGTAGCATTTTAATAAATGGCGAGTTCAAGTGATGAGATGTTCTAGATCTTGGAACTTGAAATACTGTGTTCATGCGAGCTCCAGCTCGTGGAACATGAAAGGAGATAAAATTGAGCAGTCCTATGGAATTAAATTTATTTCTAACGATTTTGTTTAACGTTTTTAGAGAGATAATGATTCTTCTGTTGCGCAACGACGTGAGGTTAAAGTTACTTCTTAAATACCGTGTTGATGTATCAAAAGGGCAAAATGTCTTATTTGTTTTATAATACAGATACCGCAAAAACTTGTTTTGAACAACTTCAATAGTATGTATTTGTTCGTTAGAACACGGGTCCCAAATTACAGGTGCATATTCTAATTTACTCCTAACAAGGCTAGTAAATAACTGAATAACAATCGATGATTGAGCAAATAATTTAGAACTCCTTATTATAAAACCGAGCATACGGTTG
Organism: Anabrus simplex; assembly: GCF_040414725.1. Classification (NCBI taxonomy): domain Eukaryota; kingdom Metazoa; phylum Arthropoda; class Insecta; order Orthoptera; family Tettigoniidae; genus Anabrus; species Anabrus simplex. The sequence continues at coordinate 325,500,894 of NC_090267.1, read as the reverse complement.
GCATCGTTCGTTATTTTTGTAATATGGGCTTTGAATGTTAATTTTTCATCAAATATTACTCCTAAGTCTCTTATTGCCGAAACTGTTTCTAGTTTAGTATCTTTTATATAGTACGACGCAATCGTACCTTTCTTTTTCCTGGTAAAAGTTACTGATTTACATTTCTTTACATTAAGAGACATATGATTCATATCGCACCATTCTACAACACGATCAATGTCCTGCTGTAGCTCATCCTCATCCTTCTTGTGATGTATGACTTTAAATAGTTTTACATCGTCAGCAAACAGCAAACAACTGGTATGACGAAGATTATTCGGCAAGTCGTTAATCAAAATTAAAAATAGAAGGGGACCCAAATTAGATCCTTGGGGAACACCGGAGTAGCTAATGAAGTTGTCTGAGATTTCGCCTTTAAAAGACACAAACTGACGTCTATCTTTCAGGTAAGAACAAAACATTCGAAGTAGTGGTTTCGAGAACCCAAACTGGTGCATTTTTTGGACAAGAATTTCATGATCTACCTTGTCGAATGCTTTTTCGAAGTCTGTATAGACAACATCCGTTCTTCCGTTGTTATCCAATACATCATACAGTGTCTGAGTAAATCCTACAAGATTTGTAATAACAGATCTATTAGGCAAAAATCCATGCTGAAATTCGGAAATACCTGCCTTAATGTGATTATAGATCTTAAAATATAGTATATGTTCGTATACTTTTGCAAAGGCGTCAATAATGGAAACAGGGCGGTAGTTAGATATATTTTCATGAACGCCTGCCTTCGGAACTGGTGTAATTTTTGATATTTTCCACCTTTCAGGGAAGCAAGACTTTTTTAATGAAAGGTTGAAAATGAAGGTTAGCTGTGGAACCAGTATTTCAGCACATCCTTTAATTATATAAGGTGGGATGTTATCTGGACCGCTTGACTTTTTAGGTTTTAGTTTTCCATTAATGACTCGTTTTACCTCCTCTTCTGATATAGAAGTAATATTGAGCACATCCATAGTTGGTAATACAGGAATCTCATCCAAGTCCATGTTATCGATATTATAATTAAAGTCCGGGATGGTATACACCGATGAGAAATATTGCGCAAAACCTTGCGCAATATTTCCAGTTTCATACGTGTTGTCATTATAGAAATAGGCATTATCACCTATTCGCGTTTCTCTTTTACTACTAGTAAACGTCCAGAAATTATTAATATTGTGTTTTATTCCATTTTCTAAGTTGTGAATATATATTTTATATGCAATGTTTATTTTAGATTTTAGTTCACTTCTAAGCTGCCTAAATCGATCGTCATAATATTTTGAAAACTTTCTCTTCCTGGCACATTTCTTTTTTCGCTTTAGAGTTTGGATAATATCATGTGTAAACCATACGGGATATTTGGATTTTTGAATGAGATTCCTCTTGGGAATGCATACATCAAAACATTTGTAGAGTGAGGTGTAAAAGAAATCTACTGCAAGGTCAACGTTCTCAAAGGAATACAGCGGGTTCCAGTCAAAGTCACGCACTTCACAGTAAAGTTTCATAAAATCTGCATTTTTGAAGTCATAATATTCACGGCATATGTTCTTAAAAATGGGAAGTTTCCTGGTTGGTAACGATAATAAAGAGAGTGCGGGATGATGCAAATCTTCTGGAACCAGTACGAATTCTTCATGTTTTATATTAATTGGTATGTTGGCCAAAACCAAGTCTAGTGTTCTAGAGTTAAAATTGAGAACATTGTTATATGATTTCAATCCTAAATACGACATGAAATTTGCTAGACTACGACTGGCCGTTGATCCTTCAGTAAAATTATAATTTACATCATTAATTTCAGCTAAATTAAAATCACCCATAATGATGCAATCGGACATTATAAGGTGATCAATGTTTTCGACATAGTTAATGTAATCCTGATATACAGAATAGCCGGAAGAGGGAGTTATATAAACAACATTTATAAATAACTTTCGATTGTTACCGAGAATTTGAAGAGTTAGAGATTCACATTGTTGACTATTGTAAACAGAGGATAGCTTTACACAGTATCCCTTTTTAATAGCTATTAATACTCCACCTCCACGTGACTTTCCTGTTAGTGATGCGTCCCTATCATTTCTAAATACTACATATCGATCATCGAATAATTCACTATCAAATACATCATTCGCCAAGAACGTTTCAGTTAACACTAGTACATCAAATGAACAACAAAGGAGATTTTGAAGAAATAACTCACACTTGGTACGAAGTCTTCTAACGTTTTGGTAATAAATTGACAAATTGTTCACTGACATTTAAAAGGCAATAAAAAATGTTAAATAAAATGTAGAAGTTAACAAATGACTGGTCATTGGAAAATATACAAACATTAAGGGTAGTAAAGGAAACCAAAACGCATTACAGTTTACCTAAATCTTCGACACTACGAAGGACATGAACAGGACTTCCGTCTTCTTTCCTGATCATTATTTTTCCACTGTTATTAACCCATAGGTATTTATAATCTTTGTCGTGCTGCAGCTGTTTTGCCTTAGCAAACAGAATTCTCCTCCCTAGGGATAAGGACTGATTAATGTACACAGGATTAGTAACTGTAAAGCCCAGGTGAGAAGTCGATAAGTTTCTTTTGATTTTTCGCCTCTCGAGGAGCTGTTCCTTATGACATCTGCGAACGAACTTCACAATAATGCCTGCAGTTGGACGATTGTTGACCTTTTTTAATCTATGGCAAGCATCAATCATGTCCTCTTTAAGCTCAACATCTAAGGCCCTAGCGACATTTATGACGGTCTGAACAACGTTTTCATTGGGAACCTCGGGAACACCATATATTTCAAGAGTATTTACCCTAGAATATTGTTCACTGTCATCACATCGGATCGAAAGGTCATGTACTGTTTTCTGGAGCCGCTGATTTTCGGGTAACAGATTGTCAATTATCGTTTGCTGTCTTGCTATTATTGCTTGCTGATTATCAAGAAGTTTCTGGTGCTCATCTAATCTCTCGTGGCAGACATTAATTGAATTACCTAGCTGTCTTTCAATATCAGTAGTTGATTTCCTTAGAGCTGCCATATCCTCCTTCAGAGTAACCAGAAGTTCATAGATGTCACCAACAGATGGCATCTCAGCTACTAACATTTCATCACTCACAGTGCTCGATCTTTTTTTACTATGACAAGCTTTGCACCTCCATTTATGATCACTGGATGAGAGTAACTTCAAGTCTCTGTCTTGGAGATTCACACATTTAGAATGAAACCATTTACTGCAATTAGAACACTGTATTTTGGCAGTGGTATCCTGCCTGGATACGGATTTTCCACACTCCAAACAGGTGCTCATCGCAAGCGTAGGCAAAGTCGATATCTCGAACAAAGAGTGAAGAACGTACTCCGGTGTTTTGAATTCGTTGGGTTTGCAACACTGACCGCCTAATGTTTACATACAATATCCTTTAAAAAGAATACAAATTAAACCAGTATTACGGCTATCTACCAGTGAAACTTAGTGTTATTACTGTCCGTTGAAACTTACTACATCGGTAGACACAACTCCAAGTCAGGAAACCAGCATAATCAGCAAAAATAACACATTTACACCGGAGCACTATTCACACACGTCCTCACTCAACCGCCATCTCAAATGGAAACTTCCCAACTCGATTGTGAATGGCAGTAGGCAAGTGAGCCTGTCGTTATCATCACAAATCCGTAACAATCACTTTACATTGGAAACAACGTATGGGGACCTCTCCATGCTGTTTCTCGGATAACGCTAAGAGACATGCTATTTTAAAACAATCTTATTTACTGCATGTACAGTATTTACTTCAATATTCGTATACAATGCAGAATACCGTACCGAAGCACGGGTACATTTGCTAGTATATTTATAATAAGATATAGCCTACTTTTACAATGTGTAGTAAGGACTAAAAGCTCTGTTTCAAGTGCTTGAGACCTTTGCTTTTCAGCTTATGTTGGCATGTCGGCATCAATAAATATCTAATCTTGGTATGTTGGCATTAAAACACTAGAAGAAAAGCCTTCAATAAGTTTTTAATGTATACTTACATCACAGTGCTACAAAGAATATTGAGAAACTCAACTACTTTCTAGACATTCTGGATTTTCGCAAGGACAAAGTTTAAGTAGTCAAACAATTAAATTAAATTTGAACAATTAATAACACAATATACAGTCTACATCATTAAACATTTGGAAATTTGGTTATTAGGACATTAAAGGGAACTGCTGTGAATACGGACGTGGTTTTAAAATTGATAAAGATTGTCGTAACTTGGCGATTAACAAAAGACTGATTCTTGACTTCTGTAAGCCGAATCTGTACCAGAAATTCATAAAAACCTACTTATAGCGCTATGTGCCCCTACTATTACTTCGGTTTGTTTATTTAATCACATACAATCACTCACTTGAGTGGAAATTTACAGTTTTGGCGGGAATATAATTCCCCTGGCGAGTAGCTGCTGAAATGTTAAAACTATGTAATTGTCTAATGAAATAATCAAAGAGGCCATGACTTCAATATACATGATGTCACTTATTTGAAGATATAATACTCTCACAATAAAATAAAAATTATCTAAATGAATTTAAAATGTAAAAATAGAGAATAGAAAGTAAGAAGAGAAGTTAAAATTGTGAACCGACAGAGATAACAGACTTCACATCTGTAATTCGTACACTCAAATTAGGGTTGGTGCAGCTATTTTTTTAATAGTAAAATCAGAGTAAAATAAGTAAAATGAATCTAATTGTATTCAGAATGTAAACGATAAAAATGTTATTATTTTAAAATTGTGACGTGATATATTCCGATTAACTTTTCTTCTTACTTTCTACTCTCTATTTTTACATTTTAAATTCATTTAGATCCATTTTATTTTATTGTTAGAGTATTATATCTTCAAATAAGTGACATCATGTATGTCTTTGATTATTTCATTAGACAATTGTTTTAACATTTCAGCAGCTACTCACCAGGGGAATTATTTCCCACCAAAACAGAAAAAAATTCCACTCAAGTGAGTTACTGTATGTGGTTAAATGAACTTCCGATCAGTAAACTCCAATTTGGGTTGTTACACCTGTTATTGTTCGATAGGAAGGCCACTGTACACCAGTGTAATAATAATAATAATAATAATAATAATAATAATAATAATAATAATAATAATAATAATAATAATTGTTATTTAAAGTCTGTTCAATTGTTGCGGATATTAGAAAATGCCAGTGGGTCGAAATTTTCTGAAACCAAGCTTCAGCAGTACAACGCACGTGTCCACTCCTATTCCCCAAGGTTGTGGGGCACTTTAGAGGCACTCACCCATACCACCTCCAATGGAGATGGAACTCCTGTATTCAATTAACCAAGTAACTGCCATCTCGACAGTCTTAAATCTCTGGAAGCATCGAGAATGAAGTAGCAGTGAATTTGTTATTTCACTTAGGCCTATCCTTCAGTAAGCTGCACTGGACCAAAAAGAAATTTTCTACGGCATGAATCCACAGAAATATAAACCATTAACTTGCCTTTCTTTTAAACAATTATAATAGAGAAAGAAATACAATAACTGTAGCCCCGTACACACACTCTTCTTCTCCTCCTTTTTCCGCTTTTTCCACAATTTTGGGGTCGCTGGTGCGAACTGCGTTGCACAAGTGAATTTGGCCCTGTTTTGTGGCCGGATACCCTTCCTGACGCCAACTCAATATGGAGGTATGTAATCATTATTGCGTGTTTCTGTGGGGGTTGGTAGTGTAGTATTTTGTCTGAATATGAAGAGGAAAGTGTTGGGAAAAACACAAATGCCCAAGCCAGAAGAATTAATCAGACTTAATTAAAATCCCCGATCCGGCCGGGAATCGAACCCGGCACCCTCTGAACCGAAGGCCTCAACGCTGGGCATTCCGCGAGGAAGTCGGACCCAGTACGCCCACTCAAGATGAATAAATAAAGCCACATTTTGTTCGAGTGTATGTATGTATGTATGTATGTATGTATGTATGTATGTATGTATGTATGTATGTATGTATGTATGTATGTATGTATGTATGTATGTATGTATGTATGTATGTATGTATGTATGTGAAGTGCTCAGCCCGGAGGCTGGTTTGATCCTCAACAGTTACACCATCAGCTGTCATAGATTTTATGTTAATATAGGAACTCTCTCTTCGCTCTTCCAGGTATTCAAACTACAAGAAGCCAGAAGCGAACAGTAACACGGTATAGGTATAATAATACTCGCAGAAGATAATATAGGTCGCTGGTTGAAGATAGGTTCACTGTAAGTGTGCTTCTCATTCGAAATGTGATGCAACTGAGTGTGTTGCGGGAACCTCAACTGCCAGGCTGAAAACTGTTGGACAAGTGCAAGAACATATATATATATATATATATATAATAACTTGTCCTGACTGACTGACTGACTGATTCATCATCGCCGAGCCAAAACTACTGGACATAAAGGAATAAAATTTTGAGGACACTTTTATATTACAATGTAGGTGTTCGCTAAGGGAGGATTTTTGGATATACCGTCGCTAAGGGAGGTGAATATTTAAAATGATTATATCTATATCTCGAAACTTTAAAAAGTTTACAGATGTAAAAATTGGTATTTAGATTCTCACTTAAAAACAAAGAAACACGTATTTTTGGTTTTCGGAAAATCACACTAGGAGGGGTGAAAAAGGGTGAAAAAGGGGTTGAATGCCTTTAATGAGGATACTTATATCTCAGAAACTGACGATATTACAGACCTGAAAATTGGTATGTTGAATCTCCTTTAAAAATAAAGAAACACGTATTTTTTGTTTTTGGAAAATCCAATTAATGGGGGTTAAACAGGAGTGACAAATGGGGTGAATTTTGGACATTTTTAAAATTAGTGTATCTATATCTCAAAAATTTAAAAAAGTTTACAGATGTAAAATTTCGTATTAAGAATCTTATTTAAAAATAAACACGCATTTTTTGTTGCTAATAGGGTGAAGGAGGGGGGGGGGTCAAATTTTAAATGAGGATATCTATATCTCAAAAACTTAAAAATTTACTGACGTAAAACTAGGTATTTGGAATCTCTTTTAAAAGTAAGGAAACACGTGTTTTTTGTTTTCGCAAAATCGCATCAAGGGGGTTGAAAAAAAGGGGGAAAATTGGTTGAATACCTTTTATGAGGATACTTATATCTCAAAAACTGAAGATGTTACAGACATGAAAATTGGTATTTGGAATCTGCTTTAAAAATAAAGAAATACGTATTCTTTTGTCTTTGAAAAATCCTAAAAATAGGGAGTGAACGGGAGTGACAGACGGGCTGGAAATTTAAAAAATTTATCTAGGCCTACAATATATCTCAGACACTTAACATGCTACATATTTGACAACTGGTTCTTTGAATCTCCTGTAAAAGTAAAGAGACGTGGATATTTTTTAAGGAAAATCCACTTAAGGGGAAAAAAAGAGGGGGTGAATTTTTAGAATGAGCATATCTACAGTAAATATCAAAATCTTTGTATGTTACAGAAGTGAAAATTGGTATTTTTGATCCCTTTCAAAAATAAGAAACGCGTATTTTTTCGGAAAAACCACTTGGGGGAGTGGGGAGGGGTGGGTAGAAAGGACTGAAAAGTGGGTTGAATTCTTTGTATTAGGATACTGAAATCTCAGAAACTGAAGACGTCACAGAAGTAAAAATTGTTTATTGGAATCTCATGAAGAAATGCATATTTTTGGTTTTAGGAAAATCCGCTCAGGCGGGGGTGAAGAAATTGAAAAGTTAGTTAAATTATTTGTATGAGTCTACTTATATCTGAAAAACTATAGATATTTCAGACATGAAAATTGGTGTTTGGAATCCCCCTTAAAAGTAAAGCTACACATATTCCTTTGATTTCGGAAAATCCAAATAAGAGGAGGTGAATGAATTGAAAAATGTATTGAATTATTTGTGTGAGGATACATATACCTTATGAAAACTAAAGTTGATACAGTCGTGAAAACTGGTATTTGGAATCTTCTTTAAAATACAGAAAAGCGCATTTTAGGGGGAAAATAAACTTGAGGGGAGGGGGTGCAAAGTAATTGAATTACCTTTATGAGGACACATATCTCGAAAACTCAAGATGTTACAGTCGTGATAACTGGTATTTAGAAGATCCTTTATAAATAAACACGTATTTTTTGTTTTCGGAAAATTCACTTAAGGAGGGAGGGTGAAAGGAAGTGAAAAAAAATGAATTCTTTTTATGTGGATACTTATATCTAAAAAACTGGTGGTTACAGACGTGAAAATTGGTGTTTGGGATCTCCTTTAAAAATAAAGAAACACGCATTTTGGGGGTTATCAACTTAACGGGGGTGGGGTGAAAAAGGAGTGGATTCTTTTTGTGAGGATACTTATATCTCGAAAAAAAAAGGTATTACAGACGTGAAAATTGGCATTTGGAAACTTCTTTAAAAATAAAGAAACACGTCTTCTTTTGTTTTCGGAAATCCACTTACGGCGGGAAAGAATTGAAATATACGTTGAATTATTTGTATGAGGATACTTACATCTCTCAAAGACAAAGACGTTACAGACGTGAAACTTGGTATTTGGAATCTCATTTTAAAATAAACATGTATTCTTTGTTTTCGGAAAATCGACTTTGGGAGGGGGGGAGGGGTGAAAATAAGTAAAGAAGGAGTTGAATTATGTTTAAGAGGAAACTTGTATCTCAGAAACTGAAGATGTTACAGACGTGAAAGTTGGTACTTTTAATCTCCTTTAAAAATAAACACATATTTTTTGTTTCCGGCAAGCCCAGTTAAAAAAGGGAAAAAGAAGGTAAATTCATTTTATTAGGATACTTATATCTCAAAAACTGTAGACGTCACAGACGTGAAGCTTGGTACTATAATTTTGAATCTCCTTTAAAAATAAAGAAACACGTACTTCTTGTTTTCGGAAAATCCACTTAAGGGGTTGAAAAGAATTGAAGAAGTGGGTGATTTCTGAATGAGTACCGGTAAATCTGCAGTATATGTCAAAAACTTAACATGTTACAGACATGAAACTTGGTATTTGAAAAGTCCTTTAAAAGTACAGGAACACGTACTTTTGTTTTCGGAAAAGGCACTTAACTGGGGGTGAAAAGAAGTGAAAAAAGAAGTGAATCATTTTTAATGAGGATGCTTATATCTCCCAAACTAATGATGTTACAGACGCGAAAATTAGTATTTGGAATCTCCTTTAAAATTAAAGGAACATGTGTTTCTATTTGTTTTCGGAAAATGGGAAGGACTGATAAAGGGGTTACATTTTGTTATGGGTATTCTTATAGCCTATCTCAAAAACTGAAAATGTTACGACGTGGAGATAGGTATTTGAAATCTCCTTTAAAAATAAACTTATTTCCATTTGAGAGAAAACTGTTTCTCATATGTACAGTTCTATGTTGCATGGTCATCTTACCCCCAAAAGGCAATAACATAAACGTGGTTTACAAGGAGTTTACGGGGTAAATGAAACTCAATTTGTCGGTGATCGTTTATACTTTAAGTATTTTCAGATAATAGTACCGAGTACAGTACCGAGAAACGATTACTTTTATTATTTTACGAAATCCACGCGAGCGAAGCCGTGGGTAACTGCTAGTCGTAAATATGACTATTATAACCTTTCAATTAAGAAGGCAGTGACTGTCGATAAACAAAAATTGATAGAAGCTCCGTGTGACGGCCAGGTTGTCACAGAAACGAACAAAATAGTCCCAAAAATAAAAAGTAATCGACTGTCAAGGAAAGGCATTAGCGTATTCTGTAATTTAAACGGGAGAAATTGGTGACGCCTACTTTTGTTATATTTAAATGTTGGTGGATTTCTGTTTGGGTTCTAACATAAGGGATTCCATGGATCAGAATGTAAAAAAATAATCAAGCCCACCTAATCTACAAGAGTAATCTAGCATTCAGATCGTCTGTGAATCTTATACGGAAAAGGTGCTGGTGCTCGGAAAATGAAGGACACGGATCGGCAAATGACCCGACTGTTGGCGTCGGCAGGATATTGTTGTTCGCCAAGACAGTTTTTTATGCGTTGAATTGAATGTCTAATGACCACTGAGGTTTAAATACTGTGAATGCATCTCAAGGGACGAAAGGTTCAGTTAAATCGGCAAACGTATGTACTGGAAGTCTATATCACTCCTGTAATTTAGAAAATACGTGCGTGTTAATCTTAGATAGTTGGACAAGGCGAGTGTGAAATAGAATTGTTGTGTGTGGTGTACGAGATGTGTGACATTCGCGTAATAATATACTTCTAAGTTCCAGGAAATCTTTCCGATGTTGGAAGATATGCTTTATTATTATGAACTGGAAATTATCATCACGATGTCCGGCTAAAGAATGAGGAGACTTCTCGAAGCCTAGAGGTTGGACTCGCGACCGTAGTTCAATCTTTTGGGTCGACATGAAGCTACCAACTTCAAGCTAAGTGCACACCCTGACTTTTCTACGTCCATTTCTATTTTCTGTAGTATTCTGTGTTTTATTTTCAGCTTATGACAACATATAGGCGCGAATTGAGAGAACCGTAGGGTCATCTTTACCTTTCTAAGGGAAAGGTTAGTAATACACAGTATCTTAGAATCAATGTTCTACAGATTCGAAATTAATGTGAGTAGATGGTCGAATTAAATCATCAAAAGTAAATAACGTGAATACCTGTCTAAGATTTAGAATGTATCACGAAAATCGAATAGGAAAATTAGTGGTCATTCCTTGCATGTCGCAGGTTCTAGATAAATGTGCGGTTTAATTTAATGACTGTTGTGCGTGTATTTGCGAATTGTAATATTCAAACATGGCCAGATACACATACTGAGCCTAGGAGAGTCACCAGAAATAAGTATTTTTAAGGGGGTTACGGTGAATGAGATCGTTAAAGAGATGTATATAAAATCGGGGAGACGATCTGCTGTGAGAAAGTAATGAAGGCTAGGATAATTCATGTTAGTATAATGTTGAATAGGCAGATTACAGCTGCATACGTCGTGAAGATAGAAATAAATCTTCGATAATGTGCCATTAAAATGAGATGATGTACGGGGCATTCCGTAATGTATCCTTGATATTATGATTGTGTCACGGGGAATGATTCTCCGACACGATTTAATGAAGGTGATAGTGGTATTTATAATGAGTCTTTGAAAGTACAGTTGGGTTAGTAGAGATGACAATTCTGTGTGTATGTCCCGTGAGAGTAATATGTTGAGTTTACCTCTTCGACTTTGTATCCATTGTATTTAACTATCTAGTTTCATTGTACGAAGCGTCGGTTATTGACTGTGAGATCTTCGATTTGTGACGTGGAAAATATGTAGGTCTTCTGCTAACATGATCACACGGTAACAGGTCAACGTACCATAGTTTTAATTGCACAACCAGATAAGAGGTAATACACTTGGTCATCAGACAAAGGTGCATTATATTCCTTTGATACCATTTACAGTAAGATTTGAGTGTGTGATTTGCAGGATAGGATCATCATGAGTTGGAGAAGAGTTGGAGCACACCTGTGTTCTAACTCAATATGTGTATAATTTATTTTATTTTGTGTTGTATTCTTTCATTATAAGTGTGATTATTGTCTGATGTACATATATTGCATGATATAGGTGTATTAAGATCTAAAGGCCAAACTTAGGACCGTGGACTGAATTTTTGTCGTTTTCTTATTTCAGACCTGTCCGCGTTGCACATAATGTTCTTTTAGTCTGTGGTTCCTCTCAAGTTGCGAACTGATTTTTTTTAAGGTATTGCAAATATACCCGTGAAATTTATTACATGTTTAAAAGAGAAAAAACACGCGGATAGGTCAGAGTGCTCACTAATAGTATAATAACAGAAAACCACATTTTCCGAAAGCAATGAGGTTAGAATTCACGTTATCAGGCTAAGCTTATCTGTATTAACGACTTCAGACTTATTTTCATTGAGATTAAAGTCTTGCTTTAGTTTGAATTAAGAAAGATTACTGTTTGGAATGTTAGGTGTCTTTGAAGTTTGTATAAGATTAATAATAGAGACCATTGTTATGTAGGTAGCCATCATTGTTTATGCCAGTCAACATTGTTTGAAAGCGGAACTGAGTGTCGAATTATTGTCGCCATAACAACATCAACAATCCAATGAAGATAAATTAACATTCCTTTGCATGTGTGTAAATGATAATGCAATTGTCCACCTCATCCCACTTCACATACTTTGATATTTTATTGGGAATGACAGTCCAATAAATGAAGTTCCCGATAACCAGTAAGCCAGCAATTACCCAGACGACTGAAGATCGAATCTATATGTTCCCTGATGAGTGAATCTGAGGCGAAGTCAATAACAGAAGAACCCTGAGAAGAAATTGATTAGTTACAAGCGGGTATTTATTCCCCAACTCGGGACGGGAATGCTGTAAATAGGTGGGACTGGGATTTACTGTGCTGAATTTTGTATTTGATAAGAGATCCCTGGTGTGTGTTGTGTGGTGATGTTTTATTTAATGAGTGGATCAAACCATCAAAATTAAAACGACATCTCCAGCCCATGCATGGGAGTGCAGTTGACAAGCCAATCGGCTATTTTCGTAAGACACTCGCTGAACTTCATGGAAAGAAAAAGGTGCTCACGGACACTGTTAAGAGAGGCAAGGAAAATGTGATTTTAGCATCATATCAAGTTTCCCTATTAAGTGTAAAACTTGGCCAAGCACATACCAAAATTGATGGTAAATATTGTAGTTGGTAAAAAGTACTCAAAACAATTGGGTGTTATATCATTGTACGATAACACCGTCAAGCGAAGAATAGAATAAAAGACAGCGAATGTGGGAGATCCGTCTTTGGAACAAGTGAGAACTTGTGAATGCTACGCGTTGCAGCTCGTCGAAAGCACTGATAATTCTAAACATACACAGTATTAACTTTCATTCGATACGAATTTGAAAACACGGTCTACGAGGATTTGTTACTTTGTTCAGTCTTATCCACGAACACGAATGCTGAAAGTACATTTGCGGTATAATTTCACGCGCTGAAGACAGTGGTCCCTCGTGTAATGTGGACACATTGTTGCATCGACCGTGAAGCGCAAGCAATAGCAACTCGCAACTTATCCCCAGAACTGGATGACGTACTGAAAGAGGCTGTGAGAATCATGAACTTAATCAATGCCAGCCTCTAAATTCCAGGTTATTTTCGAAGTTACGCAAAGAGATGAAGAGTGACCATGAACATCTGTTATTGCATACAGAGGTTTGGTGGTTGTCGAGAGGTACAATTTTGACCCGTTTATTTGAACAGAGAGATGGAGTTAGACTATTTATTCTCGATGGGATATCCAACTTCAGTGACTTCTCGTGGCTTGTGAGACTTGCTTACTGTATTTAGCAGACATATAACATCACTTGAATGAAATGAATTCAAGTCCGCAAGGAAAATTAGTATATGGGTACGCCAAATCAGTAAAACCGAATTTGATCCTTTTCCAACAACGTATGACTTTTTGTGTGCAGATGAAGAAATACTACCAGACAGTGTAAGAGACGTAATTTTGATACCTCTGGAATTGCTAGGATCCACACCCAGACAATATTTTCCGCCTCTGGTTTCGAAAGTCTCGTGGGTCAACAATACCTTATTGGAAAAATGAACATCTGCTCTCCCTTGAGGAAGATAAACTAACCGATGTATCTTGTGACTCTTGTTTGAGACAATGTGTCACAACTTCACGTCTTTGATCGATTGGTGGATCCATGCAACTTCCCTGTGCCCTACAATTTCTGTAATGGCAAAGCTTTCACGACAACATGCCTGTGTGAGTCTAGCTTTTCTGTTCTCAAGAAAATGAAAACGAAGTACAGAAAAAGGGCTAATGGACAGTGACTTCGAGTGACAACGCTTGAACCAGACCTTTGATCTTTGGAAAACAGAATCATCCGTCCAATTCAACCAATAACTGTACCAAGAGAATTTTCTGAAGTAAGTTTCCAGATATCGACGGTTGTAATTATTATCCAAGTATCACATTAATTCATGCACTTTATGCATTTAGGAAGTATGTTTATGTAAATCAAGTTAAATTAAACGGAAGTAGGTAAATACTGGGCCTATGCTGTATGAATAAAACTGGAAATGATAACATCACAAAATTCTGCCGTTGGTTTACTGAATTAAGTATTGTATACGATGGCTACGGGGCCCTTGGACAAGCCCGCGATATGCTGAGCCGGCCTCATACATAAAAAGTTGGGAAACCCTGCTCTACGGGGTCGGGTATGAAGTGATATGGATCTCCCTAGCGAGTTTTTACGACTGCATGCCCTTCCTGTCGTCAACTTTATCAGTGGAGTCAATGAGACGCAATTAAGGACGTGATATTATATTATAGTAGGAAGGGAGAGGATGAAATACGGTGCCAGAATATAGCCTACTCCTCTTTAATAACACCAAGGGATCTGCTCAAGGAATCACCATAAACAGCGTCATATAACTTCACTCCATATGAAAAATGCGGAGAGGTTTTTCAAATTGAATCCAGTCTAATGATTATAAATTATACACCACCACCTCTCCTACCCTGCCGGCAACATTCGGGTGGTGAAAATGTGTTCGATCAACGGGACTCGAGCCGACTAACCATGGCGTCACACCATATATTCTATACGTGATTCCTTAAATAGCGTGGGCACCAGGCGGGCTAAGATGGTATAATTAGTAGTTATAGCAAACAGAGTGAAAGAAGCAGATAGTGGTAGGAGGGGAAATAGAGAGGTTAGTGACATCAAGTAGTTCATTTATTAACACCATCGATATTTATTGTAACGGAAAGCTCGTCAATCAATCAATCAATCAATCAATCAATCAATCAATCAATCAATCAATCAATCAATCAATCAATCAATCAATCAATCAATCAATACTGATCTGCATTTAGGGCAGTCGCCCAGGTGGCAGCCTTTTTCTTAAATGAATTCAATGACATTGGAAATTTATTGAACATCTCCCTTGGTAAGTTATTCCAATCCCTAACTCCCTTTCCAATAAATTAATATTTGCTCCATTTGTCCTCTTGTATTCCAACTTTATCTTCATACTGTGATCTTTCCTACTTTTAAAGACGCCACTCAAACTTATTCGTCTACTAATGTCATTCCACGCCATTTCTCCACTGACAGCTCGGAAAATACCACTAAGTCGAGCAGCTCGTCTCCTTTCTGCCAGTCCTTCCCAGCCCAAACTTTGCAACATTTTGGTAACGCTACTCTTTTGTCGGAAATCACCCAGAACAAATCGAGCTGCTTTTCTTTGGATTTTTCCAGTTCTTGAATCAGGTAATCCTGCTGATGGTCCCATACACTGGAACCATGCTCTAGTTGGGGTCTTACCAGATAATTATAAGCCCTCTCCTTTAAATCCTTGCTACAACCCTTAGACACCTTCATAACCACGTACCTTTTATTTACAACCCCATTTATGTGATAACCCCAATGAAGATCTTTCCTTATATTAACACCTAGGTACTTACAACGATCCCCAAAGGGAACTTTCACCCCGTCAACGCAGTAATTAAAACTTAGAGGACTTTTCCTATTTGTGAAACTCACAACCTGACTTCTAACCCCGTTTATCATCATACAATCACCTAATGTCCATCTCACAACATTATCGAGGTCATTTTGCAGTTGCTCACAATCTTGTAACTTATTTAAAATCTGCTTTACTTACATAGACAGAAGTCTGTTAAGTAACGTTTGTATGTTGAGTATTCAGAACTAAGATTAGTGTGATCCCAACAGAAGAATCAGAGGATGAAATAATTTATCAATGGTAATGCTTGGTAAATTTCCAAAGAAGACTAGGTAAATAACTAATAGCGAATCAGCCACCTGGGTGACAGTCATAAATGAAAACAATTAGGATTTATTTTTTTATTTATTTATTTATTTATTTATTTATTTATTTATTTATTTATTTATTTATTTATTTATTTACACTGACTGACAGAGCAAATGCAACACCAAGAAGGAGTGGTCAGAACTTTATGCCAATTGCAGGGTAGACTGACGTCACTGAGGTATGCTCATGATGTGAAATGCGCAGCTGTGCTGCGCACGTAGCGAACGATAAATGGGACACGGCGTTGGCGAATGGCCCACTTCGTACCGTGATTTCTCAGCCGACAGTCATTGTAGAACGTGTTGTCGTGTGCCACAGGACACGTGTATAGCTAAGAATGCCAGGCCGCCGTCAACGGAGGCATTTCCAGCAGACAGACGACTTTACGAGGGGTATGGTGATCGGGCTGAGAAGGGCAGGTTGGTCGCTTCGTCAAATCGCAGCCGATACCCATAGGGATGTGTCCACGGTGCAGCGCCTGTGGCGAAGATGGTTGGCGCAGGGACATGTGGCACGTGCGAGGGGTTCAGGCGCAGCCCGAGTGACGTCAGCACGCGAGGATCGGCGCATCCGCCGCCAAGCGGTGGCAGCCCCGCACGCCACGTCAACCGCCATTCTTCAGCACGTGCAAGACACCCTGGCTGTTCCAATATCGACCAGAACAATTTCCAGTCGATTGGTTGAAGGAGGCCTGCACTCCCGGCGTCCGCTCAGAAGACTACCATTGACTCCACAGCATAGACGTGCACGCCTGGCATGGTGCCGGGCTAGAGCGACTTGGATGAGGGAATGGCGGAACGTCGTGTTCTCCGATGAGTCACGCTTCTGTTCTGTCAGTGATAGTCACCGCAGACGTGTGTGGCGTCGGCGTGGAGAAAGGTCAAATCCGGCAGTAACTGTGGAGCGCCCTACCGCTAGACAACGCGGCATCATGGTTTGGGGCGCTATTGCGTATGATTCCACGTCACCTCTAGTGCGTATTCAAGGCACGTTAAATGCCCACCGCTACGTGCAGCATGTGCTGCGGCCGGTGGCACTCCCGTACCCCCGTACCTTCAGGGGCTGCCCAATGCTCTGTTTCAGCAGGATAATGCCCGCCCACACACTGCTCGCATCTCGCAACAGGCTCTACGAGGTGTACAGATGCTTCCGTGGCCAGCGTACTCTCCGGATCTCTCACCAATCGAACACGTGTGGGATCTCATTGGACGCCGTTTGCAGACTCTGCCCCAGCCTCGTACGGACGACCAACTGTGGCAAATGGTTGACAGAGAATGGAGAACCATCCCTCAGGACACCATCCGCACTCTTATTGACTCTGTACCTCGACGTGTTTCTGCGTGCATCGCCGCTCGCGGTGGTCCTATATTCTACTGAGTCGATGCCGTGCGCATTGTGTAACCTGCATATCGGTTTGAAATAAACATCAATTATTCGTCCGTGCCGTCTCTGTTTTTTTCCCAACTTTCATCCCTTTCGAACCACTCCTTCTTGGTGTTGCATTTGCTCTGTCAGTCAGTGTATTTATTTATTTATTTATTTATTTATTTATTTATTTATTTATTTATTTATTTATTGAACGAATCAACGACTTCCCACAATTACGGGTTGCCACAATGGACAAAGTAAAGCATATCAGGATAGAGAATGTTTTTATCACATAGAAATATAGCGATGATACGGATTTTTTTTAAATTATGGAGGTCCGAACAGGTGAGTTTTCAGGATGTGTACAGATCCACGTATGGTGGTGGTAACTATTCTTTCAATGCTGTTCATAGGCAGGTCGAACTTCTTCCAGAATTCTACGAACAAGGCAGGTATTGTGCCACGAGCATCAATCATTAGGCCTATAATCTCTACTTCATTCAGCTGGTATTTTTGTAGAACGGAAAGGTGGGCGCGTAAATGTTCTGCTTTTCAAGATGAACTTCAGTAGACTGGCCGATATGGTGCTCGAATCGGATGGTCGGATCGATAATGAAGCCTTTCTTGTCGTTATCTTTAAAGGCAATTATGTCAATTCGTCTTGTGCTCCCTGTCGTAGACAAACCGTGGACTTCTTCATATACACGGAAGTTTTTGCTACGGAGTTCTTCTGCAATCAGTGATCTTATCTTGTGGTGACGTGAGTTTCTCAGTACTTCGCCGTAGGGGCAAGAACCCAGAACGTGAGCCAGTGTTTCTTTCTCTCTGTCGCATCTGCGACAGAGGTTTCCGTCCTGAGTTCTGCCCGGGATAGTTCGTACTGCAGAAACATTTGATGTCATCTTGATTGCCTCTCGCCATTCGCTACAAGAAAGTCCCTGGTGATGACTAAGCCAATTATTGGCTGCAGTGTACTCTTTATACAACTCTACACCGATCCCCTTCTGAGGCAAAGAGCACCAAGTTGCCATTGCACGACTTCTTAGTTCTTGGCGGATTTTTCTTGGATTTGGAAGGTCACTGCCTTTATTGGAGAATCGGTTAATATCTGTTATGTTGAGGGCCTGTAGACAATGCGTTGTTTCGGATGTCAGATCACGCATATTTAAAACGTAGCTATTGCTGGCTCGGCGAAGAGCGTTGCACGCGCTTATTTGTTTCAGGTGTACTTCCCAGGTTGCTTTGAAAAGTCCGAGGCCTTTGAATCTTAAATCAGAATACAGAGCACTATCGAGTGTATCCGTGGGTAATTGCAAAATTTCCTGTAGGGAGCTCTTTATCATTTTGTCGGCGGTTTTCAGGAAGCTAAGCGGTGCTTGTCTAATTTCAGCGGTCTGAAAAGCATACCCGAGAGTAGGGCTGACTGCTTTGTTCAAAACAATGAACTTTTGATCTGCCTTTAACAAAGGTGAGGCTGTAAGCGCATCTAACTTCTTGTGCAAGGTTTTTAAAGAAGTGTTCGCATCAAAGGTGAGTGTTTCGTTAAAAGTGACACCAAGATATCGAATTTCTTCTCTTTCTTTAATAGTACTGACCTTAAAATTGTCGTCAATATCGAGAACTCCGTCCACGAAATTCCCCTTTTCAATACATATGCCCACACATTTGTTGGCATTTATCTGTAGACCGATTTCCTGGAACAACGTGATAGCGATGCGTGTCAACTCAAGAGCCGCTTCCTTATTTTTGCCAACAATGACTGTGTCATCTGCGAAACCTATAATACTAAGAGGGGGTAATTCTGCAGAAACTGATTTGTCATATGCTTGTAGTAGGTTTTCTTCTGTTATCTCATCAAAAATGAAATCTGTGGCCAGGTTATACAATGCTGACGATAATGGCGATCCCTGCTTAAGTCCTCTCAACAAGCGAATTGGCTTCGTTTTACCCTTAGTGGTTTCGATCTGTGTTGTATTGTCAGTCTGTAGATTGATGATTAGTTCCTTCAGTTTATATGGAAGTGGCTCGGCAGCTAGTGTTAGATTTAAGTGCTGATGTTCGATGTTGTCAAAGGCTTTTGATATGTCTAAAAAATCACGATAACATCTTGCTTATCTGTCTTTGCTGTCCTGAGGAGTCCTCTTCGAATAGAAGTATTTATAAGGCATCCTGGCTGGTCGTTAAAGCCTCTTTGGTGTTCATTGAAAGTTACAAAGGAGCGCAAATGCTTATCTAATACCCTTTCAATAACACGTCTAATTACCGAACAGATCGTTACCGGTCTCCAGTTTGACAGACATTCAACATCGCCTTTCTTATGTATCAACACGGTTCTAGCGCTCTTTAGACACTTGAGTATTTTGCCTGTCGAAAGCATTCTAGTCGCAATGAATGCTATGATTTCACATACCGTGTCGTCCCTGATGACACGTACTAAGACACAGTCAGTGGTATCTACTGCAATTCGACGTGTTGCTGCGGAGATTTCTTCTTTTGTGATTCTGGGGCTGTACGTTTCATCTAGCTCTACACGGTCTACGTCACTGATTTTGGAGCAGTAATCATGCCTTATATTGGAATTTTCAATGGAAAATAAATCGGAGTAAGTGGCAGATATTTTGGAAATATCGACTTTGCAAGATTCAGATTTAGGATTAAATACCCTCCGCACGGCTTTCCTTCGCTGATTGTAGAACTGAAACTGAGTGAGCTGATAGTCATATTTACGTTTTCTTTCTTGGCGTTCTCTCTTGGTCGCACGTTGTGGATTCGAGGACTTGCTATATGTTTCACCTTGATGTCCGAGACGTTTTCTCCTGGCTTCGTAATATTTCGTAGCTGGGTGTTTTGGACCAGGTAAGAGATGGATAGAGTTACACAGAAATTCCGACAACTCCCACACGAGTGTGTCGAACTCAGAATCGTTTTCACTGGAGAACTGAATGAATTTGTTCTTCCATTCCTTTAATTCTGACTGGAAAGTAGTCTCCTCTTGAACAGGATATTGATGCTCAATGGGAATAATATCATCTTCTGACTGAGATACACGTTGATTGAAGTTGGTGTAGTTTCCCATTACATTCCTTATCGAGCCAGACGTTTCTATTACATGTCAAGCCCACTGAAATGTACGCACCAACCGACACCCTGGGCAACATTTTCACACTATTCAAACAGGGACTGGCTGCACAAGGAATGGTGTCACTAGCATCGCTCATATCTCAGTCACTTTCATATCGTCAAAGCCAAGAATGAGACTGATACAGGTCCATGAAAGAAACATAATTGGTCTAGCCTATACGCCTACCAGAAGGCATAGACCTATGCAGTGTAAACACAAGGTCTCACCACGAAAGGCATAAACAACATTTACGATTCAAAACACAATAAACTACTTTCATGTTCTTTAAAGTTGCTAAGGTGCTGATATTTTGTTCCGCAAGAGTTTATTCACTTGTCGGTAAATCCATCAACACGAGGCAAGCGTATTTGATCATCTTCAAATACCATTGGATTGAGCCGGGATCAAACCCGCCAGCTTGAGCTCAGAAGGCCAGTGCTACTAGCATCTGAGCCCCTCAGCCCGGCGAGTGAAGGGACGGTTGTCTGGCACCTTCATAGAGAGAGTGTGAATTATAACAACAAGAACAGAGAATACACGCACTAATTAAACTAACAAGCTGACAGGTCTGAGGGGAGTTATAATTTTTGTCAGCGATTCGGAGAAAATTGAAGCAAAAATGAACAATGCTGTATACAGACAATGTTTGCCTTGAGCAGTGGCGAGGCGTCAGACTTCCAGTAGCTGTTGATTTAGAGGGATCAGCTGATCTTGTTAAGTCTACATCCAACTTTGAATTCATTTCCTGATGAGATGATACTGCAAGATGATGTAAAATACAATCCCAACAACGCTCAGTTAAGAATCAAATTATGAATGTGGGGTTGTGACGTTGTGTAAGTCTTCCTTCTTGAAGTGGAACAGTTACAAGGAGATTAGATAGGCTTTCTCACAAATATAAACTAATAATTTTCACTGATTTACTGAAGAGCTATTTCTGTCATTTGAGTGTTCAGATGTCCTCTTAGTAGAGGTATTAGTAGTGAATAGTCGTAAGGAATATTGTTGTGTTTCGAAGTACATCGAGCTGTATTTTCACACCAGACAAATGCTGCGGCTGTAGCTTAATTAAAGCCACGGCCGCTTCCTTCCCACTCCTAGGCCTTTCCAATCCATCGTCGCCATAAGACCTATCTGTGTCGGGCCGACGTAATAAAATTCAAAAGAATATCGGGCTGAAAGTGTTTGTTCAGAGAGGACTCAGCGTCGATTCCCGAAGAAATATTTGATAATAACTGCTTGATACATAATCAGATTTATGTTCTCGTTCATCGCAGTAAGACATGTAAGAATGGTACAGATCTTAGTTTCTGCAGGTGTTAATACGTTTTTCAACGACTTCTCATTACTGCTTGAAAAATGACATTTTAATTAATTTTAGCTTTTGTATTAAAAACGCGAATATGAAGAGACTAACGAGAAAAAGAAACCCGCTGCAGTCACATCACACAGTAATATCATATACTTTGTGCTAAACCTGTATTACCTCTTCAGCACGAATTTAAGCATGTAGTACTGGGTGTAGGGTTAGAATTTATGTATGGAGTTTGAAGTTAAAACATGACGGAGAATTTGGCCCCTATCTCATTTTAATGTCGGTGAGCCTTCGTTCATCTTACATACACGTATACAAGCTCGTCCGTAAAGATGCCGACATTAAAATGTAGAAATATTTGATCTGCTCATAGAGAAACTCCGTGTCGACGAGACAATACTGTGGTCAGGAGTAAGTGTGATTGAATAATAAGCCCATTCTCTCTGAGGAAACAATGATTACTGGAAACGCCATTGCGCCTGGAAAAATGTTGTGGAAGAAATACTGACCCGCAGCACATATGTTATCAAGAGCGAGAATTCTGTGACGACTCGCACAATAATGAACCTTTAGGTGGTAGCTGGCTACCTTTCCGGCCAACGTTCTAAGTTGAAATATTTTACACAGCGGTTTTCGCAGACGCAACGCCTATATGCAAAACATGTAACAATAGTTTGTTTACACATTAACAGAGGGAACACCGAGCTCGATAGCTGCAGTCGCTTAAGTGCGGCCAGTATCCAGTATTCGGGAGATAGTAGGTTCGAACCCCACTGTCGGCAGCCCTGAAAATGGTTTTCCGTGGTTTCCCAATTTCACACCAGGCAAATGCTGGGGCTGTACCTTAATTAAGGCTGCGGCCGCTTCCTTCCCACTCCTAGCCCTCCCCTGTCCCATCGTCGCCATAAGACCTATCTGTGTCGGTGCGACATAAAACAACTAGCAAAAAAACAGAGGGAACGCTGCGTTTCTTTTTCTCAGTAGGATCCTACGAGGACTATCACAGGCAATGGCTCCTTGCAAGCAATTCACGTAGTGTTTAACAATATAGGCCTAGTTATCAGGAACAATGTACGACCCGCACGATCTCCCATTGTGAACCCCTTGTGTTTATTAGACTGATAAATCAAAAATAACTTTCAGTGGATATTTTAGTATCCAGTATGCGTTCTAAGACAACTGAAACACGTTGATTCAAAATACGCAATCCATTTAGCTGTATCACCCACCATTCTTTAGATATATGACATCAACCATTTACAGATATTTAAGATGAATCAAGGAAAACATGGACAGAAGTTTTACTAGAGCACTGATTGTTACGTGGAGTACTAATGAACATGGCTTTAGCTAAGATTCGTGCAAATCCACCACATGGCACTTGTTGAACATTTTTGTCACATAGCCACACAGGTAGCGAAACAGATCAGGTGAATTTATGCAACCTCTGGACGTCAGAATATCCACTTTCACTGACAACAAAAAATAAGCAAACGAAAATATTCGGCTTTGCATGAAAAAATAACGGGAAAAAATTAAAATTTAAAACAAGTCTCGATAAAACTCTGTCAACACCTTCAAAATCTGACGTGATAGAGCAAAACGATTTTCATATTTGAAATCAGCATGACAGATGTCTACCCGTTATAAATCAGTATTATCTCCGGTGAAACTTACAAAATAGTTTCAAAGAGAAATATGCACAAATCAATTTATTTTTCAAAATTAATGTAGACACTTAATAAACCTATGCCATAAACGTGTTGAAAATGAAGGTTGGCAGTTCCAGTATCTCCTTATGGGACATGCGTAGGTACACATCTCTTTACGTATGTAACTCTTTAAAAGCACATTAGTAGTTACTAGATCGTCATTCCAGTGTGGTTACAACCGACTCCTCTGTAGCCTAGATGACCCAGAGCGAACACTAACATATTGGCCGATAATTTTCTCGTGGCCGTCTGGTCATCATACAATTGGATGCTAGTCTAGAATTTAAGAATGAACAGAAACAGACTAGTCATGCGTGTTTATGGCTAATGACAGAATGGCAGGAACCTTTTAGTATAAGGTCCAAGCGTACACTCAGCCGACACATGTGATTTAACTAGATTTCTGGACCACCTGAGGTAAGAATATTGGAAAATGTTGCTGCAGAATCACCAAAAACCATATGGATTTTTTTTTTCAATTTTGAAATTCCAAATTACGCTAAGTGTTATGTGTGTCCTTCGTTTAGATTTTATTTTCTATATTGTGCCGAAC
Source organism: Anabrus simplex (assembly GCF_040414725.1). NCBI lineage: Eukaryota > Metazoa > Arthropoda > Insecta > Orthoptera > Tettigoniidae > Anabrus > Anabrus simplex. The sequence continues at coordinate 325,476,848 of NC_090267.1, read as the reverse complement.
TTTCAGTGCTTCCTAGAACTCTGGATAATAATGTACAATGATACTTTGTAAATGTAGTAGACAGGCAAGTGTTTAGAAGATTTTAGTGTGAAAAGCAAGAGAATGGTGTAACTCAGATGAGCATCCACGGGTCACATGACAAATGAATACAGAATGATTTATCCTTCACGGGACCGCTCTTGCGAGCCCTTAGCCGAGCTCTCCTGTTCTCGTCTTACACGTGTCGTTCGCATGGAAAGCTGAACGAGCAGCCGGAGGGAAGGAGGAACGTACGCACATGTTCTTGATCTTGCGTGTTAATTAAGCGTTCATTACATGACAAAGTATTAAGGTTAATTAGGCATAATGCAGTATATTAATTAAGTTAATATGGCTCAATTCAGATATTCACGAAAGATTCTCTGATATTCAGTTTCCAAGTCGAAGGTCGATTCACAGAATGCTAAATAAATTTCGCACAGTACTAACAGAAGAAACTATAAATAAAGTACACAGTGTGTTTAATTCATCATTATTAATAATATTGGTCATGCTCTGAAACATCCCTCTACGGAATCACTTCGACTCTTTCTCAGCAAACGGTAATTTAAAATCTTGGGAATAGAACCAGGTTTTGGGTGGTTAGGCCGTGTGCGTTTGCAAAGTTTCGCCTAGACGTGCCATTTGGGTTCATCAGTTGGATTGGCACACCCCTTCAAGACTCTGTTTATCAGGGGAAGACCAACTGCGTGGTCCCGCCATGTTAGCAAATAGGAATTGCTAACCTACTAAAGAAGAAGTGAATTCTCCGTTTTCAAAAATATGTACTCCCCATAGAGATACAATTCCGAAAATGGTTTTTGAAACGGGAATTTCCTATTCCTCCGTCCGAACTGTTACCAAGTCACTGAAGTGAGGCAGTTCTAGCATCTTCTTGCTTAACAAAGGCATAGTAAATATATCTCTTAAAGTGTTTATGTGATTTTTAAGTAGTAGTAACTTACGCGGTCGTGGATTTTCTGATTCCCGTCCAGCGCGGTTCCTAGCTAGAACCAACCGCCTGTTAAGCGTAGTGCGGTTTTCGTTCCTTTTTACTCTCTTGCCCAATCACTTTGTAACAAAATGCTTAAAATAAGCAAGTTTAAGTTTTACTTGATAGTTTATACCGTAATCATAGTCATGGGACCGAGCGAGTTGACCACGTGGTTATGGTCTTGTAGCTGTGAATTTGCATTCGGGAGGTGGTTTTCCGTGGTTTCCCATTTTTCACACCATGCTGTATCTTAATTAAAGCAATGGACACTACCTTCCTAAATCCTACCACTTTGCCATCCTCGCGTCGCCAAAAACATTCGATGTGTCAGTGCGACGTTGAACTACTAGCAACAAATAAAAAAGCAGTACACGCACAGCCATGGGTACTCCAGTCCATGCATGTAAGATTTTAAAATGCCAATTTACATCCTTATGGTTGAGATTCTATGTAAAACTGGACGTCATATACCTATGATAAAGATAGCCCACCTAGTGGCCGTGATCGTTAAGGCGCTGAAATACAAACGGTCTGACACCGAGGTTAGCCGGTTCGAGTCCCGGTGGTCGAAAACATTTTCACCATCAGAATGTTGGCCGGCAGGGTAAGGGAGGTGGTAGTATACAATTTCTAATAACTAGATTGCGTGCCAAGTGCTCATATAGAGTGAGGGCACATGACGCTGTTGATGGTGATTCGTCCGTCGGATGGAGACGTTAAGCCTTGAGGAGACCCCTTGGTGCTATTCGACAGGAGTAGGCTATGTGCCGACACCGGGTTTCACCCTCTCCCTACTATCATATATCACGTCATTCATTTCATCTCATTAAATGATGAGGTTGACGTCAGAAAGGGCATCCGGTCATAAAACCCGCCATGACAGATTCATCTCACCTCATACCCGACCCCGTAGAGAAACGGGACAAGGGTTGGACAAACAAACATATACCTATGATAACGATATCATTAGGCACGTCATACTACAAGCATCCCTTTTTTATTATCTTATCACTCGTCACTTTAAATTAATATTAGTTCACAGTTTAAAATAAATTTATCTACCTCTGTTTAACTACCAATTTATTCGCAAGAGAGAATGTCTTCTCCGCTGTTCATTTTCGGAATACTCAGTTCTTTCGGTCCGTAGCGCGACTTTTAGTAGTTAAAATAAAAAAAATAAAGAATTGTAACGAAATATTGTATTAACGTATTTATTAAATATGGGACGAGGTCATTCATTCGAGACATCAGTTGTTAAGAATATGATCAACACATTGAGTTTCCACATGATTACTCTACTGCCGAAAAATTAATAAATCAGATAGGAAATATGATCTCGTATCATGTGCGTGTAAGTAGGATTTTCTCCTTCTAAAATCAGCCGTAGTAGGGCGAGACACATCATTACAGAGTTATCTATGATGTAAATAACTGGGAGAATTAAGGCGTTAATTTGCTAACTGGCTATTATTGTAACGCACGCACTGATGAGGACCTTGCTCGCCAATTAGTTCTCTCTCTCGCTTCAATTGATTGTTATTTATTGCGCCTCGCTGTTTCCCTCTCAATTAACTCACGGCTGACGCCTTTCTTCTTCTTATCCTCCTCCTCCTCCTCGTCCCGTCCCACTCTTTCATTCACATTTGTCTTCGACGCGTACATGCAGAAATAAAATCAAATCTCGACTAACAGGAAGAAAGGTACTCAACATCCAATACCTGAGTGAGAAGTCTTTCTCTACCTTGGTAATATCCTAGCCTGGTTCCTGCTTTAGTTTATGACTTAAGCGGGCTGGCCTTCTAGGCTCAGGTTCGATTCTGGCTTAGTCTGGTGGTATTCGAAGCTGCTCAAATACACCAGCGTCGTGTTGATCGATTTACCGGGATGTAAAAGAAACTCATGTGGGGTGAAATTCCGGTACCTAGGTGTATCCAAAAAACGTAATAGTAGTTAGTGAGACATAGAACTAAGGCCATTATTATTATTATTATTATTATTATTATTATTATTATTATTAGTATTATTATTATTATTATTATTATTATTATTATACTGTATTACTGACTGCATTTCTTCTCTGGTCTCTAGGGAAACGTGTCACAACCCCTGTTGTACAGACTCAAGTTTCAAATCTGTAGTGGTGATTATTATGTTAAGCTGGCGGTGATAGTGTGATGGCGGTGATTGTTATTTTAAAGTGGCGGCGGTGGTGAGTATTGTTTAAGGATTGGTGGTTGTTGGTTAAAGGTGATGGTGATCGTTGTTTTAAGTTGGTGGTGGTGATTTTTAAGATAATAATGATAATAATAATAACAACAATATCAGCGTATGGCTTCCTGGGAGGCCTGGTGCAGGTCTTTCGAAACGATACCTACAGGAAACCTGCACGCCTGCGCAGACTGAACCCTACCTAGGATGAATTCTAATGTTGAGAAAGCGCAGACAACCAGCACTCAAGCCAGAGGAATTGCCAATGAAGTTAAAATATCCGACCCGGCCGAGAATCGAGACCGGCATCCCTTGGGGTTAAGACCAGTTCGCTAACCATTTAGCTGTGGAGCCAAGCATTCTTAAGAAGGTAGTGGTTGTTGTTTTAAGATGTCGGTGATTGCTGTTTTAAGATAACATAATAATTACCACTACAGATTCCAAACTGGAGTATGTACAACAGGGGCTGTGACACGTTTCCCTAGAGTCCAAAGAAGGAAAGAAGTTATTAATAATAATAATAACCATCATATTCTAAGGCTAAGCCTTGTCGCTGCAGCCACAGTTGTCTATCTTGAGCCAGTCTTTTCAACTCAGCGTAGGTCTTGCAGTTCATCCTCAGAAGCAGGTTCTTGAAGCAAGACACTCTGGGTCGTCCTCTTCCTCTTTTCCCAGCAATTCTTCCTTCAATGATATTACAAAGAAACTCCTCATGCCGCAGAATGTGACCAATACATTTTATTTTCCGTAAAATAATAATAATAATAATAATAATAATAATAATAATAATAATAATAATAATAATAATACCCCCTAATTTGTTGAATCTTGTTTTAAAGTGGTGGTTATGGTGATGCCTGTTATTAATACGAAATTTTCTTGTACCGTACATTTTACTTTACGTCGCACCGATACAGATAGTTCTTATGACGACCATGGAATGGGAAAGGCGTAGGAGTGGGAAGAAAGCAGCCTTTGCCTTAATTAAGGTACAGCCCCGGCATTTGCCTGATGTGAACATGGGAAACCACAGAAAATCATCTTAAGGCCTGCCGACAGTGGGGTTCGAACTCATTATCTGCCGGATGCAAGTTCACAGCTACGTGCCCCTAATCGTACGGCCAAGTCGCCTGGGTTCTCGCGAGATTGAGTGAACTCCGTTACTTCCTTTACTTCAGAATTAAAATCCTTGGCCTTTTCGGGAATAGAACCCGGGGTCACTATATACGAGACAGGTACGCTATCCCTTCACCAAGTGGCTGGTTTCATAACATTAATCCTTAATAACATTGACCCTTAGAAGACTGGAAGGTATCGGTGAACAAGCCACACCACCGGACTGAGCTCGGTTGAACCCTCCACCTCGAGTTCAGAAAGCCAGCGCTTCACCATCGGAGCCACTCAGTCCGGCCCGTGGATGTACACTGAGTGGCCAAAAGTCACGGGAAGGGGTTTCCCATTAGAAAATGTTCCGTGTATGACCCCTGAGCGTTGCGGCTAGCTGCGGCGTAGTTGACCAGTCTGTCACAGGCACCAGTGTCGTGAAGTTGGCAACACGTCGCGAGTTAACTTTAAGCGTGGGATGATCATCGGCGCACGGCGCATTGGTCATAGCATTGCGGAGATTACATGCGAACTTGGGTTTCCAACGTCAACGGTGTCGAGTGTGGATCTTCAATATCGCAGAGAGGATGTAACCACCCGCGTAAACCGCCGCATGGGAAGACCACAACTGTTTAACCAACGGACATCACGTCACCTCCCCATAATCATACTGGGCGTTCGATGGGCTACTGTGAGTCAGATCACCGCCAAGTTGAACGTTGGGAGTCAGGAACTCATTTCTACCAGGAGCGTAAGGTGGGAACTGCACCGCATAAGCTTCACCAGCCGACGACCAATTCGTGTCGCTTTGCTGACAATTCGACAAAGAGCCCAACGACGTGCATGGGCCCATGAACATCGGCAATGGACCACGATACTGTGGCGGCGTGTGGTATGGTCCTATGAATCGCAGTTCCAGTTGTATGAGCTGATGGGCCGGTGAGAGTGTGGCGTATGTCCCATGAAGCTATGGATCCTGCATGTCAACAAAGTTGTGTTCAGGCAGGAGGTGGCTCAGTTCTTCTCTGGGCGGCGTTCTCATGGTCGCAATTAGGCCCCATTTTCCGGCTGCAGTGAGCGCTGACAGTTGCACGATATGTGGACATTCTTTCAGACCACCTGCATCCCTTTCTGGCCCTAGAGTACGTTGTTTGAGATGCCATGTTTCAATAGGTCAATGCGCCTTTCACCGCTCTGTGGTGGCACGCAGGTGGTTGGAGGAGTATTCCAGTCTAGTTATGACCATGGATTGGCCCTCCAGATCCCCCGACCTCAATACAATCGAGCATTTATGGGATACTGTCAATGCTTGTGTACGCTCCATGAACCACGCACCAACTACAGAAGACCAACTGTGGTTAGCAGTGCAAGATGCATGGGTCCAGATACCTCCAGAACGATTTCAAAACCTTGTAAAGTCGATGCCTCGTCATATTGCTCCCATTTTTGAGGTCTCGCGGTGGAACAACTCGTTATTAACATCACATTCAGTGTCTTCCCATGACTTTTGGCCACTCAGTGTATTCTATCCCCCATCTACATGGAGTTTCGAAAACCACATACTACTGAGATGCACAAGTGGTAAAAGTGAATAGGTAGCCTATTCCCCCCTTGTAATCACAAAGTTTTGTTTATGGGTTGAGGTAGATTATTATCAAATGGCAGAAAGACTTAGCTGCGCACAAATGAGTTTCGTGTGCAGTCGAGCATGTGCTGCAGCGTGAGTGAAAGGGCGGGGGAAAAACGTGTTCATTTCTAAACAGTAACGCCACCTCTCAGGCCAGGGAGATTTGTGGCGGCGGTGTGATTTTCGGAGGGAGAATGCAAGGTGGCCTGTATTAAGAACTGTCCCGGTATTCACCATAGAGCCCGAGAATAGAAAACCATTCTCAGGATTGCGGACGGTGAGGTCAAGCCCCTCACCTAGCTAGCCAAAACTATCCGCTGTTTAGCCGAAACCAGCCGGAAAGGCAGTTCCGTATTTTCGTCTGCGCATAGAGGCACACATGTATGAGATGCGGGGATGCCAAGTTGCATACTCACACAGCACGGAGAGCAAAAGCATAGGTACAAAAGTGTAAACATTTTTCAATCCAGTCATAACTTTAATTCCATTTAATTTGGGGGGCTTTAAAGTTTCCTGAAAGTCTGAATTAATTTTACCATCAAACCCCTATAAAGAGTTAAGGGAAATATTCGAGATATTAATGATGATAAATGGAAGTTAAGGGAGAGAAATAGACGGCGAAGTGTACCGATGTATAAAGATAGTCATGCATTATTGAGGCACTTCCAAGAACCGTAGACACTTGGTAGCAAAGAAGCCGATACGCCCACGATCTATAGAAAAATAAAAAATTCCCAAAATTCTCCGAGAAAGCCAAGTTGGAGAGGTTCAAATTTGGGGCTCAGAAGTAAAACAGTGCAAGTATGCAAGCCGTGCAGAAATTAATGAAAGTGCATTTACGAAACTTGTGTGAACTATACACCGTTGTCTATACCGATTTAAAATCGAGAAACGGAGGAGTCCTGATTTTATAATATGACCAAAGAATCTAATAATAGACACATAGTATTCGGGAGATAGTAGGTTCGAACTCCACTGTCGGCAGCCCTGAAAATGGTGTTCCGTGATTTCCCATTTTCACACCAGACAAATGCTGGCGCTGTACCTTAATTAAGGCCACGGCCGCTTCCTTCCCACTCCTAGCCCTTCCCTGTCCCATCGTCGCCATAAGACCTATCTGTATCGGTGCGACGTAAAGCAACTAGCAAAAAAATAGACACATAATAAGAAAATAATAAAAAAACTAAAAATATAACAAATTAAAGTAATACATAGAAAATTACCTGGATATTAATTTGAATCAAAGGTAAGTTATCACCATGCTCGTTGCCTTTATAATCGTTGTCGTCACTTTCATTTTCTTTATCTCTGTATTTGAGATCGAGATTGATTGATTGATTGATTGATTGATTGATTGATTGATTGATTGATTGATTGATTGATTGATTGATTGATTGATTGATTCCACAATTCCTTCTGTTTCTACGTACAGTTCACTGTTAATCTAAAAATATACCTATAAAATTAGAATTTTGTCTGCACATTGCTCAGAATTGATCGTATCGATAAGTACTACATAACTAAAGTTTTATATTGTGACAGTTTCGTTATGTCTAATGGAGTGCTATATATAGGAGTCGAAAAGATCTAAGTCGACACAAATCATATAGTAATTATCTGTTCAGTTGTTGGTTAGTTGATTCCTTTGTAGTTGTTGAATGGTCTTGTAAGTTAGTGTAACCGTGTAGTTCTCACGTTCTCATGTGTAGTAGTTTTAATATACAGTCTTCGTGTATTTCCACTTGGCATAGGCAATTTGAAATTATTTGTTTTGGCTGGTATAATTCAACTGTCATGGTAATGATGATTATCCACGAATATCTCCATAAAATCTTCTCAATTATTCCTGTATGGTGTATAGTTAATCGAAATTTCAGCGATTTTCAAATTATCAGCTTAGTGTAGGCGCGACCTGTCGTAAAATGTGTTCGTATCTTCAAAAGAGTTTTTCTCGTTTCCGAAGTCATCATATTAAACAAATTTTCGATTTTAGATTATATGCATTCTGAATGTTATGCGTGAACCATTACGAAATCACGAGATTCGAGTGACAGAATTGATTCCACTCTTCCGAATCAAACCTTATGTCTATTGGAGTTCGATATTGGGAGAAACTCTTAAATTTTGACAGTGACATTGGGAGATAGGCTTGATCTTCAAAATGTTAGACGTAGTCTCAGAGGATTATGTATGCGAAGAATATTTTACGTGATGTTATATATGAGAATCGTGACATCCTAGGTGGATCACGAATGTGTTCAAATATTTAAATGGATCTGATATTGAAGAGATCATGATTGGTATATTATTAGTATAGGGTCTTCGAGATATTGAACCCATAATTCTACGATGAGAAAAATATTTTTTATTTTTCTCAATACTTATTTCAAATCAACAAGCTACTTTTATTTTTTGAGTGCAGCCATGTTGCGCTCCTAGAGCCTCGATGTCGCGTGGGAACGATCTCACCCGCGGCAAGCTCGTGAAATACCGTGACACCTCGGCGGACTTCGAGTGCCCGATAATTCTTCAAATTCACGGAATTCTACGTGACAAGAAATTTTGGCAATGCAGTAAATAAAGAAATAAATAATCTAAATTATTCTTAAACCCTACGTGAAGACAGAACCCCCAGGGTAAAATATAAATGCAGTTAAGCCTAAGTACAAATCAGCGTCAGATCAGTGGACTAGCTCCACGTGCCAAGGTCAATGGATGAAGAAAACCCGCGAAACGCCCGGGCAGAAATAATTAATTTCACCTGTTGCGAGTGTGGTAAAATTATGAGATTAACATCTAAAATAATCACAAGTCTGTCCGGAATTCTGGAACAAGTTTCATGAAAATCGGTCTATTGGACGCGAAATTAGCAGATTACGCAATCAAGCTTAGTAGTGTGTGTAGCGTCCCTCATAAGACTATAAAAAGAACCCCCCACTGCATATTTTGCAGTGTCGATCTGGTTTTTGAAGCAGCGGGAGCTTACGCCCGTCGTCAGCAGATAATTGTTCGAGATTGATCTACGAATAACTTAGTACATGTTCGTGGCTGAGGTCCACATCTTCTGTTAGAAAGGGAAGGTGATAGAAATTTTTTCTGAACTTTTTGCCGACAAACTGTGAAAGCATAGGCGTCTGTTAAAGTATACTGCAGATTTTATTGTATCACCTCATGTGCGTTTGAAAGTGTTAAGAGAGTTGGGAAGCTAGTCAGAGTAGTTCAGATTTCGTTATCTGTTGAACACCTGTTGTGTTGGGGTGACAGAGAGACAACTCTGGGAAGAAGGCAGACAGTCGCAGTTGACTGCAGAACGAGGGAGGTTTGTGGTACAAATTATAACGAGGAAAGTGCGTGATTTGTGTTGTAATTTAATATCGTGTGAAAAGGCAGTGTTTGTAAGATTGATATGTTGGAGAAGATGATGTTATTTGTACCAATGTGCGGCTAAAGGCACGAGGTCAGCTGGCGACAATGTAGCCAGAATACTGGGGATGACGCCATTTGCAGGTCTGTCTATATTTGTATTATGTTGTAGTTAGATGTTATTGTCTGTCCCAACAAATTTTTCAAGATGATTGTCGAGTAGATATTTCTAATTATCAGGCGAAAAGTGTTATAATTTTGGTCAGCGTGTGAAAATTTTAGTTTGTAAATTTCACGTCAAGAAACTGTTAAGTGCGACGTTTAAATCTGGTGTTAATGTTCTATGAGATATTGTCCAAAGTGAGGAAAATTAGGAAAGCTTTAATGGTAAAATAGTCGTGGCGAATGTCTTAATTTCAAATATCAGTTGAATTCAAAAATGTTTGTCAATAATAATAATAATAATAATAATATCTACCACGGGATAAAATTTTCCTATGTTAAAAGTGCATTTAACCAGTATGTTTTACAAGGATCGCAGGCATTTAGAAAATTCCAGTGAAATTCGATAGAGTTATATGTATTCATGGGAAGTAAAATTTTGGGACATCGTGTATGTCGATGATACAAAAAATCGCGGTGTGTTCTTGTATTCTCGAGGTCAGAAAGTGTAGTAACAGTAAAGTAAAGAGGTGTATTTTATAATGGTTATTGTTTTCACCAGAGGATTGAAATATGAAAAGGGTCTTGGAAATATAAGAAAAATGGATTGAGAGCGAAGAATTTATATGTGTGGAAATGAGAGGGATAGGAATATTGAAGGTGAAAGGAAGCCTGGATTTTAAGTGATACCGCTGGGATAAGGCGAGGAGAATGAGTTTGAGACAGGCTATGTTTGCCGAGGAAGTATTTGGTAAACCGGCTGTATTGTGACAGGCTGTAGTGTATTCCGCTACCAATCCGAAATTTGAGACGACTACTGTGTGAGGCATTGTAGATTTCTAGTAAGATCCCAAGTGAAAACGACTCTAGTAAAGGTTAAACATTTTGGTAGTAAAAGTCAAGTGACTAGTTACGTAAAGCCCGTATGAATATTAAGATAATGTGACCTCAAGGATAAAAGAGCATTTAGAATACATGGTTGGTGTTGTATTGAATTTCGTTTCACTGGATATGTCATTGATATAAATATTTGGAATTGATGGTAGGCGATTTGAGAGTTTCCAATGCGGTAGTGATGATTATTATTTTTGAATACATCCACTAAATGGTAGACGTGTGTTGGGAATTATCATTTCTTCCCTAAAAAACTTCATTGCACAGGCTGAGATTGTGTTTGAGTTGGAGAATTGTTCGTCACGTATATTTATTTTCGAGTTCACGTATTGTAACGAGATGGAGACTTACTGCATTTTCCGACTTGCATTCGTTTAATAGTAAGAGACGTGGTTCCGTGTGTGTTATTAGTCTGACCAGGTTTACAATTGAAATGTCAGAGTTGGTTTGAAATTGTTAGTTCGCCTGATATGCTAGGGGATGCGTATTACGACCCATTTTTACGCCCGACCATAGATTTAGGACGTCACATGTTATCCTTGGAGTTACTGATGATGAGACGTCCTAGTTCACGCCCGACGATAGAATTTGGATGGTATCGTGTACATAGAGATTAGTGTTAGGATGTACAGATTTTAAGTGAGCCCGACGATAGGTCTGGGATGTCAGCTGTACATACTCAAGTCTCAGATTAGATGTTTCTTTTGTTTTTGCCAAGTGACCTGGGCGAAGGTAGCATCTACAGCAAAATATGAAATATGAAGATTAGATTAATAATAATGAGGTTTTCGTCGCCATAAGACCTATCCGTGTCGGTGCGACGTAAAGCCCCTAGCAAAAAAAAAAAAATTATGAGGTCAACTTGTGCGCAGCTCCAAACAGCTGGAAGGTGCTACCTAAGATAACGGGGCCGCTATCGGCGAATGAGGGTTGCCGAAATATTGGATATCGATCTGATGGAGATTAAATATTTTACTGTAATTCTCCATGCGTGTTGAGTTTTAATGACTTCGATATGTTATTTTATTTTACGGACTTAATTGTTTTGTCGTTCTGACGTCCGTTTCGTTTTGATAGTGTGCATATTGACACTCAGTGTATTAGTGTGAAGCTTGAGCTGCGAATGCGGTTTCGATTCGTCAACCAGTAATATTCTTTTATTTTCAATCTTTGTCCTTCTTTCATTTTATACGTAGTTGAATTCGATTAAGTGATCACATTATAGGTAGTGTGTTGCGACAAACAATAAGTAGATGGATCTGTAATGGTAGTCATTGTTTTTTTAAGGAAAGAATTCCACAAAGTTGTTGTATTTTTTCAATGTGGACTGGTAATTTTATTAAACGTAACATAACCATTTCTAACCTGAAAATCGGTTTGATAATAATACTTTTCAAGTGATTTACCACTTTTTAATTAACTTCAGTGTTTGGCATTTCTTCTAAGTGCGTGATGAATAAGTGTTTCCTGCATTTCGCAGTTTTGTTCCTTCAGAACGACGTAACGTAAGATCCTCGCGGATCATGTTGTTGTTGGTTCCTTCCGAACAGCTGTTTGGGTGATGCACATTTAGCATCGGGATTACCTTATCACTTAAGGGTGTCATGAATGACAAATACATTTTGGAATTTTATTTCAATTGTGAATGATGCTGTTAACTCGTAGTGAACACCATGCTTTCCCATAATATTTCGCAACCTATCCAAAGCAACTGATAGTCAATTTGGTTCGATTAAGGGTCCATTCGGCGGATGTTCCGTATCCGTAAAGGGTATTCGACTGGTGGATAACCTTAATTGAGAGGAAATCAGGCGTTCTACTTGTTGAAAGTCAGATTTTCCACGGATCGTGTGGATTAATTCTCAGTTCTCGTTTGGAGTAATGGGTGCCCGGTTTTCAGGTATTTCATTTCAGTTTTCCGTTTCGCTGTCCACTAATGTATTAATTTCTCCGAAGCAACTCTTCGATTTTGTGAGAAATAAATCAACGCTATGCAATGTGACTGCGTTTGAAACATTCAATAATAAATGACTTATAAATGTTTTATTTCAAGGATTTATATTAAAATAATAATGTTGTCGTGTCATTTCGATTTTAATAAAAGTTAGTAAGCACATATTTGCTCCTCATTTCAAGTAGTTAGGCTCTCTTCTGAACCCCATCGTTTGGTTAAGATCGTGACCGAATTTATTCCCGCAACGACCCATGATTTAAGAGTTCTATATTGTTCTACTGTAGCAGCTGTGGCCGACCAACGATGGAATGGTAAGTTCAAGGGTTCAATATAAATATGTCACACTTTATGATAGACGTATTGATGATGTATTCAATATGAAATGTATATCTTGATAATTAGTAGATTGTCGCGTACGCAGAATGGGTGATTGTGGAGATGTTTAGAGATCCTCATATGAATTAAATATTCGTAAACTACGTGTAAGTGAATTTGGTCATATATTAGATTCTTTCGTGTTCTGTACCTTTTATTTCGAGAGTTCTCCGAACCTGTTGCCGCTTCATTATTTCTTCATGATAAATTCGGAATGTTCTTAAAGATTGTTCTCCAACTTTATATGACTTTCTTGTCGAAAGAACACATTTAAATTACAATAATCTGACGTTTTTTCTTAGATCTGCTGACGGGGAATCGTGTTGGAAAAGCATTTAATTCGCGTTTCGTATTACCGTGTAAATATTGTAGAATGCTGTAGATATTTTGTAGAAATTAGAACTTTGTTTTGGGAGACGGTGATTGATTTGATTTCATTGATTGTTATAGTCATTTCATATGTGTTGTTTTTCTTCGGCTGCTGGCTTTATGCTCAAATCGTTTCTCCTAATTTTTCTTCGAAGCACCTGGATTCCAAATTAGACCTATCTGTCGCTTAAACTGGTAGAATGAACACTAAGGCACATTCAGTAGACACGCACATACATACATCTTCTTTATAGTCTTGTATGTCTTTCAGCGTTCAGTCTGCAAGCCGCTGTGAATTTACTATTCGCTGCCATAATCCTCTATTTGTGGGGCTGATGACCTTAGATGTTAGGCCCCTTTAAACAACAAACATCATCATCATGTATTTGCGATGTATTTGTAACTAGTACAGTGGCCTCGTTTGTTTCTGTCGCTCTTATCTTTAAATCGTTAGAAATCGAATCTAACCGTCGTCATCTTGGTCTACCCTTACTTCTTTTACCCTCCAATAAGAGTCCATAATTCTCCTAACTAACCTATCCCCCACGATTCGCCTCGCATGACCCCATCACCTAAGCCGGTTTATGAGTACAGCTTCATCAATAGAGTTCATTACTAACTTAGCCTTTATCTCAACATTCCGAATACCCTCCTGCCATTGTTCACTTCTCTTTGCACCACCGATCTTTCTCGCTCCCTTCTTGTCTATTATTTCTAACTTATGAATAAAATACCATGAGTCCATCCAACTTAAAGTAAATGGTAGATCGCAGAAAACTAACCATGTTTGTAAATCGGGGAATTTATGATTGGAATGCATTACCTGCGTCTGTCTTAGAGCCTTTTCCCAGAAATGCAAGATGCTTCAAGAATAGATTCCAGCATTCTGTAAACTGTGTGTACATTTCTATGTGATGGTATCGTGTTTTAAAACAACGCTTTATCCACTGTGTATTGTAGTATAAAATCATCTGAATTATTTAAGATATGTGTGAATTTGTACATCAGCCGATGACCTTAGATGTTAGGCCCCTTTAAATAACAAACATCATCATGATCATCATCATCATCACGAATTTGTATGTGACGGTGTTGTAATGTTAAGCTAGTAGTAAGCTCAACCTATAGCATTGCAATCCATAATGGTAAGCACTGGAAATACTTAAGTTGTACGTGAATTTATATGCGATGACGCTGGATTTATAATGTTAAACTACTAGTACTTCTTATAATATTTTCTTTCCATCGAATTGCTTGTAGTACTCTTGTTGTTGGGTAATTATGTTTTAACTTTACTATATTATCACACTAATGTAAATGAACATTGCCACCGGAATATTTCCTAACTGCGATGTATTTTTAATAATAATAATAATAATAATAATAATAATAATAAGTCAAGCTTTCACTCCCTTAATGCAAAGTTGGTCTGAAAACAGACCGATGTAAAGATAGTTTCGTCCGGGAGTTGACTTCTTACTTGCAGAATACTTTTGATCGCAACTGCGAACTCAGTGCATTAGCCTTACTGCACCTTGATTCAATCTCACTTACTATATACTATGACACATCCTAGATGCTTGAAACGATTTATCTGTTCCACCATTGTATTCCCAAGCTGACATTCAACTCCCTTAGTTTTCTTACCAACTAACATCACATTAGTCTTGGAAAGACTAATTTTCATATCATACTCATTGCACATATTTTCAAGTTCCAGTAATTTAGACTGCAGGGTTTCAGCACAATCTATCGTTAAGATCAAGGCGTCAACATATATCCCACTACTGTATGGTAGGGCGAAATATCAGATATGGGTACATCAAGATAATGCATCCAGCCACACCTCTCGTAAGACTCGTCTGTTCTTAGAGAGACTGGGAATGAAAAACTGGAATCTGTCCAATTCCTTTCTCTGACATTCCGGTGAAGTCACTCGATGGGTCATTCACGAACTTCTGTGCATTTGTACACCTAAAATAGCCTTGTAAATAAACGTCCACGCACTATCAATTACCTCTGGAATGTCTGTTAGGAGGAATGGGATACGATAGACATGCTAGCTCTGCGAAGAAGTCTGCTGCAATGGAAATTACGTTGTCGTGCTATAACTAGAAATGCTGGCTTTCCAATTAAGCATGATCGTTGGTGGAGACATGGCTTTTCATAAGCTAATTACCCTTCAAACATCGTCCCGAACGACCTTCTGTACTCTCAACCACGGATCGCACCCTCCTTTCCAAACTGCCAGTGAAAATCTTGCCAGGTGTTACGATGGATGAAATATCTCGATAGTTGTTGCAATCTTTCCTGTTCGCTTGATTAGAGATATGTTCAGTTACTGCTTTCGCCCAATCAGAAGGTATCTTATGAACATTCCATGCTAATCTTATAAATCTATGAAGCAATTTCATCTCTGCCTTCCCACCATGTTTCACCATTTCATATTTAATTTCATCTACTCCTGCTGCCTTATTATAACGGAGTTTATTTACCATCTTTTCCACATCCTCAAGCGTAACTTCACCAATATCATTGCCTTCCTCCCCATGAGCTCGATTGCTTGCGACGTCACCAGAAATATTTCCTTTTACGCTGAGAAAATATTCAAAATGACTCCTTCCACCTATCCAGTGATTTCTTGGAATCTATTATGAGTTCACCTGATTTACCCAAAGCATTGTTAATTTCTTTTCTCCCTCCCTTCTAAGATTCTTTATTATTGTCCAGAAAGTTTTCCTTGCCGCTTAGCCTAGCCTCTTCACATTATTAAGAAATCTTCCCATGACTTCTTCTTGGATTCAACAATTATTTGTTTCGCTCTGTTTCTTCCATTTACGTACAATTTCCTGTCTTCATCAGTCCTTGTTTGCCAAACTCTGATAAGCCTTCTTTTTACGTTTACGAGCTGCTCTTACTTCATCATGCCACCAAGATGTTCTCCTTTCCCCATCTTTACACACAGTTGTTCCTAGGCATTCCCTTGCTTTTTCTACTACAACAACCCTGTATGTCACTCATTCTCCTACTGTACCCTGAGACGGCTTACTATCTATTGTTCGGAACTTTTCACTAATCGTATCCATGTACTTCTGTCTAATTTCCTTGTCCTGAAGATATTTTACTCTTATTCGTCTGCAGACAGATATCACTTTCGTCATCAAAAAATCCCAGGAATACACGCACTTTCCTAACAGATTTCCTCACGTAGAATCTATGTAAAATTCAACAAGCAATATATCCCTAAATCATACACATCAAGTTACGACCACCTTCTGTATCTTCTCTTCTGAAACGATTCTTCAAAATAGTGTTGTTTGAGTCATCAGTCCATAGACTAGTTTGATGCAGCCCTACATGCCACCCTAACCTCTGCTAAACTTTTCATTTCTACGTAACTATTGCATCGTACATCTGCTCTAATCTGCTTATCATATTCGTACATTGGTCTATCCTTACCGTTCTTACCGCCTACACTTCTTTCAAAAACCAACTGAACAAGTCCTGGGTCCTATCATTCCATCTCTTCTTTTCGTCAAATTTAGCCAAATCGATTCAGTATCTTTTCATTCGAGATTCGATCTATCCATCTCACCTTCAGCATTCTTCTGTAACACAACATTTCAAAAGCTTCTATTCTCTTCCTTTCTGAGATGCTTACCGTCAATGTTTCACTTCCATACAATGCCACGTTCCAATGAAAGTCTTCAGAAGCATCTTTCTAATTCCTATATCAATAATGAAGTGAGCAAATTTCTTTTCTTAAGAAAGCTCTTCCTTGCTTGTGCTAGTCTGTACTTTATGTCCTCATTATTTCTGCCATAGTTAATTTACCACCCAAGTAACAATATTCATTTACTTCCTTTAAGACTTAATTTCCTAATCTAATATTTTCTGTATCACCTGCCTTCGTTCGACTGCACTCCATTACTTTTGGTTTGGACTTATTTAGTTTCATCTTGTACTTACCCAAGACTTCGTCCATACCATTCAGCAACTTCCCGAGATCTTCTGCAGTCTCAGATAAAATAACAATATCATCGGCAAATCTCAAGGTTTTGATTTCCTCTACTTGGATTGTGATACCCTGACCAAATTCCTCTTTGATTTCATTTACTGCCTGTTCTATGTAAACATTGAAAAGGAGGGGGGATACAGACCGCACCATTGCCTCTCTCCTTTCTGGATTTCTGCTTCTTTTTCAAGGCCCTCGATTCTTATCACAGATTGTAGATAATTCTTCGCTCACCGTATCTGATCTCAGTCACCTTCAGAATCTTAAATAGCTTGGTTCAATCAACATTATCGAATGCCTTTTCTAGATCTACGAACGCCATCTACGTGGGCTTGTCCTTCTTAATTCGATCCTCTAAAATAAGACGTAAAATTAGGAATGCTTCACGTGTTCCTGCATTTCTTCTGAAGCCAAATTGATCTTCTCCCAACTCAGCTTCAACTTGTCTTTCCATTCTTCTATATATAATACTGTTAAAATTTTGCAGGCATGAGATACTAAACTAACAGTGCGGTAGTTGTCAGCACCGGCTTTCTTGGGTGTAGGTATAACAACATTCTGCTGAAAATAGGATAGCACTTCTCCTGTCTCATACATTTTACACACTAAATGAAATAACCTTGCCAAATTGGTTTCTCCTAAGGCAGTAAGTAATTAAGAGGGAAAGTTATCAATTCCAGGTGCCTTGTTCCTATTTAGGTCTCTCACAGCTCTGTCAAACTCTGACCTCAAAATTGGGTCTCCCATTTCATCAGCATCAACAGCCTCTTCTTCTTCCAGAACCAAATCATCTACATCTTTACCTTGATACAACTGTTGGATATGTTCCTGCCATCTTTCTGCTTTGTCTTCTTTCCCTAGAAGTGGCTTTCCATCTGAGCTCTTAATTTCATTCACCTAGATTTCCTTTCTGAAAAGGTTTCCTTGATTTTCCTGTATGCAGCATCTACTTTTCCTAGGACCATACAACCTTCGATATCCTTGCACTTCTCATTCAGCCATTCTTCCTTAGCTACCTTACACTATCTATTCACTTCATTCTTTAATCGCCTGTATTCTCTTTCACCCTCTTCATTTCTAGCATTCTTGTATTTTCGTCGTTCATCAATCAGGTCTAGTATCTCCTGAGTTATCCACTGCTTCTTAGTTGATCTTTTCTTCCTTCCTAACATTTATTCAGCAGCCCTACTGACTTCATTTTTCATGACTATACGCTCTTCCTCTATCGTGTTTCCCTCAACCTTTTCATTTAGTCCTTGTGCAACATGTTCCTTGAAACAATCCTTCACACTCTTTTCTTTCAACTTGTCTAGATCCCATCTCCTTTCATTCCTTCCTTTCTTCAATTTCTTCAACTTAAAATGGAATTTCACGACCAACAAGTTGTGGTCAGAGTCCACGTCTGCTCCTGGGAAAGTTTTGCAATCCAACACCTGGTTTCTGAATCTCTGCCTAATCATAATGAAGTCTATTTGATACCTTCCAGTGTTTACAGGTCTCGTCCACGTATAAAGCCGTCGTTTGTGGTGTTTGAACCAAGTATTAGCAATTATGATCAGTGCATAATTCAACCAGCCGACTTCCTCTTTCGTTCCTTTGTCCCAATCCGAATTCTCCTACTGAATTACCTTCGCTTCATTGGCCTACCACTGCATTCCAGTCTCCCATCACAATTAGATTCTTGTCACCTTTTACATGTTGTATTAAATCTTCTCTCTCTTCATATATTCTTTCGATTTCCTCATCATCCGCTGAACTAGTAGGCATATAGACCTGTACTATTGTCGTGGGCATTGTTTTGGTGTCTATCTTGACGATAATAATTCTTTGACTATGCTGGTCGTAGTAGCTTACCCTCTGCCCCCATGTTTTTATTCATTATTAAACCAACTCCTGCATTTCACGTGTTTGATTTTGTGTTGATAATTCTGTAATCGCCTGACCAAAAATCCCGTTCTTCCTGCCAACGTACTTCACTTATACCAACTACATCTAACTTTAGTCTATCCATCTCCCTTTTCAGATTCTCTAACCTACCTCAACGATTAAAACTTCTAACATTCCACGCTCCGACTCGCAGAATGTCAGTATCCATCTTCCTGATAATCGCCCCCTCTCGCGTAGTCTCCACCCGGAGATCCGAATCGGGGACTAGTTTTTTTTGCTATTTGTTTTACTTCGTTCCGACACAGATAGGTCTTATGGCGATGATGGGATAGGAAAGGCCTAGGAATGGGAAGGAAGCGGCCGTGGCCTTAATTAAGGTACAGCCCCAGCTACTAGTATACCTCCGGAATATTTTACCCGGGAGGAACCCATCATCAGTACATGTCCTCGGGAGATAGTTACGGCTGTAGTTTCCCGTTGCTTTCAGCCGTGTAGCATTATCAACACAACCAAGCCATGTTTAGTATTATTACAGGGCCTTATCAGTCAATCATCTGGACTGCTGCCCTTGCATCTTCCGAAAGGCTGCTATCCCTCCTTCGATGAACCATTCGTTAGTCTGGTCTCTCAACAGATACCCATCCGATATGGTTGCACGTGCGCTCGACTATCTGCATCATTGAGACGTGCAAGCCTCCCCACCGCGGCAAGGTCACATGGTTCGCAGAGGAGGTTCAAATTAATACCAACAGTTAATCATTTGTTATTCAGTTACCATTCAACCTAGTCACTGGAGAAAGTAGGCCGTTTCAAGTACATATGCTCTATAACATGAACGAGAAATAAAGTGAAAGAAATCCAGTTGCAATGTACGATAGGAAAGCTGATGCAATGAGTTTAAATCTACGATGTTTTGGTTTGAACATTATTTACAGGCTGACGGACACAAACAGGAAGGACGGAAGGAAGGAAGGAAGGAACGAAGGAATTAAGGAAGGAAGGAAGGAAGGAAGGAAGGAAGGAAGGAAGGAAGGAAGGAAGGAATGTGGAAGAAATAGAAGAAGAGTAACAGAGTCTCAATTCGGAAATTTGCTTGCTTAATAGTATAAAATGATATTTGTTTGTGGTTCTTCGGCTACAAATGTCTTTATCACGGGATTCTTAATTTATTCAAGTTACTATCGAAATTTTGCCCTTTCACTATCCTGCTACATCTTTCAAACTTTCAGCAGCACAAATTCATTTGTTATTATGTGTACGTCCATGTTTCCTTTAACCTATCTTATAAACATTTCTTAAACGAAATGATTTGTTTCGTAATGTGAATGACAATATCGTCGAAACAGGCAATTTGTGATAAAGAGAACTAATATCAGTGGATAGGCCTAATTAATTTTAACAAAGCAAGTTGGCCGTGCGGTTAGGGGCACACAGCTGTGAGCTTGCGTTCGGGAGATAGTGGCTTCGAACCCCACTGTCTGCAGCCCTGATCATGGTTTTCAGTGGTTTCCCATTTTCATACCAGGCATATGCTGGGGCTGTATTTTAATTTAGGCCACGGCCGCTTCCTTCCCACTCCTAGTCCTTTCCTCGCTATAAGACCTATCTGTGTCGGTGCGACGTAAAGCAATTGTAAAAAAAATGTAATTGCGTGTAGCCTCCGTACAGGTCTGGTGCAGGTCTTTTGAGTTGACGTACTTTAGGTGGCCTGCACGTTTGTGAGGATGGGACCCTACCTACGGTGACTTATAATGATGAAGTATTTTGTCTGTGACTCTCTGGCCGCCTACTGAATAAGCCTGACCTAGAACAAGGAGAGAAGGTGGAATTTCCTGCAAACAATTGCTCAAGACAGTGCCGGAGTGGACTGGTCGGGCTAATCCGTGGAAGAGATGATTAAACAAGTAGTAAAAAAGGAATTTGGTATTTAATGCGTTAAATTTATTTCAAAATCTTACTTCTTGTCCCTCTCCCTAGCCTCTTCCCAGTTACCTGGTGTCCGTATTTGGAACGGTTTGAGCCTAGTTTTACGGCTGGATACCCTTCTTGGAGCCAACCTGTGTATAGGTATGTAGGCCCTATCCAATACTGCATATTTCTGTGGTGATTTGTCGTGTGATGCATTGAACTAATTTAAATAAGTGTATTAAGACGAACACAAACATCCAGCCCCCGAACTAGAGGCGTTAACCAGACGCGATTAAAATCCCTGACCCGACCGGGAATCAAACCCACGGCCGTCTGAACTCAAGGTCACTACCCTGCCCATTCAACAAAAAGCGCCGGACTGGTATTTTATAATATATCTGAATAATGTTCAATGAATAGAGAAGTGCATTTTTCGCGTTTGCGATAAAACCGACTTTTAAAAAATATTCCCTAAAATGCCCTGTAGATAACGTTGCTAACAATACGAAAATTTGACAGATTTATTTCGCGAAATGAAACGAAATGAGGCAGTAACGCGAATATGTCAATTTTATCAATTTTATATGCATAATAATGCGAGTTCACGGTGTTTTCCGTCTTATAAAGGTTTTTCTACCGTCAGGGTAGATCATCATGTCCATCACAGTCTTATAAGGTCAACTTGTTCTTCCACTCCATCAACTCGACTCGTGCTCGTGTCAAGAAGCTGGCCAGTAACCGTCTTATTTTCTGTGTTCTGTTACGGCTAGTGTTATGTCTTTAAAAAACCAAAATATGAAAATAAAATGATTATAAATAACGGCAAATTCCAAAAAAATTAACGCGTAGTTCTACAAAAATAATCCCGATTTCCACCGAAAAATAAAACGAAAAACGCAGGTCCCTATACAATGAACACTTTCTTGATGTCCTATATCAGGCAATAGGTGAATGCATTGTAACTTTTGGGGAAAATGTCACTCCTTGTATCACGTCACATTATATGAAAAAATGGTTCGAGCCATGCTAAAGAGCAAACATGAAGTTTTATACCACTATTGTATCCTTCAGCGTAAATAGGCACATGTATTTTAAGGACTTCGTTTATATCTTTCTTCCTTTTTTATTCGTCGGGAGCACATCTTCTCGCATATTGCGCTACTTCTAGCTTATCGTTCTCCTCGTATCTCGATATTTCCATTTCATTTCTTGCTCACCTATTTATTTTATCACGTGTGTACCACCTCTTCGACACGTTAGGTGTGTGAACTTGTCCTAAGAGACTCTTCACGCTTTCCGCGCTTCATTAGTTTCTTTTGAGGTTTAGCACCAAGTTTGGTAAACTTCTCTGAGATTTATCGCGGTATAGGTAATGTGAGACACTTTACTACAAACTTTCCCCACCCCTGCGAGTCTTCTGTCATCTCGGAGGCCATTCTTTTGCTGTTACAGCTCTGTGCTGCTGTTTCTTCTTCCGACAGTCCTCTTTTTCTCTCTCCTCCTTTTCCTTCCCGCGCTGCTATATACTTGCTCTTTTCTCGGAATGGAATCCGCTAGAGGCAGCACCATTCGCTCCGTTGCACCTTCACTTGTCTACTGCCTTTAACTCTTGCGCACTTGAGCTAACAACCGTAATCAAATTAATTTTAAATTTTGCCTCTATGCTGTGCCAGGAAAAGTCGCTTTCGCTTGGCTACGCTTTCCGGAGCCTTGCGTATTTAATTGGAACTACGCTACGTAGGGTGGGGAGTGGGGGGAAGACTTGTCTCGCAGTTAGGGTGGGTAGGGGAGGTGTGGGAGGGGTTGCGGCATCGCGGAAAGTGAGGAAGGAGGATTCGACGCCAAGGTAAGTTTCCAGAATCTTAGAAAGAACCTTGCCACATAAGATTTATATATTTGGTGATAAAGTTGTTAGAACAGGTTACATGCAGATGTGGCTAAATATATAGCGAAAATTGCTCAGTCAGAGGCACATTCCATGTTCACTAGAGCTTTTACTGTCACCAGAAATTAGGTATGGAATATCTTGTTTTATAACCAGAATAACTACATATTTTCTTAAACAAATTTCTACATTTCTTGAATAGAAAATATAGTTAGCTTGTGCACTTCGATAGTTATTTCGTTATCATATGGCAAGGACATCAGCGTAATGAAATGGCGTATGGCTTTTAGTGCCGGGAGTGTCCGAAGACATGTTCGGCTCGCCAGGTGCAGGTCTTTTGATTTGACACACGTAGGCGACCTGCGGGTCGAGATGAGGATAAAATGATGATGAAGACTACACATACACCCAGTCCCCGTACCAATGAAATTAACCAATGATGGTTAAAATTCCCAACCCCGCCCGGAATCGAGCCCGGGACCCCTGTGACCAAAGGCCAGCACGCTAACCATTTAGCCATGGAACCTTAATACGTAAGTAATGAATAAAAGCTATGGTGATAGTGGTTTCGAACCCCACTGTCAGCAGCCCTGAAGATGGTTTTTCATGGTTTCTCGTTTTCACTCGTTGCTGTACTGCGTGTTTCTGTACTGGTTTGCTGTGTGGTGTGTTGTATTTTCATGAAAATGCACATTAATACAAAAACAAATACCTGGATGAATTAACCATATATGATTAAAATCCCGGCGCAACCGAGAATTGAACTCAGGGCCTTTGACAAGGAGGTGAGCTTACTACTGCTCTACCGGCGGACATAGAAGAAGAGGAGGAAGAAGAAGAAGAAGAAGAAGAAGAAGAAGAAGAAGAAGAAGAAGAAGAAGAAGAAGAAGAAGAAGAAGAAGAAGAAGCTCATCTGCTGAGCAAATTACGAATCTGAAATCTATTCTCTCATATCTGAAACTAAGGAACAAGCAATTTGTGGTGATCTTCCTCGACTTCAAGAAGGCCTAATACTTGATTGATAGAATCACTCTTATTCAAGTCCTAAAGGAATTTGTCTTGGATAATAAAACCATGGCAATCATCGAATGGACCCTAGCTATCACATCCTCCAGAGTTAATTTCAGAGGAGAAACTTCAGACGCTTTCAAGATAAAGACAAGGGTTAGGCAAGGATATGGGCTCTCGCTCCTTCTCTCAAATTGCGACCTTGAAAAATGTCATCCGCGCGTGGCGCAAAGAAATTAACAACGATGGCCCCCAAAATGATGTGAGATTGGATTACAAGAACATGAACCTTTCAATTGATTGCCTAGCTCTTGCAGATGACCTGGCAATTTTATCTGATTCTTTAGACATGGTTACAAAGCAAATTAATCACCTCAAGACACAGGCGGAAAAAGCAGGCCTCCAGGTCTCTTTAGAGAAGATGCAATTCATAACTAACATCAAGCCAGAGCCAAGAGAGCTAAAAGTAAATCAGGGAAGGGGGCAATCAAACGGATATATTGGCGAGTGGATAGAACCAAACATCTGTAGGTACGATCAAGAGCAATTATTTACTTTGAATAATGACTAACTTTTATTACACGTTTCTTTTTAACCCTTTCAGACCTGAAAGAAAACTGGAGGTGTGAATTTTTGTTTGTACGTCAAGAACTGACTAAAATGCTCCTCAGTACACATATTAATAGTTTATTTTACAAAATAAAAACGAACATCCGAAAAACAGGACCCATACAATTGTGCGTATCAAAATTCAAAACCTCGTTGTATCACGTACGATGGTGTAGCTTCAAAATTTACGTTCACTAACCAATGTACACACTTCATTGAATATATTCCGGTATTCAGTAAAGCTTCTAGATTAATATAAACGCAGTAAATAAATACTTACTTTCGGCACTACTGCTTCCTGCCATCTCGCCGATCAACTGTGCTTTTTAAACTCTTCTTCCTTCGCCCTGGCGGTCAAGCGCATACTAAAATCAATTGAAATACACGCCACGTGTCCTGCACAATCACTGCAGTCCGGTGTAGCGCCGAAAAAACATCAAATACGGTCAGGGATAACCAAAACACGAACCCGCACAATTGTGCGTACTCGGTCTGAAAGGGATATTGCACCAAACAAGAAGAAGGAATCACTTTACAATTCATTCCAGAACCCAAGAAAATAATAAATCTAATCTCACTGTTTCCCCTAAAAAACTATATATACCAACTTTGTTTGTTGGTTCCTAAAGCTCACGCTAGTCAGCGTAAGTCTTGGATGGCAGCCGTCTTACGTCCAGCAGGGTCCTACACATCTCTGATAAAGAAGCTTATCAACTGACCAAAAACGTTTACAACAAAAAGTCCATATCCTTGAACGCAAAACTCAGATATCATTACACTGTCATAAGACCAGAGGCTTTCTATGCAGGGGAATGCCTTGATACGAACAAAAAAGGCCTGATAGAAACATTGGAAATTAAAGACAGCGATTTTAAGTAAAATTCTTGTCCCAATTAAAGACAAAGGTAAATGTAGACGTCGGCATAACCATGAGGTGTATACTCATGTCCAGAAGATCTCTGATGCCATGAGGTGAAAGATAATAGCATTTTATGGTCACTTGCTAAGAATGAAACGAACACGATTATCAAGCACGCTAACCATTTAGCCATGGAACCTTAATACGTAAGTAATGAATAAAAGCTATGGTGATAGTGGTTTCGAACCCCACTGTCAGCAGCCCTGAAGATGGTTTTTCATGGTTTCTCGTTTTCACTCGTTGCTGTACTGCGTGTTTCTGTAGTGATTTGCTGTGTGGTGTGTTGTATTTTCATGAAAATGCACATTAATACAAAAACAAATACCTAGATGAATTAACCATATATCTTCAGAAGTGATCCACATATCCTGTAGGTCCCTTTCCACCTCCTTGAAACAAGTGGGCTGGATCTTATTGTCTTTAAAGTAGGTAAATTACCTTCGCTTCCTTGGCCTACCACTGCACCATATATAATACAACATGTAAAAGGTGACAAGAATCTAATTGTGATGGGAGACTGGAATGCAGTGGTAGGCCAAGGAAGCGAAGGTAATTTACCTACTTTAAAGACAATAAGATCCAGCCCACTTGTTTCAAGGAGGTGGAAAGGGACCTACAGGATATGTGGATCACTTCTGAAGATATATAAGAAAGCAACCCACTCACGAGGAAACTAAAAGACCATCAGGGCTTTCAGGAAAGGCCAAAGTTGAAGACGGGAAAGACGTGGATGGAGGAAAGAAAAGAGCAATACCGGCAACGAATGAAGGAGCACTGGGAAAAGACCAAATCATTAGTAGTCCTTAGTAAGTCGATACGAACAAATAATATAGGCAAATAAAAATAAATAATTATGTCTTTAACTCTTCAACAGGCATTTCCTAAGAAAAGCCAGAATGTCGGAAATTTAACCTGTAAAAGCAATTTCTTGAGGTGTCAGTAAATCTTCGGACCTTGATTTACCGCTTTTAACCACATTCAAATGTCAACCCACTATATTGGGTCGATCTTTATTTAGGTAAGACTAAGGGGGAAAGTAAGAAGTTGGGTGCATATATTTCGGTGTTTGGATGTCAAATATCTAAAAGGATTACTGTACAAATGAAATGCCCGCCTCTGTGGTGTAGTGGTTAGTCTGATTAACTGGCACCCCCGGAGGCCCGGGCTCGATTCCCAGCTCTGCCACGAAATTCGAAAAGTGGTACGAGGGCTGGAACGGGATCCACTCAGCCTTGGGAGGTCAACTGAGTAGAGGTAGTTTCAATTCCCAACTCAGCCATCCTGGAAGAGGTTTTACGTGGTTTCCCACTTCTCCTCCAGGCAAATGCCGGGATGGTACCTAACTTAAGGCCACGGCCGCTTCCTTCCCTCTTCGTCGTCTATGCCTTCCAAACTTCCCATCCCCACGCAAGGCCCCTGTTCAGCATAGCAGGTGAGGCCGCCTGGGCGAGTACTGGTCATCCTTCCCAGTTGTATCCTCCGACCCAGAGTTGGAAGCTCCAGGACACTGCCCTTGAGGTGGAAGAGTTGGGATCCCTCGCTGAGTCCGAGGGAAAACCGACCATGAAGTGTAAACAGAAGAAGAAGAAGGAGAAGAAGTAGTACATATGAAATCGTTCAGTGACTTTCTACTCGTATGCTGTTGTTCAACGTATTTTTATCTTTGACCTCCAGTAATATCTACTATGTACTCATGTGTATAATATTAATGAATGTATCGAGAAAACCCTATCACCTACAGTCAGTGAAAGAACGTCAAGGAACATCACACCCCTCTCCATATTACATTTATATCTTCCAAAACCGTGCGTAGATAACTAACTAAAACTTTGTGCAGATTTGTTCACATCAAAGTTGACCTACCCACCTCTCCAAAATTAATCAAACACACCTTTTGTTACATCCCGGTAAAATTAATAAATATGTAAATCTAGTTCTCACTTCTTGTCATCCCTGTCTGGTCCTATCTCAGTTGCAGAGATAAGGACTTGTCGTAAAACCTATCTGTTTTATGTTCACAGTGAAGGCGTCACCTCACACTTATCTAGGCTCTTTTAAAGCTTTTGCAACACCACTGCTTCTTATAGTGGAAGGGATTCAATATCTGCTCCAAGAGGCCAATATGATTTTGGCAATATACGCTGATGGCATGTTATTTACATATGCCGAACATAAAGGAAGTACTTTACTACTTAAAACTCAGTCCATAAAAGTATCCACGAATAGGCGTATTTGACATTGCATTTTAAAAGAAAAGGGCCCAAAATAGAAGACAATATTTAGTAGAATTTAAATAATGGATAAGATTCTATAGTGATTTATGGAGTCTTTGGCCCGAATGTTCGTCGAATACTCTAAAAATCCGTCGTGATCTGTCTTTAAAAGTCTCGGTGTCACTAACGAGGTGCAGGCCTACTAGGGAAATACGGAGTAAGGCACCGAGCGAGTTGTCGTGCGATTAGGGCCGTGCAGCCGTGAACTTGCATTCTGGAGATAGTAGATTCGAACACCGCTGTCGGCAACCCTGAAGTGGTCTCCTGTGGTTTCCCATTCTTTCTTTTTTGCTAGTGGCTTTACGTCGCACCGACACAGATTGATCTTATGGCGACGATGGGATAGGAAAGGCCTAGGAGCATCTTGAGGGCTGCCGACAGTGGGATTCTATCCTACTATCTCCCGGATTAAAGCTCGCAGCCGCGCCCCCCTAACCCCACGACCAACTCGCCCGTTGTTTCCCCATTTTCACACCAGGCAAATGCTGAGTCTGTACCTTAATTAAGGCTACGGCCGCTTCCTTCCCACTCCTAGCTCTTTCCTGTTCCATCGTCACCATAAGACCAATCTGTGTCGGTGCGACGTAAAGCAACTTGTAATAAACATAATAAACGGAAATAATAATGAAAATTGAAAAACTCTCAGATACTATGCGAAAAAAAAAGCATAATTTTACGGTCATCTTCTCAGAATGAACTCTAATAGAAATACCAAACAAATCTTTGACTTCTTCCGTAACCGCAAAACTAAACCCAACTAGTTTAAAGAAACTGAAAAAGACCTAGTAGAATTAAAAGTTACAGAAAATTCACTCTTCGATCGCTATGAGCTTTACGTCGCACCGACACAGATAGGTCTTATGGCGACGATGGGATAGGAAAGGCCTAGGAGTTGGAAGGAAGCGGCCGTGGCCTTAATTAAGGTACAGCCCCAGCATTTGCCTGGTGTGAAAATGGGAAACCACGGTAAACCATCTTCAGGACTGCCGATAGTGGGATTCGAACCTACTATCTCCCGGATGCAAGCTCACAGCCGCGCGCCTCTACGCGCACGGCCAACTCGCCCGGTACTCTTCGATCGACCAGCTAAAGTAATAACTAAAGACGAAAATATAAGCTTCCAATACAAATGTACATTGAAAGTCAAACCTATTATCTCATAAGACGATGGGAAACGAAGATCAGAAATAATGAACAAATACTGGGCACTAAGAAAAGAACAACACACGAAGAAATGATTGATTGAACGTAGCCCAAAGAGTGTGAGACGATAGAAGAAGAAGAAACGGAGTAAGGTTGCCTTCCACATCGTGTCAGAGAATGTTATTACAGTGGAACCCCGCTAATCCGAAACCCGCAAGTCGAAAAAACTCGGATAATCCGAAAGGATTTTCAAAAGTCTTTTTGGCACTCGATGTCGGCATGTAAAAGATTTCTGGGATCCGTTTCTCTACTAATAGTAAAGTGGAGTGTCAAAATAGACACACAGGCCGCCTAAATTACGATTACTATTATTGTATCTAACTAATTGTAACATGTGCCATGTCACATCCGCTTAACGTATAAAAATCCGTGATTAATTATAGCTGATAACAGTGATAAGTACCGAGCTCGATAGCTGCAGTCGCTTAAGTGCGGCCAGTATCTAGTAATCGGGAGATAGTGGGTTCGAGCCCCACTGTCTGCAGCCCTAAAGATGGTTTTCCGTGGTTTCCCATTTTCACACCAGGCAAATGCTGGGACTGTACCTTAATTAAGGCCACGGCCGCTTCCTTCCAATTCCTAGGCCTTTCCTATCCCATCGTCGCCATAAGATCTGTGTCGACGCGACGTAGCCTAAAGCCAATAGAAAAAAAACAGTGATAAGTATAATAATTTATCGTTTAGTGGCAAATTGCGCGTACGTTAAATTAATTAATATAATATGCACATATATTGATAATAGCGACCAGGATCGATTTCCATTTGTTTTACGTCGGACCGACACGTATAGGTCTTATGGAGGTGATGGGATAGGGAAGGTTTAGGAGTGGGAAGTAAGCGGCCATGGCCTTATTAATGTACAGCCCTACCATTTTTCTGGTGTGAAAATAGGAAACCACGAAAAATCATCTTCGGGGCTGCCGACAGTGAGGTTTGAACCCACTATCTCCCGAATGCAAGCTCACAGACAGATAGGATCGGATAGAAATATAATGCATATACAGGGTGGAATGGAAATGTTACACCAAATTAACACAAGTACTAGATCCTGGGGAGGATCATAATTTCGCAAATTTCAAGTGATGGAATTAATGGCTCGAAACACAAGATGATGGAGTGTACAAACACCTAGGAATGAGTGCCAGAACAAATATTTATTATTGATGTGTTCTGTATCTCGATTTAGAGGTAAAAAGTTACAAAATTATGATCTGAATGGTAGCAAAGAATATGTGGCGTTACCTCAGACTGACTGGTATATATTATCTACAGTTTCTCCAAAGCACTCTACCGCTACCACAAGAGGATATTCCACTCCATACTCGACGACACATGTGATTCCTTTGTTTTTTTCCTATTGGCTTTACGTCGCACCGACACAGATAAGTCTTTTGGCGACGATAGTACAGGAAAGGGCTAGGACTGGGAAGCAAGCGGCCGTGGCCTTAATTAAGGTACAGTCCCAGCATTTGCCTGGTGTGAAACTGGGAAACATTACCAATAATGTGCGCCGCCACCTGGACTCCATCTATCAACAGTGATGGATTGGATGTTTGTGCCCTATCGACTGGCCGGAAAGAAGCCCAGATTTGAACCTCTTAGATTACATTTTTGTGGAGTACACGAAATCTAAGGAGTATCACAGAAAAGTGTAAAACCACCAAGAGCTCCAGGAACGTGCCTTAGTAGCTGCTCAAGACATCAGTCAAAGCCACGAGGTACTGAGGCGGATTCAATAGAATTTTCTCCAAAGGTGCCGAGCATACATTACTGCCAATGGTGGACATTTCGAACACCTGCCGTAACATCATGCACCATTTCCCACGACCAATCTAGTCGAGTGTGTCACTCTCTACAAGGTACATAAACACTTTGCCGTTGTGTTCTCATTTTTTCAATTAAAAAGGCATACTACTTCTATTTTTATACGGAATCCGACCCATGGAAAGTAACTTTTCGTTTCGTGAATCCCACATGCATTGGCCGAGAATCAAACCTGGATTGACTTGATGAGAAGCGAGCAGCGATAACACGGGGATTGTTTTTAGTACACCCCGTTTCATACCGTTTTTCCTGAGGGTCAGGGTATGTAGGAGATTTGGCAGAGTTTGACACCCGGGTGCCCTTCTTATCGTAAACCATTAGAGGAGAAATGCTGCTGAGTGTCGTATCTTGTCGTGTGCTCCGTAAAGTGTTGAAGATGTCAGAAATACGCACTCCCTGAGCCATAGGAATGCACCTGTTAAAGTAATAACCCCTGACCCGGACGTAAACAGAACCCGGAGCCTCAAGGACGAAAGTCTAGTACGCTAGTCATTCAGTTATGCAGCCGACAGTTCTTTTCTCATTATGGTATCATTTATCAACAGGCTGGACAATCCGAGCAGCATGGCGCAGTTGTCAGCGGCACAATATTCCGGTGAATTTACTGCAATCGGGTAGTCGGCCGTCTTGAAGACAGTGTTCCGTGGTTTCCCATTTTCACCTTTAGGGTAGAAATAATGGTCAGGAATCATCATCATTGGAATAGACCAAGTTATGCTTAATGTCATATTGTTGAACATTTGCCGAACTTTCGTTCGTTCGTTCGTTCGTTCGTTCGTTCGTTCGTTCGTTCGTTATGTTTTAAGCGCTCTGTACTGTCACAAAACTAAGTCAATGCACTAGTACCAGTCATTTCTTTGAAATAGGGATATGCATGTACTTATTGCTTCTGTTGACAGCGGACGCTCGACCTTGCAGATACAACATCGCTTAAGTGTAGCCAGTATCCAGTAATCGGGAGATAGTGGGTTCGAGCCCCACTGTCGGCAACCCTGAAGATGGTTTTCCGTAGTTTCCCATTTTCACACCAGGCACATGCCGGGGTTGTACCTTAATTAATGCCACGGCCGCTTCCTTCCAATTCCTAGACCTTTCCTATCCCATCATCGCCGTAAGACATGCCTGTGTCGGTGCGACGTAAAGAAAAAAAAAAACAGATCTAAACACTTGCACAAGAACTCCGGCTGCCACATCCGTAGCTACCGCCAGTCACTGCGTTGCAGTTCTTCTAATTCCCAAAACACAACTTTCCTCAAGTACGGTGCAAGTTACTGACCTAAAACTTGCGACACTGTGATCCTCTCCCTACGATGATGTTAATTTGGTGCATAAGTTACCTTCCACCTTTTATATTGTAAAAGGTAATGTTATTGTGAAATCTGTGTGTTAAGCGTATTTTGGAACCAGGAAATTGCCGATCACTGGAGTAACCAGGTGAGTCAGCAGAAACCCAAAAATCAAACAAAGACAGCCTAGACTACGAGCATGGTGTGGAGTCTTCCTAGCGTACGCTGTCGTGGGAATTGGCGGAAAGTGCTTATCAGAACGGGCTAGGAGTAACTGGCGATCATCCAACGTTAAGGAGTTCGACGGTAATCAGGCAAATAAAAGCCTTTCAACAGTCGTGAGTAGTAAAAACTGTGCATTTAGCATGCAGTACAGACGCTTACTTGGCGACTAGTTGGTCACTTACTTTACAACTTGGACATCAAATTCTGTTGGGGATGGTAATCAAGCCGACTTGTACTAGCCATGCGAGTCATTCACTAAGAGTGAACGCTGTATGACTAGCTTGCAGCAAATTTCATCAGACCGAGCGAGTTGGACGTGCGGTAAGGGCCGCTCAGCGAACTTACATTGGCGAGATACTGGGTTCGAACCCCACTGCCGGCAGCCTTGAAGATGGTTTTCCGTGGTTTGCCATTTTCACACCAGGCAAATACTGAGGCTGTAACTTAATTAAGGCCTTTCCCTTCTATCCATCGCCGAGCACGTCTGAAGTTAAACAAGTAGCAGAATTTCATCTTGTGCTAGGAGCAAGTGCGAGGCATCACGGCTCAGTGGTGTATACTGAGGGCTACCAAGGCTATCAGTGAAGCCCAAACCTCAATTGATCGTGATGGAAGTCTAAAGCACGTTATAATGTAAGCATATGAAAAATTGTTCCATTTACAAAACTTGAAAGCAGTGAGAAACAACGTCGCACATCTGTCAGAGAGCAAGACATCGGAGACTGATATTGCAGCCCAGACTCTCGCCCCTCTCCCCTTGACACACCGCACGCGGTTTGCTGTTGGATATCGGATAGGAGCGGGGACCGGTGGAGGATAGGTGTGCTAGGCTTCGGTCCGTCATATCGCCACTGCTATCAGCCATGCGTTACTCATCGTGCATACTTCCCAACCTCATACTTCTGACTAGATAACGGAGTGCTGGTATTTCATTCCCATTTACTTCTACATCCTTGTAGGAAGACACTGCAGGGCTGCTGCTGAAGGAGCAATATAGTTCTATTTTTATTGATACATCTGCTAAAATGAAATGGCATCTTTCAGGTTTAGTGTTTTCTTTTGTTGGTTGGAATCGAACCCGTGATCGCGGGTTGGACACTACCACTGATCTCCCGAGGAAGATAATTAACCAGTGAACGATGGGTACGGCCGCTGTAAAATTCAACACTTGTATTTAATAATAATAATAATAATAATAATAATAATAATAATAATAATAATAATAATAATAATAATAATAATGGGGCATGGTATCTGTATAGGCTTAGTTGACGTAATGGGGATAAAATGAATTGTGAAGCCGTCATAAACACCCAGTCTCCAAGCAAGGGGAATTAACAGTATGAGGAGGGTTGATTCTGAAAACTGAACCGGGGCCATGGGACCAAAGGCAAACGATCTATCCATTTAGCCTCAAAGCCGGACTTTCATTTGCTAAACCTTAGGCTACCATCTCCACTGGTCAGAGGTTGAGGATTGGCAGTAGCAGAGGCCAGGGCAGTAGCTTGTGAAGCAGCCTTGACAACACAGCAAGCTTCTCCGTTGGCTATTGGCTGCAGCTCAAAACGCTGAAGGCTTGACGTTCACTAAACCAACCCTCGAAAAGAGGTAACCTAAGTCTAGTGGTAGCCCATGTCTTAATCCCAGTATACGCCACTGTCACGGCTGTAGCAACACTGGAGCTGTGCATAAAGGACTGCGTAACCGCGGTAGCACTGTGGTCCGAGAGACGCATGTGGTGAAATGAGATATCAGGAAAGCGGTACAAGAGACCAGCGGACTTAGGCTACGCTGTGGTATCCTGTAATGATAAGTTGCTAAAGAATGAGTGATGAAGGGGGAACGAAACTGGGATTCATGTACCGGTGGCGTGCCAGATGCAACCGTGCCGCATGCGACCCGTGCCACTAGCGACCGCATAATCTGTAACCGTACCGGATGCGACCGGCGTTGACAAACAAATTGTCATTTCATAAGTTGTGTCATCACCCAAGATAAGGTAAGCTAAACGAAGTGCAATGCCATTTCAATAAGTCCTATAAGCAGCTACTGCCCCTACTTTATATAACACTTCTGGGGGAAACTCGTTTTACAATACGAAACATGGTGATGCGTTTACGTCTCTACCGGACGAGTTGGCCAATAGGTTAGAGGCGCTCGGCCCTGAGCTTGCATCCGGGAGATAGTGGGTTCGAATCCCACTCTCGGCAGCCCTGAAGATAGTTTTCCTTGGTTTCCCATTTTCACACCAGGCAAATGCTGGGGCTGTACTTTAATTAAGACCAGGGCCGCTTCCTTCCCATTCCTAGCCCTTTCCTCTCCCATCGTCGCCTTAAGATCTGTCTGTGTCGGTGTGACGTAATGCTACTAGCAATTAAAAAGATCCTAATTTCCTGAAATTATTTACGACTTAGACCTACTTATTTATCGTGTCCTATTAATACCAGGAGTGTCCGAGGACGTGTTCGGCTTGGCTGGTGCAGGTCTTTCTACCTGACTCCCTTGGGCGGCCTGCGCGTCTGGATATGGGATTATGATAATGAAGTAGGGAGAGATGAAACCCGGTTTCGGCACGTAGCCTACTCCTCTCGAATAATACCAAGGGGTCTGCTCATTGCTTTGCGTCGCCATCCGACGGCCGAATCACCATCAACAGCATCATATCCCCTCACTCCATTTGAACACTGAGAAAAGGTTTTGGTTTTGAATACCGGCTTTTGGCATGCAATCTAGCGATTAGAAACTGTCTACCACCAACTTTCCTACCCTGCCGGCCAACATTCTGATGGTGAATTTTCTTTTTCATCCGGGCTAAGTGGCTCAGACGGCTCAGACGGTTGAGATGCTGGTCTTCCGATTCCAACTTGGCAGGTTTGATCCTGGCTCAGTCCGGTGGTATTTGAACGTGCTCAAATACGTCAGCTTTGTGTCGGTGGATTTACTGGCACGTAAAATAAGTCCTGCGGAGCTAAATTCCGGCACCTCGGCGTCTCCTGAAACCATAAAAGTAGTTACTGGGACGTAAAGCCAGCAACATTATTATATTTTTCTTTCGACCAATGGCACTCGAATCGGCTAACAACGGTGTTAGACCTTTATTTTAGAAAAGACCAAGTTAGCTACTTATAAGCAATCTGCCACTTGATGACAGCCCTTAATGCAGATCAACTGTAAGTGATTGATGGGTCGCATGCGGCACGGTGCTTATTCGCTCGGTCGCTATTGGCACGATAATGGCCGGGTCGCATCCGGCACGGTCGCATCTGGCACGTAACCCATGTACCATGTAAATGTGTTCTTACGACAGTTTATGATAGTTAAATAAAGTGAAAAGAATTAGTTGTTAATATAAAGGAAATATTTTGCTGGTGGGACCTAGTGTTTACAGTGCACTAAGTCTTCTGGTCAGGCTAGAGCATTTTTTTTTACTTTCATTGATCTGTCTTATCCTTGGCTTTGACAATAAAGTGACTGAGGTATGAGTGATGCTAGTAATGCCATTCTTTATTAAGCCAGTCCCTGCTATGAATGGTGTGAAAATGTTGCTCATAGAGTCAGTTGCTGCATGCATATCACTGGGCTTGGTAGATTGTTATGAATAGCAACTTCTGACTTGGTGAGGAAAGCAACGGGAAACTACTCACTCCACATTTCCCTAATACGTCTCTTCACTGATGCCTAAGTCATTTACGACAGCTGATGGCGAAGCTGTTGAGGATCCGACAAGCCTTCGGTCTGAGGACTAAACATACATGCATACATACCATTTGTACAAATTGCTTTATGTCGCACTCACACAGATATGGCGACGCCATGAGAGGATAAGGCTAGGAGTGGGAAGGAAGTGGCCGTAGCCTTAATTGAGGTACAGCCCCAGCATTTGCCTGGTGTGAAAAAGCGAAACCACGGAAAACATTTTCAGGGTTGCCGACAGTGGGATTCAAACCCGCTATCTCTTGGATACTGCAGCTATCGAGCTCATTATTTTTTGAGAATAAACGGTGTATATACAGTATATGAAAATGAAAATCCACACACTCTTTCCAGTCACCTGACCGGGTCAGGAATGGAATGAATGAAGCCCCATCTAGCGGCTAGGATAGGAAATGTACCGGCTGCCGAAGCCTGTCATACTCCTCTGGGGCAATGACAAATGACTAATAGATGAAATGAAATGATAATGGAGAGTGTTGCCCGATAATGGAGAGTGTTGCTGGAATGAAAGATTACAGAGAAAACCGGAGTGCCCGGAGAAAAACCTGTCCTGCCTCCGCTTTGTCCAGCACAAATCTCACATGGAGTGACCGGGATTTGAACCACGGTATCCAGCGGTGAGAGGCCGGCGTGCTGCCTTCTGACCCACGGAGGCTTTATATACAGTATATATATAGAGAAATAATATCAATCTCTATATTTTGGAGTCTAGTTGCATGATTCTGTTTATTTCATCGTTTTCAGGGAATACAGTATTATGTAAGGCTTAACAAGAAAATGCCAGACTTTCAGTTGATATACATAACCTGAGAAGAGAACTCAACGCTCTATTATTATTATTATTATTATTATTATTATTATTATTATTATTATTATTATTATTATTATTATTATTATTATTATTATTATTATTATTATTATTATTATTATTATTATTATTATTATTATTACGAGGATACCGTGGAACACAGACGTGTAAGAAGGTGTGGGCGATAATGGGTGGACAGAGAAAAGATTAAAGCGTAATTTAAAACACTAAAATTGGAAATTTCATTTCTTTCCTTTTTTATCTCAGTTTTTAAACTTAGTAAACAACAACAAATCAGCAACTCGTTGGCTCAAATAACAAGAAGGAATAAAGTTCAGGAATACAATAAGTTGTAGAATTAGGTGTATCTCCAGTACAGACCAATACCCACAAAAGTCCTTCCACGGTTGATACAATTTTGAAATTTAGCATTTTAGAAAAATTTAAATTTAGAGATCGAAATCAGAAAATTTCTTGATGGAGACTTCATTCACAAGATTTTGAGTAAAATAATTCTTGAAGTGTTTATGAATTTGTAGAAGGCCGGTCAGTTATGTCCAAGGTTGACAGCAAGAGCGGCCGCCACTGCATAAGCTCGAGTGGGGTTCCCCGGACCCCATGTACCTTCAGATACGTCTCTTCCGCTACCTTGAGAGGGGGTAGCCATGGTGATGGTCACTACGGACCAAATATCGTAGTTCTGACAATGATGAAGTGGGCGGTTATGGTACCGCATCCCAGCCGTTACCACTAATGATGATGCCCAAGTTTGCCGTTGAGAAGGAGACTGGGCCGGAACGAGGCGGGCCATTACCCCGCGCCGGCACCTCTCGCCGGTTCTTACCACGCTGCTTCCGATGACTTCAGAGCACTGCAACGATTAATTCCTTGGCCACAGTGAATTGTTGTATGGAGTGTTCCTCTATTTGTGTGGGTTGACAATTAAGGCAGTCGGCATATAGGACGAGTGCGTGGAAATCAGGCTCAGGCTTGGAGGCAGGGATATCATCGGGGTCTATGGTCCCTGACAAAACCTCATTGATTGATCATAAATTGGATAACGGAGTGTTAGGAACGAACTTAAACATAACAGATGCAGGTGAAAACTTGTGTGACTAGTGAACCGCCCAGTTGAATGCAAAAGCTAGCCAATGCAGTGAAGTATCCCACCAAGAATGGTCTTCATGACGAAAAGCAATCAAGGTAGAGGTATGGAAATAAAAGGAGAAAAACTATCCTCCGGGTCAACAGAATCAACCTCGCCAGAAAACATACGGCTTAACCCATCTGCAACCACATTCTCGGTTCCCCGAATGTGTCATACGTCAAATTGAAACGCTGAAATCCGGAGAGCCCAACGGGCGATAAGTCCTGTACGACGGGACCTAGCCAAAACCCAGCTTAGAGCTTGATTGTCGGTTTCTAATTCGAACTTAACATGTTCAAGGTACAGGCGGAATTTTTCTGAGGCGAACAGTACAGCCAATCCTTCTAACTCATATATAGACAATTTGGCTTCTTGAGCTGTTAAGGTCCTAGACGAATAGGCAATTGGCCGCCTTCCGAGTTCGGATTCTTGGAGAAGGACAGCAGGAACCGCAGATGATGCGGTGTCGGACTGAACGATGAATTTCTTAGAGAAATCTGGCATAGCCAAGAATGGCGCGTTATAGAGAGCTAACTTCAAGTCTTCGAACGCAGCTTGCTGTGATGAACCCCATTCCAAATTGACACATTTCCTGCGAAGTTTAGGTTTAGGGGCGCCGCCCTATTAGCGAAGTTGGGAATACATTTCCGGAATAAATTCACCATACCGATGAATCTAGCGATTCCTTTAACATCTTTCGGAGGCTTAAAGTCACCAATTGCCTGCGGTCTGGAATGATCGATTGAAACTCCATCAGGAGACACAATATGGCCAAAGAAATACATAGGTGACTTGGCGAAAACAACTTTGGTAACTTACTGTTCATTCAGCCTTACGAAGGCGATTTAGGACTTCCTCTAGATGAGATAGGTGTTCCTCAAAGGTTTCAGAGAAAATCACGACATCGTCTAGATAATGGTACAGATATTCGAATTTGATGTCGGCGAAGACCCTATCTAGCAGTCTAGTAAGAACAGCCGCGCCAGTGGGGAGCGCGAAAGGCACGCGCTTGTATTCGTACAAGTTCCAGTCGGTAGCAAAAGCTATCAGATGTTTCGAGTCGTCCGCATGAGGTATCTGGTTATATGCCTGGTTAAGATCTAGGATGATGAAGAACTTAGCCTTACGAAACCAAGAAAAACATGAATATAATCAGGAAGGGACACTGATTGGAATACAACCTTACGGTTTAACGCCCTGTAATCAATAACTGGCCTGAGCCACCTTGAGGTTTCGGTACAACAAAGATGGGCGATGAATATGCCGACTTTGAAGGCCGAATGATACCTTCCCTCAACATTTGATCAATAATCTCTTTAAGAGACTTGATTTTAGGTGGAGATAGCCTATATGGAGGAAACCTTACAGGGATCGAATCCGTCATCTAATCTTATGTTCGATTAAATCAGTGACACCAAGGGTTTTCGAAAATACATCGGGAAATGACTGACATAACTTACGAATACTACTAGTCTGGTCCTCAGGTAGATGTCTAAGATCTACGACATCTCACTCCGGTTAGGCGAAGTTGAAGAAGATGATATTCGATTAAATGATACCTTCCCTCAACATTTGATCAATAATCTCCTTTAAGAGACTTGATTTTAGGTGGAGATAGTCTATATGGAGGAAATCTTACAGGGATCGAATCCGTCACCTAATCTTATATTCGATTAAATCAGTAACACCAAGGATTTTCGAAAATGCACCGGGAAATGACTGACATAACTTACGAATACTACTAGTCTGGTCCTCAGGTAGATGTCTAAGGTCTACGACATCTCACTCTAGTTAGGCGAAGTTGAAGAAGATGATGGAGAGTTACATTTTAAAAGGGAATGTGGAAATTAATTTAAATTTTGAATGTGCAAGACTTACTCTGAAGATTGAGCACTAGACCAAAATGTGACATGAAATCCGCCCCTAATATCGAGGAGACTGTTGTACTACTACGCTTTACAGCAGTGCCACTTTACGTAACCGACATGCCGTAAAATAGCTATCGGAAAACAAATGCAGACTTGAATGAATACAAAGAAGCTATATTGGAAGAGTGTAAAGTGAAGTTTTCAAGAACCAAACTGTGAGTCTCGGATAGCTATTACGCCCTTCCCGTGTCCAGGTCGGTGTTCGTTAAAGTTTCCCAACTTGCTTCTCAGGGTATCAGATTTTATTAATTATTTTACGTGGTATTCCCAGAAGGTGTCGAGCACGATAGACAGTCTACTCAATCAATCAATCAATCAATCAATCAATCAATCAATCAATCAATCAATCAATCAATCAATCAATCAATCAATCAATCAATCAATCAATCAATCAATCAATCAATCAATCAATCAATCAATCAATCAATCAATCAATCAATCAATCAATCAATCAATCAGTCACTACTGATCTGTATTTAGGGCAGTCGCCCAGATGGCAGATTCCCTATCTGTTGTTTTCCTAGTCTTTTCTTAAATGATCGGAAAGAAATTGGAAAATTATTGAACATTTCCCTTGGTAAGTTATTCCAATCCCTAACTCCTCTTCCTATAAACGAATATATGCCCCAATTTGTCCTCTTGAATTCCAACTTTATCTTCATATTGTGATCTTTCCTACTTTTAAAGACACCACTCAAACTTATTCGTCTATTGATGTCCTCCCACGCCATCTCTCCTCTGACAGCTTGGAACATACCATTTAATCGAGCAGCTCGTCTCCTTTCTCCCAAATCTTTCCAGACCAAACTTTGCAACAATTTTGTAACGCTACTTTTTTGTTGGAAATCACCCAGAACAGATCGAGCAGCTTTTCTTTGAACTCGACGGTCGTCTCCATCCAACGCATCAGTGTGGTGACACAACATCTCGAAAACGCATTATCTTAATTCTAACGTAGCTTTTATTACTGTAACAAACTATAAATAATAATATTTCGAGTAACTTTTTCTTAAACTATAATTTTTTTATTAAAATCAAAATACACTGACTGACAGAGCAAATGCAACACCAAGAAGGAGTGGTTCGAAAGGGATGAAAGTTGGGGAAAAAACAGAGACGGCACGGACGAATAATTGATGTTTATTTCAAACCGATATGCAGGTTACACAATGCGCACGGCATCGACTCAGTAGGATGTAGGACCACCGCGAGCGGCGATGCACGCAGAAACACGTCGAGGTACAGAGTCAATAAGAGTGCGGATGGTGTCCTGAGGGATGGTTCTCCATTCTCTGTCAACCATTTGCCACAGTTGGTCGTCCGTACGAGGCTGGGGCAGAGTTTGCAAACGGCGTCCAATGAGATCCCACACGTGTTCGATTGCTGAGAGATCCGGAGAGTACGCTGGCCACGGAAGCATCTGTACACCTCGTAGAGCCTGTTGGGAGATGCGAGCAGTGTGTGGGCGGGCATTATCCTGCTGAAACAGAGCATTGGGCAGCCCCTGAAGG
This sequence comes from Anabrus simplex, assembly GCF_040414725.1. NCBI lineage: Eukaryota > Metazoa > Arthropoda > Insecta > Orthoptera > Tettigoniidae > Anabrus > Anabrus simplex. The sequence goes on along the minus strand of NC_090267.1, from coordinate 325,435,630 downwards.
TACGGGAGTGTCACCGGCCGCAGCACATGCTGCACGTAGCGGTGGGCATTTAACGTGCCTTGAATACGCACTAGAGGTGACGTGGAATCATACGCAATAGCGCCCCAAACCATGATGCCGCGTTGTCTAGCGGTAGGGCGCTCCACAGTTACTGCCGGATTTGACCTTTCTCCACGCCGACGCCACACTCGTCTGCGGTGACTATCACTGACAGAACAGAAGCGTGACTCATCGGAGAACACGACGTTCCGCCATTCCCTCATCCAAGTCGCTCTAGCCCGGCACCATGCCAGGCGTGCACGTCTATGCTGTGGAGTCAATGGTAGTCTTCTGAGCGGCCGCCGGGAGTGCAGGCCTCCTTCAACCAATCGACGGGAAATTGTTCTGGTCGATATTGGAACAGCCAGGGTGTCTTGCACATGCTGAAGAATGGCGGTTGACGTGGCGTGCGGGGCTGCCACCGCTTGGCGGCGGATGCGCCGATCCTCGCGTGCTGACGTCACTCGGGCTGCGCCTGGACCCCTCGCACGTGCCACATGTCCCTGCGCCAACCATCTTCGCCACAGGCGCTGCACCGTGGACACATCCCTATGGGTATCGGCTGCGATTTGACGAAGCGACCAACCTGCCCTTCTCAGCCCGATCACCATACCCCTCGTAAAGTCGTCTGTCTGCTGGAAATGCCTCCGTTGATGGCGGCCTGGCATTCTTAGCTATACACGTGTCCTGTGGCACACGACAACACGTTCTACAATGACTGTCGGCTGAGAAATCACGGTACGAAGTGGGTCATTCGCCAACGCCGTGTCCCATTTATCGTTCGCTACGTGCGCAGCACACCGGCGCATTTCACATCATGAGCATACTTCAGTGACGTCAGTCTACCCTGCAATTGGCATAAAGTTCTGACCACTCCTTCTTGGTGTTGCATTTGCTCTGTCAGTCAGTGTATAAGAATATTGGAAGAGAGAAAAGTATTGTTCTTCAAATTCAAAGACTTAATAAATTGCTCATGTATAAAGCTGATTAGTGAGCCTCCATGGCTCAGGCGGCAGCGCGCCGGCCTCTTACCGCTGAGTTCCGTGGTTCAAATCCCGGTGAGATTTGTGCTGGACAAAGTGGAGATGGGACAGGTTTTTCTCCGGGTACTCCAGTTTACCCTGTCATACTTCATTCCAGTAACACTGAAAATGAAAATGAAAACCTACGACCTGTTTTCCAGTCATTGACCGGGTCAGGGATGGAATGAATGAAGCAGATATAGGCTGTTAGTACGATGGAGTCGCCACTCCCAAAGTGATTTATTAATGAATGTTAGATGCTATGAAATGAGAATGGAGAGTGTTGCTGGAACGAAAGCTGACAGGGAAAACCGGAGTACGCGGAGAAAAACCTGTCCCGCCTCCGCTTTGTCCAGCACAAATCTCACATGGAGTGACGGGGATTTGAACCACGGTATCCAGCGGTGAGAGGCCGACGTGCTGCCGTCTGAGCCACGGAGGCTCCTCCAGTAATACCCTCCAATACAATTTCATTTCATCTGTCATTCATTAATCATTGCCCCAGTGGAGTGCGACTGGCTTCGGCAGCCGGCACAATCCCTATCCAGCCGTTTTGCCACGATGGTGGAACAAACAAACAAACAAACAAACAAACAAACAAACAAACAAACAAACAAACAAACAAACAAACAAACAAACAAACAAACAAACAAACAAACAAACAAACAAACACACAAACAGACAAACAGACACGAAAAGTAAAAACCACCTATTCGGTCTTGAGTTGACCTAAAACGGATAAATGTCTGAAAAATTGGCAAAACAAACGAAATTACAGACAGCGGACCCCCTACAACTTTATTTATAAGATGCAGTAGCAGTGATCCACAATATAACTTCAATGCTCTCATTTAATTAAAGGTAAGTAGCTATCAATACGAAATACCATCCAATCAAATCCAAGCATTAGAAGCATTTATTACTTGTAGTGACAGTATTAGACGACCATAGCTTAATATCACCTACCTGACGTTAGATTAAATATGTTGTAATTATCATATTATGCATTTTCTCGATGGCATACACTATGTATATACAAATACCGATATGTGAAACCCCAAACATGCGCCAATTTTTCCTTAAAATATTCCATTTCTTCTTCCTCGTCGACGTAGAATAAACTTTCCATTGCTTCATATACCATTTCATTTTTCATATCAACTCTATTACTTTATAAATCTACATTTCAATACGTATCTCCTCTCATTATCCACAACTCTTGCTAAGATTCATTTCCCTCGACACATAAATATTTACATCCTCGTATATATCTTTTAACGGGTCCATATTTTTTCATTTTATCGTAACCTTCGTCCTGTGTAGTTACATTTCAATGCATCATAACCTATCTTGATAACTAAATAACATATTCCCTACTTACTTATTTCCTTTTACTCTTTTGCAGAGCATAGGGCTTCGACAAAGCAGCGCCAGCGTATCCTATTTTGAGCCAGGGTCTCGAGTTCTCCAAAGGTCTTCCCTTCTTGTTTTGCCTTCTCCATCACACCGCGTCTCCATGACTTCCTGGATCGACCTCACTTCCGTTGTCCTTGGGGGTTCCAGAACAGAGCCTTTCTCTCCACTGCATCCTGCTGCTTCCGCACTGTGTGGCCGGTACATTTCCACTTCTTCCGCTTGATTTGTATCCCAATGGGCTCTTCTTCTGTTTTCTTTTTAAAAATCTTCGTTTGAAATTACTTTTGGCCAGAAAATACGTTTAATTCTCCTTAAGCATCTGTTTACGAATACTTGTAGTTTATGATTAATCTCTGAGGTACCTTTCCAGGTTTCACAACGATATAACAGTACTGTTTTTACATTTGTTTGGAAAATGCGAAGTTTGGTTTTCATATTCCCTACGTATTCTTAAAGGAAAATGTCCCTTATATTAATCTGGAATTACAACTTGGAATCTTTATTATTCTTATAAGATGTTCCACTTAAAAGAACTTAGTCTTCAGCAACAATACCGTTTGGATCGTCTTTCTCTCAATTGTTACCTTGGAGCTGGGCTTTGCGTTATATTCACAAAAGACTATCCACTCCTTATAAATCGATCTATATAGAAGTCATTCGCGAGAACCTAACATGTGAAAGCGTTAATTCTGCAGACTGAAAACTGTATCACAACTACATTTTAAATACTGCTGACTTAAGAAAATTATTTCCTACCAATTGACATAAAAATTTTGGTTAGACGGAACTTATCGTCCTCCACCTTTAGGATGGTCTAGATTTGGTCCATTCTACTTCGCTGCTGGTGGGCGTGACCGATCAAGTCTGGCAGTTGGTTCTGTAGTCATCACATCTGGTCTCGGATGATCATAGCTTTGGCTCAAGTAATCCCAGGCAGCTCCCCCATCCTTTAGTGAGACATCATCTTCTTTTGCATGTTCATCGGAAACACAGATACACATAACATCAGCTGATACATTGAAGTTTCCAAAGCCTAATAACAATCTTTTCCTTTCTATATCAAATAGTTGCTCTCTATATTCCTTCTCAAGCTTAAAAATGTATGTTTTATATACAATATTAGGATGATCTAGGCTTTCTTTGTGTAATTCCACGATATTATCTCGGTAATGTATAACTTCTTTCTTCTTGGATTTTTTAATCGTGCAGGCGTCTTATGGATGATATGATGATAGAATATCGCCTAGTTCTTTATGATGAAAATATTGCGTTCTGTTGACGTTTCTAGATTTGTTCAATGAAGATGCAGTATAATCCTCTTACTGATATCTTATTCTTAAATACAGTATTTATCTTCTTTTCTTGACATTTTTCTTAATCAATTGCAACTCTTGCTGGCGATACGTACATCTTTTCAAGATGTCGGTCATTTTGTCAATGATGGCTCCCTTTTAACAATCCAGATCTCATGTATTTGTTTGTTTTAATACTGCCATTATAATGATACTTTTTCCAATACTGTGTCACTCGGGACCTCTGTGGCAAACTATGAAGTTGTTTATTCTGTTTAACTCTGCTCTGAGTAATTCCGTTTTCTCTGATCTGATCGGAATCTTACTTTTGAAATAGTGCAATGTTACACTACTGTATATTAAAGTAAAGAAATAAATTTCGAAAGATCACTTCCGGCCTAAATGCTGTTCCGGGAAAACAGCCTGAAATCGCTTGTTTTCTTTACACGTTTTCTTGTTTTATTCAAATCCTAGCCAAATTAGCTTATTTACACAATTATTTCTGTGATGTGTTCCTTGGTTCAATACCCTCTGGCATTATTTTTTGAAATTTGTCCACATCGAATGTAGATATATAAGAGCTTAAGTGAAACTCTGCATTGACTCACATTAGCGCTCGTAGTGGTAGGAAAAGGCAAACTGCTAATCTAACAATAATGTTACTGGCTTTACGTCCCACTAACTACTTTTACGGTTTTCAGAGACGCCGAGGTGCCGGAATTTAATCCAGCAGGAGTTCTTTTACGTGCCCGTAAATTTACCGACACGAGGCTGTCGTATTTGAGCACCTTCAAATACCACTGGACTGAGCAAGGATTGAACCCGCCAATTTGGGGTCAGAAGGCCAGCGCCTCAACCGTCTGAGCCATTCAGCTCGGCAAACTGCAAATCTAATCGACCGGATAACGATGATTAAGAAAAGATTGTAATTTTTAGGAATAAATAAAGAATATATTCTCATACTTAATTATACTGCATTTTATTTACCTAAAATTCGTAGCTCATATCCCTAGGATGTTTTCGACGTTGACTTGCTGTAATTTTTTTTTTTTTTTAATTTTCAGGGTGAGTGAACCTTAGAGCCATGTGCTACTCCAGAAGTGGAAATCTTGTTTCTTAATTTTTTTTCCCTACTTCCCGACGGAGAATAGAACCCACCTGTGGGTGTATTGAGTACACCTCCGTTAGACAGCCCCTAAATCAACCATATTGGTGAACGTATACCACAGCCGACACTCAGATATAATAAACCTTCAACATTTTAGTTTCAATCCATTTTTCTTCGAAGTAGTTAAAGTACTGTAACGATGTTCACGTGCTATCATATTACAGTACTCCAGTTTCTCCATCTCCTTCTGTATTTGATACCTTATAATATTCATATCGTAAATACTTTTAGTCTGCCTCTGTGGTGTAGTGGTTAGTGTGATTAGCTTCCACCCCCCAGAAGCCCGGGTTCGATTCCCGGCACTGCCGGAACATTTGAAAAGTGTTACGAGGGCTGGAACAGGAATCACTCGACCTCGGGAGGTCAACTGAGCAGAGGGGGATTCTATCCGCACCTCAGCCATCCTAGAAGTGGTTTTCCGTGGTTTCCCAATTTTCCTCCGGGCAAATGCCAGGATGGTGCCTAACTTAAGGCCACGGCCGCTTCCTTCCCTCTTCCTTGTCTATTCCTTCCAATCTTCCCTTCTCCACAAAGACCCTGCTCAGCATAGCAGATGAGGCCGCCTGGGCGAGGTACTGGTACTCCTCTCCAGTTGTATTCCCGACCCAAAGTCTCACTCTGCAGGACACTGCCCTTAAGGCGGTTGAGTTGGGATGTCTCGCTGAGTCCGAGTGAACAGCCAACCCTGGAGTGTAAACTGATTAAGAAAGAAAGAAAGAAAGGAAGAAAAAAGGGAAAGATACAACTTTTAAATCTTCCCTTTATCCATTTGTGCATTTTAAATACCGCTAAGATAAATAATAATCGTGTCCTTTTCTTAATCTACTACCACTATTTCCCACGCCCTGGTGCGGCCGTGGACGCGAGCTGTGTAACACATACGAACATGTTCCAGTTATACGACCGGATGCCCTTTCTGACACCAACCCTATGTGAAGAGATCACTATTGCATGTTTCTGTGCTGGTTAGTAGACTAGTGTGTTGTCTGTATATGAAGAGAAGTGTATTGGGAAGAACCGCAGTCAGAGAAATTAAACAGAGGTGGGTTAAAATCTTGACCCAGTCGAATCTGAGACCTTTAGAACCGAACATCATGACCCTGACCATTCATCCAAGGATTCGAAGTGGCAAATAATAAATGTCTATCATAATAACATACTGATAGCAATAATACTGATATTATTATAGACGACTTGTAAATAGTTATGTAATATTAATAAAACGATGCCCGGCTCCATGACTAAATTGTTAGCGTGCTGGCCTTTGGTCACAGGGGCCGCGAGTTCGATTCCTGGCAGGGTCGGAATTTTAACCATCATTGGCTAATTCCACTGGCACGGGGGCTGGGTGTGTGTGACGTCTTCATGATCATTTCATGCTCATCATGAATCGCAAGTCGCCTACAGGAGTCAAATCAAAAGACCTGCACTTGGTGAGCCGAACACAACCTCGGACAATCCCAGAACTAAAAGTTATGTGCCATTTCATTTCAATAAAACGATAACATCCGAGCTTCATCTCTTGGCACTTGATACAAGGGATAAGTGACAGTTCTTTTTAAAATGGAGTTGAGTTCATAAAGATTTTTTTAAATTTATGAAACGTTTTTAAAAAATCATTCACGTGTTTTATGTGGTTTCATTGTTATAGTCCGACTCGTTGGCTGAACGGTCAGCGTACTGGCCTTCGGTTCAGAGGGTCCCGGATTCGATTCCCGGCCGGCTCGGGGATTTTAACCTTAATTGGTTAATTCCAATGGCCCGGGGGCTGGGAGTATGTGTTGTCTTCATCATCATTTCATCCTCATCACGACGCGCAGGTCGCCTACAGGAGTCAAATAGAAAGACCTGCACCTGGCGAGCCGAACCCGTTCGGGGATATCCCGGCACTCAAAGCCATACGACATTTCATTTCATTGTTATAAAAATGCATTCTTCTCACGATGTTTTCATGAACATGTTAATTTTCTCCTTGCAAAACGGCAATAAGGAACGACAAAAAAGAATGTGCCTTTAAGTTATATTCTAATATTGTTTTACGCTTTACTGCGTGTTGTTACTCAAGGTTCGCGCGACTGGCACATGGCTGGTTGGGCTTGACCTGGATGATGATTGCTGAACATAATTCTATCGGGTTTTCTTTCAGATAACAAAGATATCTTAGGTCTAGCTCATGCTTGACAACGACACTCTGAGCCCGCTTGGCTCCCCTCGCACGCTTCCCCTCTGTTCGTTCACTCTCTGCTTGCCGCTTTTCTTCTCTGTTTGCTTGGTTGAACCAAGAAGCCAAGAACTTCTCACATTCATTCTGCAGTCTACTTCTATGCATGTAACTTCGTTTCCATTCGCTTTGTTCTTTTTGGAAGAAAACATATTTTTAAATATAGATTTACTGTCAGAGGAAATGTTTAAATTCCGTAAAAGAGGAATTACTCTTTCTGTATTAAAGTGTAACCCAAACTAGGCTTTAGGAGTTTCATGCCATTTCAACTCCCACAGAAACTCACCTCATGCCTTAGATTTCCTTCTTGTTGTTTTCTTCTTCTTGTCTTCTCGTTGTTTGTTTTAGCTTAAGACAAATGCCAGCAGGTGCAGAGCGAGAGTGGTCTGCCTTTTGCATGTAAGGCTGGGCGTGCACTAGCGACTTTTGGACGGAAAAATCACCGTCGCAGGAATGTATTGTGATGCGCGTACTGAAAAAATCGTTGATTCTTTTGCAGTTGTACAATGAATTTCATTGAAACCACTTGCGTAATTGCTGGTTTGCTCCGCAGAAGGTGCTATTGGGTTCACTCTATTTCAAGATTACTGAAAGGGCAATTCTATAACTTACACGAAGTCTTATGTAAGTATCCCCGTGAATTTTTTCAGTCGAAAAACTCCGAATAGTATTGATGAGTTACTTAAACTGAATGGACAAAAAGTTACGTACTAAAACACAAGGGGAGAAACACTATACCGCCTGAGCAGCGTCAAACAGTAACGCTGAAGTACGTACAGCTTCATATTCAATGAGCAAACGTTCACTGTAAGTAGTTCTCAGTGGCGTATGCTAGGATCGAGACGTGGGCTACCACCAGACTGAAGTTACTCCTTTTCGAGGTTGGTTTAGTGAACGTCAAGACTTCAGCGTTTTGAGCTGCAGCCAGTAGCCAATGGTGTAGCCTGCTGTGTTGTCACTGCTGTTTCACAAGCTACTGTCCCGGCCTTAAAGTCTGGCTTTGTGGCTAAATGGATAGAATGCTTGCCTTTGGTTCGATGGCCCCGGTTCAATTCGCAGAATCAAACCCCTCATACTGTTAATTCCCCTGGCTTGGTGCCTGGGTTTTTATGACGTCTTCACCATTCATTTTATCCTCATTAGGTCACTACCAAGCCTATACAGATGCCATGCACCATTATTAATATTATTATTAAATAAAAATGTTGAATTTTACAGTTGTCGTTCACTGGTTAATTAGCTTCCTCGGAAGATCAGTGGTGGTGTCCGACCCATGATCACGGGTTCGATTCCAACCGACAAAAGAGAACACTAAAACTGAAAGATTGCATTTTATTTTAGCAGATCACCAATAAAAAGGAAACTGCATTGCTCCTATAACAGCAGCCCTGCAGGGTCTTCCCACAAAGATGTAGAAGGAAACGGGAGTGGAATACCAGCGCTCTGTTGTATATATATAATTCAGAAGTATGAGGTGAGGAACTATATACGATGAGTAACGCATAGTTGATACTTAGTAGTGGCGATGTGACGGACCGAAGCCTAGCACACCTATTACCCCCGTCCGCACTACCATTCGATATACAGCAGCAAACCGCGCGTGGCGTGTCGAGAAGAGAGGGACGAGAGTCTGGGCTGCAATATCAGTCTCCGATGCCTTGCTCTCAGAAATACTTGCGACGTTTTTTCTCACTTCTTTCAAGCAAGGTGTCAGATATGTCAGATGCTTACATTATAATGTGCTTTAGATTCCATCATTCTCAATTGAGGTTTGGGTTTCACCGATAGACTTGGTAGCCCTCAGTATACGCCACTGGTAGTTCTGATACATGGAAATCTTGAACGGCGACTGAATGGTCGTGTTGTGCGGGCCTATAGACTCATTTCGAGACAGCGACAGACACGTCGCCCAGAAATTTGTCTGGTCACATCTTTTTAATCGCTGCGACCATGCAGTCGCATGCCCGTGCATTCATATTTGCAGCAATACGTTTCATTTTTGCTGTTTAACAATTGTGCGATTTCAGGACGCTGCGACAGAAAAATCGCTGTCGCAGTATTTTATTCTTATCCGCGTCCGACTCGTTGGCTGAACGGTCAGCGTCCTAGCCTTCGGTTCAGAGGATCCCGGGTTCGATTCCCGGCCGGGTCGGGGATTTTAACCTTAATTCCAATGGCACGGGGGCTGAGTGTATGTGTTGTCTTCATCATTTCATCCTCATCACGACGCGCAGGTCGCCTATGGACGTCAACTAGAAAGACCTGCACCTGGCGAGCCGAACACGTACTAGGATATCCCGGCACTAAAAGCCATACGACATTCTTATCCGCGCACTACGATTGATAAAGCGTTAATTCCTTGCAGTTGCACTATGGATAATGTACTAATTTGTCGAATTTTGCTTACCTAAAGTATTGATAAATCAGAAATTGATTAAATAATTGTTGACTTTGTCACCTTAAAAATTTGCTCAGTTGGGAGCTAAGGCCTTCTGCAGAATATTTAGAAACTTTCTTCCGGTGAAAATATTTTTTTCAAATAATATTAAAGCATGATTTTTGGTCTCTTACTTCAATTATTTGAGTATCTTATGATATATTTATATATTTAATTTCTTTAATTTGTCAGTGTTGCAGTCGTGCTAATTACTTGTAGTGCCCACAGATATTAGAAATACCTCCGTAGATCACAATTATTATTGTTGGATCCTTTTATTGCTTTAAATGTTGAATACGCTAATAATTATCGCACCGATTATCGTAATTAATGGTTTTATTTTCTTGTATTAGAAATATGTGCGAACTGGTCCTTATAACAAATAAAAGAACGTGATCCTAATATAATTTGCACGTAAAGGTCATTATGCCCATCATCCTTGAAACACACAAGAATTTAGCATTACACAACCGTCACCGACGTAGAAAACTTTAAACTGGACTCAAATAGGGTATCCAACACACCTTTATTTTTCTTCTCTGCTCCCAAAGATTCATTCCAATTTCGAAAAAACATGTAAACATACTTGTCTCTGAAGTTTTCCTTTTATGTTGCAATCACTATATTGTTTGAGTTCTTTATTTTAAAGAGCTTGTGTTTTCCAATCTCCCATATCAATCTGTCGGTATCGGGCACACTATTTATAAGATCGTCATCGTCGTTTGATTCGTTGTCAGATATTTATGGCGCTATTTTAAAATTCCTGTAGCCAGACAGTAAAGAAAATTGCTTGAACTGCGACTGGATGGTCGCTTGTGCGAGCAGATTCATTCCTTTCTGTGTGGCTCATTCCGAGACAGCGATAGTCGCGTCACCAAGAAAATAGGTCTGGTTGCATTTAATCGTTGCGATTAGTGGTCGCATGTACGTGCATTCATATTTGTACTAATGTGCTTCATTTTTGCACCAAAACGATCGCGCTGTTATAAATCGCAAGTGCGCGGCTAGTCTAAGCGAGTGCTGGACGCTATGGTGTAAGGAATGGAGAAATAGGATGTCACAGTGCCCTTCCATTGACCTAGTGTGTGTACGGAATCATTTACAGGAGCTTCGAAGCCAGAAGGGTGTGTTTCGGGAAGGAGGATACATTAAAGAAACTATTATTATTATTATTATTATTATTATTATTATTATTATTATTATTATTATTATTATTATTATTATTATTATTATTATTATTATTGAAAACTCACAGCCTGTTTCCAGTTTTAAACGGGTCAGGAATGGAATGAATGAAGCCCCCATCTAGCGGCGAGGATAGGAACTGTGCTGGCTGACGAAGCCTGTCGTACTCCTCTGGAGCAGTGATTAATGACTGACAGATGGAAAGAAATATTGGAGAGTGTTGCTTAAATGACAGGGATAATCGGAGTACCATGGGGAGAAAAAAAAACTGTCCACCACCGTTTTGTCCAGTACAAATCTCACATGGAGTGACGGGATTTGTACCACGGAATCCAGCGATGGAAGGCCGGGGCACTGATGCCTGGGCAACGGAAGCATTTATTATTATTATTATTATTATTATTATTATTATTATTATTATTATTATTATTATTATTATTATTATTATTATTATTATTATTATTATTATTATTAAGCGAGGCTCTCAGTGTTATTTGTAATCATCTGAACCGCTAACATTAGCAATAAACACTTGCCTGTTATTGTTTTCACGTCCCTTTAGCTCTTTTATGGTTTTCGGAGACATTGAGATGTCAAAATTTTGTCCAATTGGAGTTTCTTTATGTGCCAGTAAATCAACCGACATGAGGATGGAGTTATTTGAGTACCTCCACATATCACTGGCCTGACTCAGGATCGAGCCAATCAAGCTGAGGCCAGAAAGCCAGCGCTTAACTATCTCAGTCACTCAGTTCGTAGAATTTATGAATTTATGAACTTCCAGTAATTGACGATCATTTTCTTTAACTGTCAAGATATTTCTTTACTGTCATAAACGTACTGCACAGCAAGCAGTCTGTTCAATCGTTTACCGACGAGACAAACCACTTTTCCTCCCATGGAATGTGCCACTGTGTTCCTATTCTATTTTGTATGCCCTTCCTGCAACCTTCTCAATTTTAACCTCGGGTTCACGTACTTTTCGCGCCTGCAGTAAAGAAGACTGAGTAGGGAAAAATGAAAAGGGAGGAGGCTGTTGTAAATTGGGTGAAGCAATGAAAAACTCAGCTAACACTCCGTGATCACCACGCCTATTCGCAAGGGTACATTCCTACTTCAAATACAAGACCACACATTCTAAAGCAGGACTACCACAGACTAATAATTACCGCGCGAGTTAGCCGTGCAGTTAGGGGTGCGCAGCTGTGACCTTGCATTCGGGAGATAGTGGGTTCGAACCCCACTGTCGGCAGTATTGAAGATGCTTTTTCCGTGTTTTCCCACTTTCACAACAGGAAATTGCTGGGGCTGTACCTTAATTAAAGCAAAGGCCGTTTCTTTCTCACCCCCAGCCCTTTCCTATCCCATCGTCGCCATTACCTACCTGTGTCGGTACGACGTAAAGCAACTTGTAAAAGGAGAGGAAAGGATAATAATTACGGTTACACACACTCCTTTGGTGTGCACAGTAACATATGGTATGACGAATTTCAACGGTTTAGCAACACGTGTTCGATCTGCAAAACGTGTTTTTTCATCTTATTTAAAAACAAAGAAAACACCCGTCTTTTCCGACCTAACATTTTCCCGCTCCACTACAGCTAAAACTCTTCTTCTCATTCTCTACGGTCAGCACGGAGTCGTTAGCAATCCTTCCAAATTCGTGTCAAAAGGAACAATGAACCATATATGTTGCCAAGGAAGAAAGCGTGCCACAATAGCGTTGCCAAACTCTTACTTAATATTTTAGTAAAGTGAAAAGACCTTTGTTGGTTCATCGGAAAAAATTAAAAAAATTAAGGTATTGTTGTGATCTGTTTTTGTTATCGAGTTGCCTTTTACAAGTTTTATTGATATCTCTTCGTCAGTCGTGTCGGTAGATTTACTGGCATGTAAAATAACACCTGAGGGGAAAAATAACGGCAGTTCGGCATCTCTAAAAACGTAGAATGTAGTTAGTAGGACGGAAAACCAATAACATTATTGTTACCATCTTAAGAGCCAGGAAGAAAGGCTCATCATACCTGGATCATGTAGCTTATTTCGATAAATAAACAAATAAAAAAATAAATTACAGATTATTAAAGCACGATGGCATTGGAGGATGATAGAGATCATTACTAGGGTTCTGTACTTTATGAGGTAAAAAGGTACAAAATATGCAAGCAAATATGCCCTAAAAACTAAGTAAATAAGACAGAAAAAAGGTAAAATATGACATAGAATTTAGTGAAAGGTAACAAATGTTATTAACATTAAACATCTTAAGCATCATACAGTGATTAGTGATAATGATGCAGACTGATTAAATCATGCAAACTGACAGCGCTACAGTACGTTAAAACTTTCAATAGCATTCACATTAAATCACTTTGCTGCCACTACGTCCACTTGAGACGCTTTACCAAAGAGAATAATTGTTCCGTCAGTAGGCCTATTGAAGGTCTCTTCACCGAATTCTTTCACATCATTTCTTAATTTTACATCTTCACAGCACTTCACTCTAGATATGATAGGATTCACTGTAGTACTAGAAGTGTGACCAATCTGTTGAAATTTGTTGGTGGTGAAAGGGGAAGAGGACTAACTGGACCCGTCAAGGATGAACTGGGCGAGAGAAAACATGGAATTTCCTTGTTTGCTAATTGCTTCTCAATTAAATATATCTACTAAAGCGCCAGTCGGCTGGACCTCTCAAGTGATTTATTGATCTGAAATTTACATACATAATGCCACATGCCAACCGCCTAAAGTAGGCTTACAAAGAAACATAAATATATAAATACATACAAATATATATGTAGGCCTATACTAGCAAGATACCCGCGCTTTTCTACGGCTTTAAAATTAAAGTTATTATTCAAAGTTTTACATTTTGGAGAGTCCACTGTCAGCTGAGCCTGTAAAATACGTCCTCAGTTCGTACGTCAAATCGTTTCGGGGAAATGATTATTTATTTTATAATCGCACTCACTTGAACCCCGTACGGAATAATTTGAATGCTTTAAACCATATCTTATTTAACATCTAGGAAGTAGAAGTGACCAACCTCTGAATTTTGATTTTGTACGTGGAATAGTAATGGAGGAAAGAATACTTTTTAAGGGGTGAATGTTTTTAAATATTTATTAACATCTACGATATAGAAGAATACCCTTCATAAAAAAAAGTTATGTTCGTTTCTGAAACGGTTTCTGAAGAATAAACATTGTGTTTTTGAGAGTCAACTACCATCTAAACCCCTCAGGTTAGAAATGTATATGGTATTTTATATCTAGGACATAAAAGAAGACCCTTCTCGTAAAATTACAACTTTGTACGCCAAACGGTTTTGGAGGGATGAATAATTTAGTTTACGGAGCTAACCTCCTTTAACACTTCAGGGGAGCAACGTTTAAAATTATTTCCTATTTCACACGTAGGATTTAAAATATATACCGCTATTTGGAATTTTGTCTTCGTACGTAAAACCGTTTCGGAGGAAAGAATGAATATATTTGTTTTCGGATCTTAACCCCCATTTAACTTCCTCAGTGGTTAAATTTGTTTCAAACCTTGTGTTATTTAACACCAAGGATATCATTTGACATTTTAACTTCGTAATTCAAACGGTTGCATAATAGGCCAAAACGTATATTTTTGTCATCATTTCTCATCCCCCAGTCAAAACCCCTTAAGCGTGTATTTTTTAAGTCCTCTTCTTATGTGTATCCTCATAAAATGAATTCGACTCCTTTTACACCCCCCTTAAGTTGATTCCCCCCAACCACCAAACAAAAACTGCGTCTCTCTTTAATTTTAAAGGAGATTCCAAATACCAATTTTCACGTCCGTAACATCCTCCGTTTGTAAGTTATAGGTATCCTCATATGAAGAATTAAACTAATTTTTCAATTCATTTACCCACCCTTAATTGGATTCTCCGAAAACAAAAGAATACGTGTTTCTTTATTTTTAAAGAAGATTCCAAATACAAATTTGCATGCCCATAACATCTTCAGTTTTTGATATATAAGTGTTGTTTGGTTTGAGTCATCAGTCCATAGACTGGTTTGATGCAGCTCTCCGTGCCACCCTACCCAGTGCTAACCTTTTCATTTCTACGTAACTACTGCATCCTACATCTGCTCTAATCTGCTTGTCATATTCATATATCAGTCTACCCCTACCGTTCTTACCACCTACACTTCCTTCAAAAACCAACTGAACAAGCCCTGGGTGTCTTAATATGTGCCCTATCATTCTATCTCTTCTTCTAGTCAAATTTAGCCAAATCGATCTCCTCTCGCCAATTCGATTCAGTATCTCTTCATTTGTGAGTCGATCTATCCATCTCACCTTGAGCAATCTTCTGTAACACCACATTTCAAAAGCTTCTATTCTCTTTCTTTCTGAGCCAGTTGTCGTCCATGTTTCACTTCCATACAGTGCCACGCTCCGCACGAAAGTCTTCAAAAACAACTTTCTAATTCCTATATCAATAATGAAGTGAGCACATTTCTTTCCTTAAGAAAGCTCTTCCTTGCTTGTGCTAATCTGAATTACATGTCCTCCTTACTTCTGCCATCGTTAGTTATTTTACTACCCAAGTAACAATATTCATCTACTTCCTTTAAGACTTCATTTCCTAATTTAATATTTCCTGCATCACCTGCCATCGTTCGACTTCACTCCATTACTTTGGTTTTGGACTTACTTATTTTCATCGTATACTCCTTACCCAAGACTTCGTCCATATCATTCAGCAGCTTCTCGAGATCTTCTGCAATATCAGATAAAATAACACTATATCATCGGTAAATCTCAAGGTTTTGATTTCCTCTCCTTGGATTGTGATCCCCTTTCCAAATTCCTCTTTGATTTCCTTCACTGCCTGTTCTATGTAAATATTGAAAAGGAGGGGGGACAGACCGCAGCCCTGCCTCTTTCCTTTCTGGATTGCTGCTTCTTTTTCAAAGCCCTCGATTCCTATCACTGGAGACTAATTTGTATACAGATTGGAGATAATTCTTCGTTCTCCGTATCTGATCTCAATCACCTTCAGAATCTTAAATAGCTTGATCCAATCAACATTATCGAATGCCTTTTCTAGATCTACAAATGCCATGTACGTGGGCTTATCCTTCTTAATTCGATCCTCTAAAATAAGACGTAAAATCAGGATTACTTCACGAGTTCCTGCATTTCTTCTGAAGCCAAATTGATCTTCTCCCAACTCAGCTTCAACTTGTCTTTCCATTCTTCTGTATATAATACGTCTTAAAATTTTTCAGACATGAGATACTAACTAATGGTGCTGTAGTTGTCAGCCCAGGCTTTCTTGGGTATAGGTATAACAACATTCTGCCGAAAATCGGATGGCACTTTTCCTGTCTCATACATTTTACACACTAAATGACATAACCTTGCCAAACTGGTTTCTCTTAAGCCAGTGAGTATTTCAGAGGGAATATCATCAATTGCAGGTGCCTTGTTCCTATTCAGGTCTCTCACAGCTCTGTCAAACTCTGACCTCAAAATTGGGTCTCCCATTTCATCAGCATCAACAGCCTCTTCTTCTTCCAGAACCAAATCATCTACATCTTTAACTTGATACAACTGTTAGATATGTTCCTGTCATCTTTCTGCTTTGTCTTCTTTCCCTAGAAGCGGCTTTCCATCTGAGTTCTTAATTTCATACACCTATATTTCCTTTCTTCAAAGGTTTCCTTGATTTTCCTGTATGCAGCATCTACGTTTCCTAGGACCATACAACTTTCAGTATCCTTGCACTTCTCCTTCAGCCATTCTTCCTTAGCTACCTTGCACTATCTATTCACTTCATTCTCTAATCGCCTGTATTCCTTTTCGCCCTCTTCATTTCTAGCATTCTTGTATTGTCTTCGTTCATCAATCAGATCTAGTATCTCCTGAGTTATCCACT
Source organism: Anabrus simplex (assembly GCF_040414725.1). Taxonomy (NCBI): domain Eukaryota; kingdom Metazoa; phylum Arthropoda; class Insecta; order Orthoptera; family Tettigoniidae; genus Anabrus; species Anabrus simplex. The sequence goes on along the minus strand of NC_090267.1, from coordinate 325,418,927 downwards.
GATTCTTAGTTGATTTTTCTTCCTTCCTAACATCTATTCAGCAGCCCTACTGACTTCATTTATCATGACTATCCACTCTTCCTGTATTGTGTTTCCCTCAGCCTTTCCATTTAGCCCTTGTGCAACATGTTCCTTGAAACAATCCCTCACACTCTTTTCTTTCGACTTGCCTAGATCTCACCTTTTGGCATTCTTCAACTTCAGATGTCATTTCAGACCAACAAGTTGTGGTCAGAGTCCATGTC